>NC_091432.1:51571334-51933997 GCF_964237555.1 Oryctolagus cuniculus | reverse complement strand
TCTCAAAATTTTTCCAATCATTCTCTGATTATACACACACACACACACACACACACACACACATTTTTTCTCCTTCAGTCACTTTCAGCACTAACAGCACTATAATTTCAATAATTAAAATGTCTGGCAGAGTGTCTTAACTGCATTAGTCAATATTCATCTTAATTAAAGCTCTTTCCATCCTAGATTGAGCTGCCAAGTCTGTGGTGAGGGTGCAGGTGAGGGTGCCACACATCATCTTCCCTCCCGCCTTCATTGTGTTGTGCATCTCTTTCATCGCCTAACAAGGCTGTACTTGGCTCCTTGAGGTGGGAGCTGGAAACAGTGGGAAGAGCTCCAGGGGCAGAACAAAGAGTCTAAAAGGCCGTGCCGAGACACCTGACCTCATGCTAGCTTTTTCATGAGGGCCTGCGGGTTTCCTGGGAGAGTCCCCAAGGTGGGACTCTTGTGCAGAATCCTCGACTCTCAATACCTTTGTTCCATGGAGGTAGGTATGAGCTACGTGTGCAAACCAATTTAAGGCTACTCTCTATGCAAATCCTGGAAATGAGGATAATTTGGCATCCACTGTTTTATTCTCAGTCTTTGGAACTTCAACAGAAACTAAAATGGATTAGAGTTCCAGTTAAAATCCTGTTATACATATCCCAGGACATATAGAACGATTTGATGTCCCCAAAGCCTACCTCATGCCTTTTTAAAACTGTCTTGGTGCAAGCAGTGTACTACCTTGTACAGAGTTGGAATCCCAAGCTATCAGCTGTTGAGAAACCCAATAATTATGAAGACTGTAGTGGAGAGTTAGGAATTAATTTTGCAAGCCAAAAGGGATCCTAGTTAGCTATCAGTAGCCTTTATTTTCCAAAACAAGAGCAGCCCAAATTCCTCTGGTAACACTAGAGAAGACTGCAGCAACTTCAGGCAGCTGTGAGCCAGAGCCGGGTTCCTCCCTGTGTCACTTTTTAACAGCAGCTGTCAAGTCACAGAGAACCTTTGTTCCCTGCAACACCCTCCCTTATTTTCATGTCAAATGTTTCCAACATGCTTGTTATTCCTTACTCAAGTACATATTTTCTCCTGACAGAAATTAGTATTTTAGTGGAACATGTATAATTACAGGTACAGTATCTTCATAATTCATCCCCCAGAACTCTGATGTAGAATAAAAAAAGCTACACTAAGTCAAATAACCCTTTTAGTTTCTAATAAAACTCAGGGAAGCCTGTGGTCAGTGCTGCCATCTCGGACTGCCTGAAGCAACTTGTGCCTTTCACTGAGCTTCTGTGCAACGTTAGCCACGATATACGCACCTTGTGCATTTGGTTGCAAATGAATGATCAACCAACAAAAGCATAGTACAGAGTCAACTTAAACTGGTTCTATTACAAAGGTTTATTTCTAACTTGGTTATTTGGTGCTCATTTCCCCATGGAAATTTTTTCTAAATTGTGGTTATGTCCAGAGGCCAGACTATAGAAGCTACCATTGAAATTTGGGCCTTGGCCAGCATCACTCCCAAGGTCTAACCTCTGAAGCAGAGTCATCTGGCCCAAGAAGAAACAGGAAAAAATTTCTTCTCCTTTCCCAGAGTACACAGTCAGACCTAGATAAGCATAATCTAGGAAAAGGAAAAGCCTTTTCTGTGATGCCTCTTGTACACCCCATTATCCACGCTCTTCCTTGGCTTTACCCACCTTCTGAAAACATTCTAGGTATAAAAACATCTACCAGGCCAGCGCCGTAGCTCACTTGGTTAATCCTGCACCTGCAGTGCCGGCATCCCATATGGGCACCAGTTCTAGTCCCGGTTGCTCCTCTTCCAGTCTAGCTCTCTGCTATGGCCCGGGAGGGTAATGGAGGATGGCCCAAGTGCTTGGGCCCCTGCACCCGCATGGGAGACCAAGGAGAAGCACCTGGCTCCCGGCTTCAGATCAGCGCAGCGCCGGCCTTAGCAGCCATTTGGGGAATGAACCAACAGAAGGGGGACCTTTCTCTCTGTCTCTCTATCTATAACTCTGTCAAATAAATTTAAAAAAAAACAAAAACAAAAACAAAAAAAAAAAACAAAAAAAACACCTACCTCTCTTCGCACTGCTTCCTCCACTCCCAAATCACATCAATTCCCTCAGGAAAGCTCACCCAGCTGGCACCAGGTGGACGCCGCGATCTGTGACCACCACCCCAACCTACCAAGGGGAACCTGCTCTTTTCAAAAGCAAAACTCTAAATCCAAATGAATCTTCAATAACATTTAGGCACAGAAAATGGAAACCTTTAGGGTCTATGAAGGAATAATAATTATTCAGGGAAGCAAACCACCATTCTGAAAAACCTCCAGGGAGCTGTGCTTAGTCTTCACAGCCTTTATCCTTCCTGATCCACTGGGGAGCAAGATCACACAAACATGCTTAGTTTTCAATGTCAGTGGGCAGCAAGAGGGAAGGGGCCCTGCCACGACCACAGTCACTGTTCCTGTAACAGACCTTTGCACGTTAGTAAGACAAGCCTAACTCAGGTGCTGTACATCCTTCAGAGCCGGCACAGTACGCAGATGCCACTGAGCACCCAGAAGTTAATGACCTACTCACATACCATGGAACAGGCACTAGATAAAGTCTAACGGATCAGGATACAGTCATCAGATAAAGCCTACAGTTAAGAATTGAAAATTTTTTAAAGCACAGTGATGCCTGGCACAGACAGGAGTAACTGCCAAACAGGGAGAGCTCTATATGCCTCTAGTGTACAGCACACAGACATTAACACAGACCTCACGCCATCAGTACATAAGACACAAGGGGAATCCCAATACAGGCTCTCTCACACCAAGGCCTGTCTCGTTTCTCTCAGTTCTTCCCTTGACTGAAAGTCTGCTTCCAAAGAAGTCTACGCATCTATTCCATCCTCCCCATCCCTCTGGCTACCCCCTTCCTCCTTAACTCTGTCTGGTGCAACAGCCTAAGGCCAACCTCTGAGGGACACTCAAACAGGCCAGACAGTCCCTGACCTCTGGAACAGACTGTCCTCCAGGAGCAGTCCTCCCTCAGGCTCCTTCCCTTTTCTACTGGGGTGCTCTCTGTAGGCTAAGTCATTCTGGCCACTTCAGAGTCACTATGGATGCGGAGGCAGGAAGCAGAGTCTTCCTTAACTTTGTCATTCACCTGACCTTGACATGACACTAAAATGTTGATGAATTCTTGTTTCACCCCAAAATCCCAATACCACCATTTCTCCTCCCTCTTTCCTTTTTTTTTTTTTTTTTTTTTTTTTTTTTTGACAGGCAGAGTGGATAGTGAGAGAGACAGAGAGAAAGGTCTTCCTTTTTGCCATTGGTTCACCCTCCAATGGCCACCATGGCAGGCCGCGCTGATCCAAAGGCAGGAGCCAGGTGCTTCTCCTGGTCTCCCATGGGGTGCAGAGCCCAAGCACTTGGGCCATCCCAGTGTGCCAGTGCCACAAGGCGGAGGATTAGCCTAGTGAGCCGCAGCACTGGCCACGTGAGCTCTTATAAATTGGGCCACTTCTACTCTAAACTCATGTCTTGCATTGATAATCTAAGAAACCTAGGCCCTTCTTTGAACTAGGATTTCATTTTTGTTATTTGTTTTTCAAAAGCATTATTGAGACATAAATCACATATCATAAAATGTAATCCAGGTCCACCACTCTAGGTTGTGCAACCTGTCGCTCCCCCATTCGCAGAGGAACGACACTAGACCCCGCGCTGTTCTTTTGTCTGCTCCGCTCTTCCCGGGTTAGCTGCCGTTCCCTCATTCGTGGAGGAACGACACCGTCCAGGGTTAGCTGCCGGCCCCTCCACCTCTGTGGAGGGGCGGCACCCCCACCCCCCACCCCCCCACCGCTTTCCCCGCTTCCGCGGAGGAGCGGCACACTGCCGGCCGGCTCTCTGGGGGATGCTCAGGTGTTCCTTCAGATGTTTCTCAGATGTTCCTGGCGCATGTTGTCTCTCTCCTCCTTTATAGTCCTCTTCCACCAATCCCAACTCTGCTGCCCACACGCCGAGTACGCTGCTCTCCTCCAATCAGGAGCAGGATCAGCTCCTGCAGCTTATCAGTCAAATTGGCGAGAGGCAGCTGCGTAGAAGTTTACTCCTCCACAGTGCCATATTGTAGGAGAGCAGATGCATAGAATAAGTCTTAATTCCAGTAACAGTCTAGTCTCAGTTGCTCCCCACACAACCAGCACCACTAATTCCAGAATGTTTTCACCACCCCAAAAATGAATCGTTACACCCATTAGCAGTTGTTCCCCAAGTTCCCCCAGCCCCTCCCAGTCCTAGAGCCACCAACCACAAACCTACTTTCTCGTTTGCCTGTTCTAGACATTTCCCATAAACAGAATCACACTGTATGTGCTCTAGTGTCTGACTTCCTTCACTTCCCATGTTGTTAAGATTCTATCTGAGCTCATAACTAGGAGCACTATGAGCATCAGCACTTCACTCCTCCTTCCGTTTTGTGATATGCCACTTAACATACAACATATACTGTACTTATCCATTCATCAGCTCATGAACACTTTGGTTGTTTCAATACTTTGGCTATTATGAACAATGCTGGTGTGCATGTATAAGTTTTTATGGTTTCTTTTCTTTTCTTTTCTTTTTTTTTTTTTTGAAGTATTTTCATTTTATTTGAAAGGCAAAGGGACAGAGAGATCTTCCATTTGCTGGTTCATTTTCCAAAAACTCACAAAAGCCAGGGCTGGGTTAGGTTGAAGCCAAAAGCCAGGAACTCAATCCAGGTTTCCTATACGGGTAGTGAAGACCTAAGTACTGAAGCCATCACCTGCTGCCACTGAAGCACACATCAGCAGGAAACTACATCAGAAACAGAGGAACCAGGACTCAAACCAGACACTGCCATACGGGATGTGGGTGTCCCAGGCAGCATACTCATTGCATGCCAAATGCCTACCCCTCATGTACATTCATTTTTCTTGGGTATGTATCTAACAGTAGAGCTGCTAGATTATTCAGTAAATTTAATGTTTTGAGGATCTGCCATCGTTTTCCACGGCAGATCATTTTACATTCCTACTGACAGCATTGGAGGGTTCCAGTTTTTCAATAGCCTGACTTACACTTGTTAGTAAACACCTAGCATTCTGACTACTGCCATACCAGTGAGTATAAAATAGTCTCATTGCAGTTCAATAAACTTTTTCTTAATGGGATATAGGACATCTTTTTGTGTCTCTTCTTTGTAGAATGTATATTCAAATCCCTGCCTGTTTTTTAAAAGATTTATGTATTTAAGAGAAGAAGAGAAAGCTCTTATCCACTAATTCATTCCCCAAATGTCCACAACAGCCTGGCTGGACCAGGCTCAAGCCGGAAGCCAGGAACTTCATCCAGCTCTCCCACTTAGGTGGGAGTACTTGGGCCATTATCTGCAGCCTTCCCAGGAAGCTGGATCAGAAGTGGAGCAGCCGGGACGCAAACTCAAACCAGCACTCTGATATGGGATTACAGGCATACCAAGCAGCAACTGCTGTACAATGCTCTCCCCTCAAACCGCTTTTTTTTTTTTTTTTTTTTTTTTATACAGGCAGAGTGGACAGTGAGAGAGAGTGAGTCAGAGAGAAAGGTCTTCCTTTGCCGTTGGTTCACCCTCCAATGGCCGCCGCGGCTGGCGTGCTGCAGCCGGCGCACCGCGCTGATCCGATGGCAGGAGCCAGGTGCTTCTCCTGGTCTCCCATGGGGTGCAGGGCCCAAGCACTTGGGCCATCCTCCACTGCACTCCCTGGCCACAGCAGAGAGCTGGCCTGGAAGAGGGGCAACCGGGAAAGAATCCGGCGCCCCAACTGGGACTAGAACCCGGTGTGCCGGCGCCGCAAGGCGGAGGATTAGCCTAGTGAGCTGCAGCGCCCGCCCACCGCTACCCATTTTTAAATGGGATTTCTTTTGTTACTGAATGTGAGAGTACTTTATGTATTCTGGATATGAAATTCCTTATCAGATATTGCTGACCTGCAATTATTTTTTCTCATAGCCCTATTCTTAATAAAGTCTTCCTGCTATAAATCTATATACAGTTCCTAAAACTTAGTCATAGACCAGTCTTCCTTTTTTTTTTTTTTTTTTTTGGACAGGCAGAGTGGACAGTGAGAGAGAGAGACAGAGAGAAAGGTCTTCCTTTGCCGTTGGTTCACCCTCCAATGGCCGCCACGGCCGGCGCGCTGCGGCCAGCACACCACGCTGATCCGATGGCAGGAGCCAGGTGCTTCTCCTGGTCTCCCATGGGGTGCAGGGCCCAAGCACTTGGGCCATCCTCCACTGCCTTCCCGGGCCACAGCAGAGAGCTGGCCTGGAAGAGGGGCAACCGGGACAGAATCCGGCGCCCCGACCGGGACTAGAACCCGGTGTGCCGCCGCCGCAAGGCAGAGGATCAGCCTAGTGAGCTGCGGCGCCGGCCACCATTCTTCCTAATTCCAACTTCTGTATACCCAGACTTCTGGGTCACCTGTTCCTGTGACATCAAACCAGCTACACCATCCTGCCACTAAGTGGTGGTCTTATGTGCTAAACAGAATGAAACTTCTACTGCAGCAGCAGGTCACCTTCTGACACACCAAGCACAGTCCCACCCCAGTGCTTTCCCCATCACACTAAACTTCCTCTGCCCATACCTGGCCTTGGTACAGTTCACTTGTTCCATTATATGAATTCACTCTATTTCATCAAATCTAAATTGCCACCAATTATAAGACCATCATTATTTTATATGTCAGAAAATAAAAAAACTAACAATATACCTATGATATGCTTTTGATTATGGGACATCTCAAATTCAGAGATAATAAAATATAGGAGGGGAATGGGTGTTATGATCTATGAAATATAACAGTTCTAGACAACAACTCTATTATTAGGCTGCTACTATTTTGTTTTATTATCCCTGTTTTGTAGATGAGTCCACTGAGACTCAGCAGTTATTGCTGAAGGTCACCATGTCAGTGAGTTGGTTCAACTGGGGTCTAAATCAGTCTGACTACAAAGCAATAGCCCTGTCATTATACTTTCTCTAACCTGCCATTTTAACATGAAGCTTATAGCCTAAACCAGTTTTATAAAGAAATCTATCATTTTGGCACAACAGGTTAAGTCACCACTGGCACAGCCAGCACCCCTTGTGTCAGAGCACCAGTTTGAGCCCCAGCTGCTCCACTTCCAATCCAGCTTCTTGATAATGTGCCAGCGAAGCAAAGGAAGATGGCCCAAGTGCTTAGACCCCTGCAACCCACATGGAGACCTGAATGGAGTTCTAGGCTATGGCAGCCATTTAAGGAGTAAACCAATAGATAGAAGTTCTCCCTCTCTCAAGCTGTCTCTCCTTTTCTCTGTCACTCTGCCTGTAAAATAAATAAATCCTACAAAGAGAAAAAAGAAGTCCTGTCACCCCCTTGGAATAAGTATTTTTAATGATAAATTGCTATTGCCAAATCAAAAAGCCAAATAAAAGCAGTTTCATTTAAAGTCAAAACACTCCTATCAACTTACAAAAAATTAGAACAGATACTCTTTGATCCAGCAACTTCACTTTTAGCAATTTATCCTACTGGGGCCAGCACTGTAGCGCAGCAGGTTAATCCTCCACCTGCACCGCCGGCATACCATATGGACACCGGTTCTAGTCCTGGCTGCTCCTTTTCCTATCCAGCTCTCTGCTGTGGCCTGGGAAAGCAGAAGAAGATGGCCCAAGTCCTTGGGCCCCTGTAACCACGTGGGAGACCTGGAAGAAGCCCCTGGCTCCTGATCAGCGCAGCTCCGGCCATTGTGGCCACTTGAGGAGTAAACCAGCAGACAGAAGACCTTTCTCTCTGTCTCTCCCTCTCACTGCCTGTAACTCTACCTCTCAAATAAATTTAAAAAAAAAAAAAAAGATTTAAAGAAATTTATCCTACGAATACACCTGCACATATAATAAACTGTAAGTGCAAGGCCAGCACTCCAGTGTAGCAGGTAAAGCCACCACCTGTGACACTGGTACCCCATATAGGTACCAGTTCGATTCCCAACTGTCTTGCTTCTGATCCAGCTCCCTACTAATGTGCCTGGGAAAGCAGCAGAGGACAGCCCAAGTCCTTGGGCCAATGCACCCACATGGGAGACCCAGATGAAGCTCCTGGCTCCTGGCTTTGGTCCTGCTCAGCCCTTGCCATTGCAGCCATCTGGAGAGTGAATCAATGGATGGAAGATTTCCCTCTTTCTGTCTCTCCCTGACTGTAACTCTGCCTTTCAAATAAGCAAAATAAAACTTTAAAATAAATCAATGGTAAATGAGTGCAAGATCCTCCATTATTGAATTTGTTAATTTAAAAGACTGGAAACACCTTAAAATATCTTTCAGCAAATGGCTGGTTAAATTGTGAAAAGTTTATTCAATAAGAATATAGCCATTTTAAAAAATGAATGACTTCATGTACTAATATAGAGTATATGCAATATACCTTGTTAAATAAATATACACAGTTCACATATTTGCTTCATGTGCATAAAATATCCCTGGAAAGATACATAAGAAACTGATTAACTTTTATTATATGCAGAAAGAACTGAGTTGCCAGGAGACATAAACAGCAGGAAATTTTTCTTCCACAGCTTTTAAAATTTGAAACGTGAATAAAGAAAGAAAAACCTAGGGGCCGGTACTGTAGCGCACCTGGTAAAGCCGCTGCCTGCAGTGCTAGCATCCCATACGGGCACCGGTTTGAGACCCGGCTACTCCACTTCCAATCCAGCTCTCTGCTATAACCTGGGAAACCAGTTGAAGAAAGCCCAAGTCCTTGGGCCCCTGCACCCACAGGGGAGACTGGAGGAAGCTCCTGGCTCCTGACTTCAGATCAGCGCAGCTCCGGCCGTTGCAGCCAATTGGGGAGTGAAACAGTGGATGGAAGACCTCTCTCTCTCTGCCTCTCCTCTCTCTGTGTAACTCTTTCAAGTAAATAAATAAATGTTTTTAAAAAAAGGAGAGGGGAGGGGAGGGGAGGGGAGGGGAGGGAAGGGAAGGGGAGAACCTAAACAGATGAAATAGTAAAAAGTCTTTAGTAATAAAATCTAGATTCTCGTCCCAGCTCTATCAACAACTGGCTGAATATTTCTAAGTGAGAAAAGTCTCCCTTTCTGGCTTTCAGCTATAAACGACAAACTCATTTCCAGCTCTATAATTTTATTATGACATACTTAGCTCCTACAAAGTGTCAAATATAATTTGTAGGTGCTCTCAGGATTTCTTTAAATTTGTGATACACAGATAGAATATCAGCTTTTAAGTGAGGAAGTTTTGATCAAAGCCCTAGTTCTGCCTCTTTCTAGCTGCAGGATTTGCAAATGATCGCATCAATTACCTGAAAAATTGAGGTGACAGCTCCTTTCAAAGACGTGTGAAAATTTGCCATAAACTTTACAGCACCATGTGAAATGTAAATTCCATACACAGCCTCCTCTTTAGGGACTAGGAAGCAAGCACAGGAAAGAGCTGGAATCTGCACTAGGCAGACCTGGAGCTCTTGCTTAATTGCTCTATGACCCTGGGAAGCTTATGTAATCTCTTAAGCCTCAAATTCCTCACCTATAAAACGGGCATGACCCTCACTTGAAAGGGCTAGTGTGAAGATTAAATGATATTGTAAAGTACTAAGTACACTGCCTAGCTCAATATGGGCATTCAAAAAAGTAGCTCTCTTCCTTTCCAAACTTAGAAATGACAGGCTGCCCCATAAGCAGGTGGGAAACTAACTCACTTATGACTGTAACTTTAGCTCCCTAGAGTCCGGTTGTACTTCCTTCTTCACTCCTTCTCCTACCCCTATCCATTGTTACCTACCAATATCCTAAATCCCAATTTCATTTCTCATCTCTTCTGGAGAATGATCTGTAGAAGTAAAAAGGGAGTGACTTTTCACAGTCCATGTTCTACTAAACTGCTAAATGAAACCTTCCACACGAAGCTTCCTTAGTGCCACTCATCAACCTACTCGATGTACATATACCCATCAGCACATGATGTGCCAGGCTCTGTGTCAGGAGCTGAGGTTCACAGGCCACAGGGCCTGAAGTGTCTCAGGGTGTTGACCATCAACAAAGAAACAAACACAATACAGAGGGGACACGAACTCCAAAGAAAAGTGAAGATCAGCAGCAGCAGGAGCTGATACTGCCTGAGATGGCCAGACAAGACTTCCCTGGTACTGTAGCATTTGAGCAGGGAATCCTAGGTCAACTTGGGGGGTGGGGGGAGTGTGCGGCTGTCTAGGGGGAAAAGTAACACTGAGTTGAAGGTGGCAGTATGTATGACATGTCTGAGGAACAAACAAGGCAAGCAGTGTGACTCCAACAGAACAAACAGCAGGGCAAGTGGAGCATGATGCCGTTGAGGTAACAAGCAGGCAGAGCCTTGTGAGCCACAGTGACTCTGGTCTTGTCTTTCATAACAGAAGTGACACTGGCTGCTCTAGAAAGACTGGACTTGGGGTGGAGGGAGGTCAAAGGTAATCCTAAATACAAAAAGACCACTAAGAAGCCACTATAGCACAACATGAAAAGAAAATGGCAGCCTGAACAAGGGTGGCTGGAGTAGAGGTGAAAAGTGGCCAGACCTGTGTCTACTTCCAAAGGACTATCAGAGGGCTGGCTGGCTACCTGGATGTGGAAGTGGGGTCTGTCAGAATCGAGACGAGATGATGCCAAGGTTTGGTTTTGTTTTTTGACTTTGTTTGTTTGTTTCCTAATTAACTGGAAGAGCAGTGGTACCATTTACTGAGATGTAACAGGCTACCAGGAGGGAGGAGTAGCAATTGGAGACCAGAACAAACAGCAGTTTGTACACGTCCTGCTAAGATACCTGTTAGACACCTAGTACAGAAATGAGGCTGCAATGCACCTAAAAGGTGGGTCAAAGCCAATTATAGGAGTAAGTCAGCAACAGAGAGATAGTATTAAGGCACAGGACCGGATGTGACAAGGAAAGGAGCAGAGACAAGGACTGGAGGTCAGGAAAATGAGGAAGGTCAAGAAGTTGAGGGGGGCCAGTGCTGTAGCGCTCTCTGCTATGGCCTGGGAAAAGCAGTGGAGGATGGCTCAAGTCCTTGGGCCCCTGCACCCACATGGGAGAGCAGAAGAAGCTCCTGGCTCCTGGCTTCAGATCTGTGCAGCTCCAGCTGCTGCAGCCAACTGGGGAGTGAACCAGCAGTTGGGGGACCTCTCTTCTCTCTGCCTCTTCTTCTCTGTGTGTGTGTGTGTAACTCTTAACTTTCAAATAAATAAAATCTTAAGGAAAAAAAAAAGAAAGGTTGAGGAATAACCACAACAGTAAAAAGAACAAAGAAATGGCAGTCCAGAACCAAGAGTAGAAAGTATTTCAAGGAGGGAAAGACAAACAAAGGTTGCTGATAGATCCAATAATCATATAAACTGCAGTGACAGCAAACACCCATGTGCATGTACTGTGTACCAGGCACTAATCCATCTCTACAGACAAAGACACTAAGAAACAAGATTAAAATACAACGATCATAAAATGTACTGACGGACTGCCACTCATAGGGGATGCTAATAATGGTAACATCAGGACAACAGACACAAACCAGGACTCTCCTAGGTGAACTGCGATGTATAGTCACCCTAAGGTTAAGCACATCCTTTCAGCATGGACGGAATTCCCCCTTATTTCTTAGTCTAGTCCGGTGGCTACTTTCCTTTCTAACCTGTTCTCCAATGGACAGAAGGGTTCTGATACTTTCTTCCTAAGGTACAGCCAAGAACTACCTCACAGAGGCAAGCAGTGTGTATATGCTGCTTCTGATACCTTCATTAAGATTTTGTGGCAAAACAGTCTCACTGATTCAAGGAGGAAACACAATAATAAGCAATTTAAACGTATTTAGGAAATTGAGGCCTGCTACACTTAAAATTATTTCAGTAATACCTCTTAAAATGTGCTTAGTTATTCCACAGGAACACAGCCATGAATGAAGGAAACAAACATTGTAAACTACCAGAGATACACACAAATACACAAAGATGTCTCCAGACAACTTTGCTACTGTGAAAAGCTGTTGATAACCTAAAGGTCCCTAACAGGAGATTGTTCAAATGAGTTATGATACATCTATCACAGAATAGTACACAGCTGTTAAAAGGAATGGGATGTCTCTACATGCAGGTTTCACAGTGTCTATAACATTTTAAGTTCATTCATTCAACAATTATTTGCTGAATACTTACTTCCTAGGAACTAAGATATAGCATTTTGGTTTGTTTCTTGTTATTGTTTTAAATTTGACAGGCAGACCGCAAGTTCCCATCTGCTGGTTCATTCCCCACCTGCCAACAGATCCAAGAGAGGGCCAGGCCAAAGCCCCAAGTCATCAAATCGAACCAGGTCTGTTACATGGTGGTAGGAATGCCGCTACTCAAACTATCACCTGCTGCCTTCCAGGGCCTGGATAAGCAGGAAGCTGGAGTCACGAGCTGGAGCCAGGACTCAAATCCATGCATTTGAATATGGAACAGGGATATTCAAACTGCTAAGCTGATCACCTTTCCCCAATCCACACCTACTCCTTGCCTAGCATACAGTTTTAAATTAGAATAAAACTGGCATGGTCTGGAACTTGTAGAGCATAGATTTTAATGGAGATATTGTATAAACAGGTAGAAATAAGATGACAATTGTGTGAAGTATGTGCCACAAAACAGACTAATGTGGACAGAGAATGAATGAGAGAAAGGGCCTGTTGCTTCTAAAAAAAAAAAAATCGCACTGTCAGACAGCACAGCTTTGGGCTTACAGAATAACTTGGAAGAAGAATAAAAAAAGCATTATACCTGTATCACTGTTTTATTTTTCCAATACAAAAGAATTGAATTTCTCATGGCCTTCCCCTCAGAATGGAAGAGGAGGAAGCTCTCAGCAGTCTCTCTCCAAGCCACATGCCTGAGACAGGGCCAGCATTTCTCAGAATGCATCCCTGTATATTCACACCAAGGACCACCCTTCTTTCTTCTGATTTTTTAACCTCACTCACCCACCACCTGACAATTCTCAGCAGTTTTTATAAAACCCTTTCTTATAGCACACAAATTTAAATCAGACTAGATCAGAGGATAAATTTAAATGCTTTTAAGTGGAGACAAACATGATTCATACCAAAAGGAACCATATAAGCAGTCATCTTACAAAAATACCCAAGTATGTAAGTTAAAAACGTCAACAGTTGAATTTCAGACCCTGCTCACAACATTTAAAGTCACAAATTACAGCTTGTTTATATGTGTTCAGTCTAATTTCATAGTAAAAGAATGCCACATCAATTGTAAACCACATAAAAAGAAAACAAACATGCAACTAAATTCTGAATCACATATAATACAGGTCAGACTCTATAACTATTATTCCATTTAGCAAAAGTACTTTCACAGTACTTATTAACAAATTCAGAAAGTAGCTCTCTCACATACAGTAGATTGGAAAGTGGCATCCAAAAAGATATTCCTAACTCTTATAAATATGACCCTACTTGGAAACAGGCTCTTCTATACATAAGATGAAGTTAAGGATCTTGAGGCAAGATCATCCTAGAAGAAAATCTAATGTTGACTGTCCTCTTAAGAGAAATGAGAGGGAAATCTGATACAAAAAGACCCAGAGGTAAAGCCCAAGTGAGACAGAGGTAGAGAATGCAGTGATGCGGCCATGAGCCAAGGATCCCCAAGGACTGCTGACAACCTGCGGAGGCAGGACAAGGGCCCAGCAGGGTTCATTCTCACTTCAAGCCTCACGGCACTAGCACAAGCCTGGGACATAACTGTTTTCATTATCTGAACTAGACAGATTCAGACAATCAACAACAACAACAAAAAAGTACAAGAAATTATATGCTAGTAGTTTCAGAAAAATAACAGTATTGTTTTAGTTCTAACAATTTTAGGAAAGTACTCAAAATAATCATTTGTATTGAAACACAGTAAGTCTCAAGAGTAATCACTAAAACATAAAAGAATTTGACAAGTTAATTTTATCATTTCTAATTTAGGGGCTAGCATTTGGTGCAGTGGTTGAGAAGCTACTTGAAAAATGCTCATTTGGAGCCGGCGCCGTGGCTCAACAGGCTAATCCTCCGCCTTGCGGCGCCGGCACACCGGGTTCTAGTCCCGGTCGGGGCGCCGGATTCTGTCCCGGTTGCCCCTCTTCCAGGCCAGCTCTCTGCTATGGCCAGGGAGTGCAGTGGAGGATGGCCCAGGTGCTTGGGCCCTGCACCCCATGGGAGACCAGGAAAAGCACCTGGATCCTGGCTCCTGCCATCGGATCAGCGCGGTGCGCCGGCTGCAGCGGCGGCCATTGGAGGGTGAACCAACGGCAAAAGGAAGACCTTTCTCTCTCTGTCTCTCTCTCACACTGTCCACTCTGCCTGTCAAAAAAAAAAAAAAAGAAAAAAAAAAAAAAAGAAAAAAAAAAAAAAAGAAAAAAAAAAAAAAAGAAAAAAAAAAAAAAGAAAAATGCTCATTTGGTATCAAAGTACCTGGGTGTGAGTCCTGGCTCCACTCCCAATTCTAACTTCCTGCTAATGCACACCCTGGGTGAGAGCAGGCAATGTTCCTAGTACTTGGGTCCCTGCCATGTGTGTGGAAACTGTGGACTGAGTTCTGAGCTCTGGGCTTCAGGCTGGCCCTGCCCCAACTATTGCAGGCATTTGGAGAGTGAACCAGTGGATGGAAGATCTCTCTCTACCTTCCAAATAAACAAATAAATAAAATTTTAATTTAGTTTTCTGTTTTCTTTTTATAAAATAATGCATCCTCATGATAGAAAATTTGGAAAATCATAAGAAAAAATTGTAAAACTCACCTTTGAAACCAGGGCCTGTCTTAACAAACTGAAATATGAAACTAAACATATATTTTCTACCCTGCCAGCTGAACAATCCTCTCAAATTGCCTAGATAAGGCCCATCACTCAAGGCTTCTGTTTACAATCAAGTTTATATGGCAGTTACACAACTATGAAGTTGAGAGTCTACAATGGAAATTCTGGTCTAATTTTAACATAAGCCTTATAATTGAAATGTACAAATGAGAACTACAAGGACAGGTTTATTGTCATGGGAGTTTCCAACAAGGTGCTTTCCCTTGATCATTTTGGGTCCTAAACTGTTCTGGTCTCTAATCATAATTTACATATCAGCTAAGACCTCAATTTTAGAAATAAGAAGTACAGAATGCAATAGATGAAGATCGAAATATTAAACAAATTTTATACAAGAGTTTTTCACTAATGGTCTTAAACATATTCCTTTCCTTATATTTTTTCAAAACACAATTATCAATTAGATGGCATAAAATGCAGAGAAAGAGGAACATCTAAGAGCTGCCATCAAGTGCAAAGGCTGAAACACCAAGAATGAGAAAAAGCATGAGTTTTGCCAAACCAAATCTTTAAATACAGGTATTTTTCTAAAATATTTTATTTATATACCCATGCTTTTGTTAAACAAAGATTTCACTAACTACAGATGAGTTTTTAAAGTTCTACCATTTAAAAATATTCAAAATTACATAGCACCCCCACTCCCTGAGTGTGGGACACACAAGGCTTCCTTCTAAAGAATACAATGGGTTGATGGATAGAGAGTAACTTTATGGTAGAGAAACCAAATATTGCCTCAGCATGCGATAAGGTCAACATCAACAGTCATAAACCACATTGATAGCATGTACCCCTTGACATGTGATGAAAAGGCACTTCACCTTTGTAGTCCTTCCTCTCAAAAAGCTACACCCCTAGTCCAGCCAAAAGAAAAACAGCGAATAAATTCCAAAAGAAGGGTGTTCTACAAAATATTTAACAGGAGTACTCTGCAGAGAGTAGTCATCAGAAAGGACATAAGCCAAGAGCTGTCTGAGAAGACATGGAACGTGGCATACTCATGGGATCTTAGACAGAAAAAGGACATTAGGTAGGATCTATGGAGACCTGAATAAACTGTGGGTTTTAGTTAGTGTTAATATATGGATACTAACAATTCTACCAAATATACCATACAACATAAATGTTAACAGGGGAAGTAGGTATCTGATCTATGGAGAGGGAAACATTCTGTACTCTCTTCTTGCTACATCTAAAGTTCTTTATTAACAACAACAACAACAAAAAAAAAAAGGTCCAGGGGCCAGCACTGTGGCGTAGCATTATAAGCCATGGCCTGCAGTGCCAGCATCCCATATGTGTGCTGGTTCGAGTCCCGACTGCTTTACTTCTGATCCAGCTCCCTGCTAACGGGCCTTGGAAAGCAAGTCCCTGGGCCCCTGCACCCACGCAGGAGACCCCGAAGAAGCTCCTGGCTCCTGGCTCCTGGCTCTGGGCTTCAGCCTCGCCCAGCCTTGGCCATTGCAGCCATTTGGAGAGGGAACCAGTGGATGGAAGATACAAATCTCTCTCTAATTGTGCCTTTCAAATAAATAAAAATAACTTTTTAAAAAATTTTACAGCAGATATTTCCAGAAAAATACTAATTAAGTTCCTAGGTAAATTCTTCTAATCACAAGGAATAGCTCAGTTAGACAGATCAAGCAGTTTCTTCTTGAACTAAGATTAAATTTAGGTTCTGGGATACATGGGGGCAAGATAAAAGCAGATGAGACTGACTCTACTCTCACAGGCAAAGTTGCTGTGATGCATGTATGAAAACCCAGTCTCAGAACTAGAGTTATTTATAAATAAAGATATTATTTTAAACTAATGAAAATAACCCCAAAAAAATAATTCAGAAGAGGTTTTTTCCTAAAGCAGAAGGAACTATCTAGAACAGATCAGATGCCCTGGACAGAAATTTGGCCCTTCGTCCATCCTCAGGGGCTAAATCTTCTGTCCCTACACACGCTCACTCTGTTACCTCATTTACATGCTAGAAAGTGGCAGTGGTATAGTGCAATATCCACAGAATGCCCAAAAATTTATAGCGCATCCTAAATGACAATGTAAAACTCCTCCTCTTTCACTTCACTGGCATCTGCCAAAACCAATGCTTTGTTGACAAGTCCTATATCAGCACAAAGCAATAAAATAAAAGCAAAATATAAGGAGAAAATAGCTACAAAGGAAGTGAAAGTAGAAAAAGCCCTTAACTACTGGGCAACATTTACCAGGCCCTCTTTATATGCATCCTCCTGCCATCTTCCCCTCCCTACCCCCACTCCAAACGCACCCTCATGAGACTCTCATTTTAACTAACACTCACTGAGATGAGCCTAAAATTGTTAACACAGTAATTCACCAAAAAGGAGGGTCCTAAATTCAAATCAGACATGGGAAATAATAAAAACAAATAACTATTAGTTCCTGTTCTCAAATAGTCCGCTCATAGTCAACTAGGAAGCAAGAGAGGAAAACAAATAATACCTTCTGCTGACTCTGGGATGCAATCAATTGGAAGATGCATCCTAATTACAATGATACTAAAGTAAGAATTTTTTAAGTGTGGTCTTAGGATAAAAGAAATGCCATACTTTGAGTGCAAAGTGTGAAGAGTTAGTTTAGTATAAGGTTCTATAGAAACACAGATGTGAATGTGATAGCATTTGACATTAATCCCTATAGATGTTGGGCAGGCGGACTAGAGGCAGGAGCATGTCTACAGAGTCTTACAGTTAATGAGAAAACAGAGTTCAAAATTTATATATCTTACCAGGAACAGAATTACTTCAAAAATGCAAAATAGACCAATAAAGACACAGAATGTCCTTGCTAATAAAACTTTAAAAGCCAACATGAATACATTTATATCAACATTTCACTAAATTACTTGAGAAACAAAATTCAGATGATTATTTTTAAGAAACACAGACTTGGCAGTGGTATTGTGGCGTAGCAGGTAAAGCTGCCGCTGGCATCCCATATTGGTGCCAGTTTGTGTTCCAGTTGTTCCACTTCCAATCCAGCTCCCTTCTAATGGCCTGAGAAAAGCAGCAGATGACTCAGGTGCTTAGGCCCCCACACCCATGTGGGAAACCCGGATGAAGCTCCAGGTTTCAGCCTGGTTCAGCCCTGGCTACTATGGCCATATGAAGAGTGAACAATGGATGGAAGATCTCTGTCTCTCCTCTCTCTGTAAAAACTCAAATAAACAAATAAATATTAAAGGGGGGGGGGGGGGGCGGGATGTAGCCTTTTAACCAGCAAGAAACAGAAGAAGAGAGACCTTAATCAGTTTTTTCCTCTGGATCTTCCCTACAAAATAAATCATGGCAACTGTATACACGTGCAAAGATGACACCTGTAAAATAAACATTTCTAAAGAGCACTGGGTCATTTTCAAATGCAACAGAAGAGTACAGCAATCCTGTTCACATCTTCCTCCTTGTTTAAGACTTAAGTTTTATTTCAGACAAGGAAGGAAAACCTTGCCTTGCAAGCTCCTTAAGTAACAGCTAGAATATAAATTCAAGAGAGAAGCATTTGCTGAATAAAGGAATTACTATCCTAAGAAATCCTTTATAGGCATTTACTACTTGCAATACTCAAATGTCCAGGGATATGATGGTATCTGGGCATCTTGGTGCCCTTATGAGACAAACAAAATCCTTCACTCACAGGGCTCATGTGGCCAGCTAGGGCCTTGCCTGTCTCCAGCACCGCAATTACTCCAGCTTGGCTGGGCAGTGAAGCAGCTGAGAGAGAGAAATGGTTCCTGAGAAAGGCAGGCAGTGTAACTAGAGATAACTCAAATGTGGACATTGCTTGATTTTTTCAGGTTGCACGTTTGGGACTATTCAAAAGTAACTATAAGGGGCAGTGATCTGGACAGAAGTGCCACTTGGGATGTCTGCACTCCATAGTACAGTGCCTGAGTTTGAGTCCCACTGCAGCTTCCCATCCAGCTCTTGCAAATGTGCACTCTGGAAAGCAACAGATGATAGCTCAAGTGCCTGAGCATCTGATACCCATCTGGTTCTAGACTCCAGGCTTCAGCCTGCCCCAGCCCTGACTATTGCAGATATCTAGGAAATGGACAAGCAGAAGGAAGACCGCCTTCTGTTTGTCTGCCTCTCAATCTCTTTCAAATAAATAAAAAGGAACTACAAATCATGCTATCAGAAAAATTCAATCTAATGTGTGAGATTCCTTCACAGAAATATTTACCTGTACATCTTGAGTCACATACATTGGTGTGCAACACATCTACAGAGTTCACTATGTTCCAGGCACTAGGTGCTTTGCATATATGCAGGTACTTCAAAAAGTTGGTGGAAAATAAAATTAAAAATAAATTTAGAGGTAGGTTTAGGGATAAGCATTGTGGCACAGCAGATTGGAGGGCATCTAGATGTTAGAAGACCTAGTTCAAGTCCCAGCTATTCCACTTCCAATCCAGCTGCTTGCTGGGAGAAAGCAGGGATGCTTCAAGTGCCTAGGCCCCTGCCATTCATGTGGGAGATTCACATGGAATCCCAGGCTCCTAGCTTCAGACTGGTCCAACAATGGCTATTGTGGGCATTTGAAGAGTGAACCAGCAGATGGAAGACCTGTTTCTCTCTCTGTCATTCAGCCTTTCAAATAGATGAAAATATTTTTAGAGACTAGCACTGTAGTATAGTAGGCTAAGCCACAAGCATCCCTTATGGGCACCGGTTCGTGTCCTTGCTGCTCCTCTTCCAATTCAGCTCTCTGTTTGTGGCCTGGGAAGGCAGTGGAGGATAGCCCAAGTGCTTGGGCCCCTGCCCCATGTGAGAGACCTGGAAGAAGCTCCTGGCTGCTGGCTTTGGATAAGCTCAGCTCTGGCCATTGCAGCCATTCGGGGAGTGAACCAACAGATGGAAGACCTTTCTCTCTGTAATTCTGCCTCTCAAATAAATAAAATCTTTAAAAATGTTTTTTTTAAAATAAGTTTATTAGGGCTGGCATTGTGGAGTAGCAGGTTAAGCCTCAGCCTGCGATGCTGGCATCCCATATTGGTACTGGTTCCAGACATGGCTGCTCCACTCCCAGTCTAGCTCCCTGCTAGTGCACCTGGGAAAGCAGCGGAAGATGGCCCAAGTCCTGGGACCCCTGCATCCATATGGGAGACCCAGAAGAAGCTCCAGGCTCCTCGCTTCAGCCTGGCCCTGCCCCAGCCATTGTGGCCATTTAGGGAGTAAACCAGCGGATAGAAGATCTTTCTGTGTCTCTGCCTCTCTCTCTCTATAAATATTTCAAACAGACTAATAAGTCTTAAAAAGAAAAAAAAAAATTTTTTTAAGTTTATTTTGTTGTGTCCCGGTTGCCCCTCTTCCAGGCCAGCTCTCTGCTGTGGCCAGGGAGTGCAGTGGAGGATGGCCCAAGTGCTTGGGCCCTGCACCCCATGGGAGACCAGGGTAAGTACCTGGCTCCTGCCTTCGGATCAGTGCGGTGCGCCGGCTGCAGCACGCCAGCCGCGGCGGCCATTGGAGGGTGAACCAACGGCAAAGGAAGACCTTTCTCTCTCTCTCTTCTCACTGTCCACTCTGCCTGTCAAAAAAAAAAAGTTTATTTTGTTGCAATAAATTTTTAAATTCATGCAGTTTTTTCATAATGTGCATATTCCAAGATGAGATACCTCATATGAAACTCACTGAAATCTCAAAATAAAACCATAAAGTGGGCTACTCATTATCGTCCCCATCTACAGCTGAAGGCAGGGAGACATACCTGCCAAAGGTCACACAGCAAGTAAGCAGAGGAGTGGAGATGGATTCTGGGCCGTCTGGCTCAATTCTGTTCCCCAAACCACAACATTACAGAAAGCGAGCTGTAGAAAAGAAGCTAAATGTATTACCTCTATTTTCTCTAGACTTATGGAGGAAAAAGGTCAGGATTTTCTCAAATCATTCTCTCTCCACATCTCCGTCAATCCTGACATTTGGCAGCAATAAATATATAAACTATGCAGGCTCCCTCCATCTTCCAGGAGCATGGATGACAACACGCTTATCATACATTATGGAGGATTTCTCCTTTGGCTTTAAAATATTTTCAAGGGGCCGGCGCTGTGGCGCAGGAGGGTTAACACCCTGGTCTGAAGCGCTGGTATCCCATATGGGCGCCGGTTCAAGTCCCAGCTGCTCCACTTCTGATCCAGATCTCTGCTGTGGCCTGGGAAAGCAGCAGAAGATGGCCCAAGTCCTTGGGCCCCTGCACCCGTGTGGGAGACCAGGAAGAAGCTCCTGGCTCCTGGCTTCGGATCGGTGCAGCTCCAGCCGTTGCGGCTAATTGGGGAGTGAACCATCAGATAGAAGACCTTCCCCTGCCCCCGCCTCTCCTTCTCTCTGTGCAACTCTGACTTTCAAATAAATAAATAAATCTTTAAAAAAATATTTTCAAAGTATCCCAACTGATAAAAGGTCATGAACCTAGGCAAAAGACTTATGGTAAAAAAAGAAGCAAATATTGGTTTTATTTTCCAGAGTACAAAAACCAGCGAGATAAACTTGCAAAAGGAGGGGATGGGTTCCCGTCAGCCCGCATTGTGGGTCTAAGATCTCTGACCTTTAGGGCTCTCACAAGTAAGCTCTCAACCAAAAAAAAGAACAAGAGCTTGATGGGGAAAAGATGACAAAAGGAGACGATAAAGCTACTGCACAATTCAAATGTAGTTATGGTACATGTTTACCACTAACTCATCACAGTAAAAACCTTTAAGGAACAAGGAATGATACTAGAGAAAAGTCACAGTGTGAGAGAATGAAAGAGACATGTTAAATAAAGGTTTTCTTCCTGCATAATTCAATTTGTTTATTTAGTTGTAGCACTGCCCACTAACCACACTCCACAGAAAAAAGCCACATTCATTTGAGGTCATTTTACCTCCTGCTATTTCCTTTGCAGTGAGTCTGCAAAGTTGTGATGCTCGGTAGTGATCTTATTCATTGAACAGAAGGCAACTGAGTGAAGCCTACAAGCAACCAGACCTCTGGCACCCTGTAAAACCACAAGAGAGCAAAATCTTTTTTTTCCCATGTTCTAACAGATCTTTTTAAAGTTGTTTTCTTAAGTGGCTATATACCTAGAGCAACTTCACACCTGTTCTAGAGTCTCATGTTCAGTACCAAAAGCCACAGGTCAAGTGATACAGAATGGAAGTTGATCAAGACAAAAAATTTAAAACAAAAATCTTTATTCAAGCAGCTTTCATTTACTTACTCTTTCATTTAGTTAATTTACTCTTTTGTTTAGCTAACTATAAATAATAAAAGAGTAGACAGTTTTTCCTGTAGAATCTCATTAACACTCTAGCCTCTGCAGCTAAATTTTAAATTTGAACAAAGATTTCCCTTTAACTGATTTTTTTCATTGCCTTTGGAAAAGGTTACACAAAAAACAATGGTTAAAAATAAAGGGAAGGAACTTTTCTGAGAGACACTAAATATACTGTCTATTTCTTTTAAAATAGCATAGATTGGTAAAAATTGAATTTTTTCAAAATTCATTTTTCAAGACCCTGACAACCATACAAGTCATGAAAAGAACTATGATATAAAATGTTGGAAAACTGCAGCCAGCGTTGTGGCACAGATGCCCAATCAAGTTCCACCTGCTCTGCTTTTGATCCAGCTCCCTTACTAATGGGCCTGATAAAGCAGCGGAGGATGGCCCAAATATCTGAGCCCATGCATACCTGCTTCCTGGCTTCAGCCTGGCCCAGCCCTGCCCTTTGCAGCCATTTGGGGAATAAACCAGTAGAATGAACCAGTAGATGGAAGACCTCTCTCTCTCCCTTCCTCTCTCTGCAGCTCTGCTTTTCAAATTAATTAAAAAAAAAAAAAAAAACAGTATGAAAGAGTTACTCTTTAAAGTAACCTGAGCAATATAATGATAAAAAACAAACATTACAAACAAGACACATCAATACTTGTAAGCCTTAGAGCAATGTCCATACCATTCCCCCTCCATAATACAACTAATCCAGAACCAACTGTCGGTGTTTTCTCCTTTGGTTGACACAGTGGCAGCTCGAGCCAGGGAATTCTACAAGGAAGACACTAAGGTCCCCCATTCTGAATGATCATTAAAGAATTACCAAAGTATCGAGCCGGCGCCGTGGCTCAATAGGCTAATCCTCCACCTTGCGGCGCCGGCACACCGGGTTCTAGTCCCGGTTGGGGCGCCGGATTCTGTCCCGGTTGCCCCTCTTCCAGGCCAGCTCTCTGCTATGGCCAGGGAGTGCAGTGGAGGATGGCCCAGGTGCTTGGGCCCTGCACCCCATGGGAGACCAGGAAAAGCACCTGGCTCCTGGCTCCTGCCAGGATCAGCGCGGTGCGCCGGCTGCAGCGGCGGCCATTGGAGGGTGAACCAACGGCAAAGGAAGACCTTTCTCTCTCTGTCTCTCTCTCTCACTGTCCACTCTGCCTGTCAAAAAAAAAAAAAAAAAAAAAAAAAAAAAAAAAAAGAATTACCAAAGTATCAAAATGTCTGAGGTCCTTGCATGGAGTGGGGATGCAGCCTAAGTCTGCTGTTTGTTTACTGTGCCCATTTTGGGTTTTGTTGGTGTGTCCCTGTTTGATCACTGAGGAGCAAGTGGGTGTGGGGAGAAGAGAGAGCTAGCTATCTACATTGCAGGAACACATTAGCATGCCTAAGACCACAGTAAGCCTGGCTAGAGGGATCCTTCTTCATGAGGGGAATCTCAGATTTAGCCCCCACAACTCCCACTTGTTGATGGTCCAAAGTTTAGTCTCTAATTGAAAGTGACACATTCCTCAAATTCTGCCTTTACTCTGTTCTCTCATACCAACAACTGCTCTGTACTCCCACTTGAGCTCGCCCTTTTTGGGGGAGTACGGTAAAAGAGCACACCCAGAAATGTTTTACACTTCTTTTGAATTCAGTAATGCATTAAAAAGGTATATGTATTCCAGATCTAGTTACTAACAGGTTCTCATATCATTTCCTGTACTGCAAACATACATATATTTGGACAATGATTAGGTCATCACACTAACTACAAATGAACTTTGTTTAGTAGTTTTATAGGCTACATAACAATAATCTAAACCTATGGAGCTATGTGTTAAAGTATTCAAAATCTTAATTATCTCAGATGCTTTTTTAGGGAAGTACAAGAACCATGAATAAATATTAAAGAAGTAAATGGAATTACAGACAAGTTGAGCAGTAAGCAGCTATCAAAAAATGATCATTCAGATCTTAAAAGGAAACAAACAGAATCTATAGAAATAAAAAATATAATCTTATAGTAAAAATACAACAGAGTAAAACACAGATCTCTTCAGACACTGCCAACAAGAAGCACAAAGTAGTAATCATAACTGTGGCTACAGGAAAGATTTCAAAGAAAATACTACCAACACCTTCAAGCAATTCATGTGAAACAGACAAATGCCTCTGGAGACCCAGAGGAAGCTCCTGGCTTCTGATTGGCCCTGCTCTGGCCATTGCAGCCAAATGGGGAGTGAAACAGTAGATGAAAGACCTTTGTCTCCACTTCTCTTTCTCTTTTAAATCAATAAAATAAAATAAATGAAAGACCTTTGTCTCTACCTCTCTCTTTCAAATAAATAAAATAAATCTTGTTTAAAACAAGACTTTAAGTCAACTGCAATAGTAAACACAGATTTTTTAATGCAAACAAAATACTAGCATTTGATAATATGTAAATAAGAATACACATTATGACCACTACGTCCCAAGAGCCCAGGAGTGGAATACCTAGACATTTTCTGAATTACAAATATAATTTATCACATGGATCAGTTTAAGAAAAAATAATTTGATCATAAGAGATAAAAAAAAGCATGAGAAATGTCACATTATCTTAAAACTTCAACTGGGGCCGGCGCCATGGGTCACTAGGCTAATCCTCCGCCTGCAGCGCCGGCACCCCGGGTTCTAGCCCCAGTCGGCACACCGGATTCTGTCCCGGTTGCTCCTCTTCCAGTCCAGCTCTCTGCTGTGGCCCGGGAGTGCAGTGGAGGATGGTCCAAGTGCTTGGGCCCTGCACCCGCATGGGAGACCAGGAGGAAGCACCTGGCTCCTGGCTTCAGATTGGCGCAGCGTGCCGGCCGTAGCAGCCATTTGGGGGGGGGGGGGGGGATGAACCAATGGAAAGGAAGACCTTTCTCTCTCTCTCTCTCTCACTGTCTAACTCTGCCTGTCCAAAAAAATAAAAAATAAAATAAAATAAAATAATAATGCACCTGAGAAGCAGCAGAGGATGGCCCAAGGCCTGGGCCCCTGCCACCTATGTGGAAGACTGTAAGGAGTTCCTGGCTCCTTGCTTCAGCCAGGCCCAAACCTGGCTGTTACGGGCATTTGAGGAGTGAACCAGCAGATGAAAGGTATCTCTGCACCCCACCCCTGCCTCTTCCCCCTCTGTTGCTCGGCCTGTAAATAAATAAATGTACATTATATTTGTTTAAAAACCTACAGTGGGGGCCATCACCATGGCACAGTAAGTTAAGCATCCATCCATGGCACCAGTTTGAGTCCCAGTTGTTCCACTTCTGATCCAGCTCCCTACTAATGGCCTGGGAAAGCATCAGAGGATGGCCCAAATCCTTGGGCCCCTGCAGCCGCGTGGGAGACCTGGAAGAAGCTCCTGGCTCCTGACTTTGGATCAGCCCAGCTCTGGCCCTTGTGGCCATTTGGGGAGTGAACCAGCAGATGGGAGATCTCAGAGTCTCTCTCTCTCTCTCTCTCTCTCTAACTCTGCCTTTCAAATAAAACAATCTTAAAAAAAAATCTACAGTGACTTTTTATTTGAAGTGAAACTCTTTAGAATCAAGAAGTTAGCATGCCCACTATTTTTTATATATATATATATATATATACACACACACTTATTCAACACAATCTTGGTGGCTTAACTAATGTAATAAGAACATAGTATAGGGCCGGCGCCACGGCTCACTAGGCTAATCCTCCGCCTTGCGGCACCAGCACACCGGGTTCTAGTCCCGGTCGGGGCGCCGGATTCTGTCCCGGTTGCCCCTCTTCCAGGCCAGCTCTCTGCTGTGGCCTGGGAGTGCAGTGGAGGATGGCCCATGTACTTGGGCCCTGCACCCCATGGGAGACCAGGATAAGTACCTGGCTCCTGCCATTGGATCAGCGCGGTGCGCCAGCCGCAGCGTGCTGGCCGCGGCAGCCATTGGAGGGTGAACCAACAGCAAAAGGAAGACCTTTCTCTCTGTCTCTCTCTCTCACTGTCCACTCTGCCTGTCAAAAAAAAAAATTAAAAAAAAAAATAACATAGTATAATGGGAAAACAGTTTATTTGCTGATATGCTTATCTGCATAGAAAACCCAACAGGATATACAGAATAATTACTGGAATTAGAGTTCAGCAAGGTGCTTGAATATAAAGTCTGTATCTCCACACTACCCCCATTTCTGTTTACTAGCCATTAGAAAATGTAAATCAGAGACAAACAGCCTAGCAGTAAAGACTCTGGTTAAGAAAACTACTTCCCACATCAGAGCACCTGGGTTCAATTCCTGGCTCCAACTCCCTATTAATGCAGGCCCTGAGAGGCACCAATCATGGCTCAAATATTCAGGCTCCTGCCATCCATGTGGGAGACCTGAACTAAGTTCCTGGCTTCTGGCTTTGGCCAGTTGTGGACATACCAATACTAAATCAATGTCTGGGCTTGCTCTTTCACTCTCTCGCACGCTCTCTCTCTCTGCATCTCAATTTTTTTTTTTTAATTTTAAAAACAAAAATGAAACCAAAGATACCAAAGAGTAAATCTAATAAAATATATTCTAAATCTTTATGGAAAGAAATTGGGAAGCTTTAAACAAAGGCAAAAAATAACAAATGTAAAAACATTGTATGCTCATGGATAAAACTGTCAAAATGACATTTTTCCTTTAAGCAACCCAATGTAAATGTTTTCTAAAGCTAATGGGGGTGGGGGGAGGCACGCTGTGGTGCAGCGGGTTAAGCCATCATTTGCAGCACCAGCATCCCTATGGGTACCAGTTCGAATCCTGGCTGTGCCACTTCCAATCCAGCTCCCAATTAACATGCCTGGGAAAGCAGTGGAAGATGGCCCAAATGCTTGGGCCCCTCCACCCACATGGGAGACCTGGATGAAGCCTCTGGTTCCTGGCTTCAGCCTGGCCCAGTCCTGACCATTGTAGCCATTTGGGAAGTGAAACAGCAGATGGAAGATCTCTTTCTCTCTCCGCCTCTGCCTGTCAAATAAATAAATAAATCTTAAAAAAAAAAAAAAACTATAACATAAACCAGATTACAATGAAGTATAGAAATTGTAAAAAAAAATGTACTTTCCAACACTAATAAAGTTTTAGAAAAGACTGGAAATATGCAACAGAAAGTTATTATTAAGACTCACCAATTGTGAGATTTGTTTAAATAAAGGAACAGTTTTACAGTAGTAAAAGAACAATTTTAAGGGATAAATGTTCTATACCTTTATTCCAACTGATCTGGCAAAATCAGGAGTTTCAATTCAACTCAGGAGAGCTTCCAGTAAGAGTAAAATGTCCTCTAGTGGAAAGAGGCAGAGCAGCCAAACAGTTTTAAGTCAAGTTAAAACAACAGTGCCGGGGCCGGTGCTGTGGCATGGTGGGTTAACGCCCTGGCCTGAAGTGCCGGCATCCCAAATGGGTGCCGGTTCGAGACCCAGCTGCTCCACTTCCTGTCCAGCTCTCTGCTATGGCCCAAGTCCTTGGGCCCCTGCACCCCCGTGGGAGACCTGGAAGAAGCTCCTGGCTCCTGGCTTTGGATCAGCACAGCTCTGGCCCTTTCGGCCATTTGGGGAGTGAACCATTGGATGGAAGACCTCTCTCTCTCTCTGCCTCTCCTCTCTCTCTGTAACTCTTTCAAAGAAATAAATAAATCTTAAAAAAAAAAAAAAAAAAAAAAACAGTGCCCAGACCCCTGCCCCAGCTCTGTCCCTTAGTAGGTTAAGCCACTGTCTGCAATGCCAGCGTCCCATATCGATGCTGTAATCTCTTATCAGAGCACCAGTTCAAGTTCCCCCTGCTCTGCTTCTAATCCAGCTCTCTGCTAATGCACCTGAGAAAACAGCAGCAGAACGCTTAAGTAGTTAGGCCCCTGCCACCCACACCAAAGACTCAGATGGAGTTCCAGGCTCCTGGCTTCGTCTTGGCCATTTGGGGAGTGAAACAGCAGATCAAAGATCTTTCTGTCTCTCCCTCTCTCTCTCTATCATTCTGCCTTCCAAATAATTAAAATAAATCTTATTGAAAAAAGTGGAGTTTCAAGACATAATATGCATGCATGAATTTCATTACAGAAGACACTACAGTTAAAATACCACTGATGCACTTACTGAAAGTAGTACATAAAAGTAAAAATAGCTGAACAGAAGGATGGGTGGTCAAATCTCAAAACAAGTGCTATAACCACCACCCAAAAATGCAAAATAAAGGAAGTCGTCTTCAGAGTTTAAAAAAAAAAGTCTTACTACTTACTCTATTACCCTGGGTGGTGGGGAATAGGTGCAGGGCAGAGAGGGCAGTGAAATAAGATGGGAGGGGGAAGAACAACTCCATGTCTTGTTAAGTTCTTAAAAAACAAATACAATTTGCCTTTATAAATACTGAAAAAGAGAAGCATTGCTGTGTTAGATTCAAAATCATCTTATTGATATCCAAAAACCTGCCTTTTAATTTGCAGTTACAAACTAAGTAAAAAGTAGAGGCAGTATGTTGACATGTGGTGACACTTAAAAACACAAATTTAGATGATAAGTATTTAAGTGAAAGAGGTTATAACAAAAATAAGATACTCATAAACCACAGCTCATGCTCATCATTAGTTATCAGAGAAAAACAACTTGAAACTATCATGAGATATCACTACACACCTACTAGATTGGCTAAAATACCAACCCCTGGTAAGCAGTCAGAGTAATTGGAATTTCCATACATTGTTAGTGGGAATGTAAAATGGTACAGCCACTTTATAAGAAACAGCCAAGGGGCAGCTTTTGGCATGGTCATGAGAACACCATTTTGGGTGCTACCTGCCTCTCAAATAAATAGTTTTAAACTGAAAACAAACAAAACACACGTACACACACACACACACACACACACACGCAAAAAGTCAAGAGATGTCTTATGAAAGACTACGTAACAAAATACGCATAAGAAAACTTGGTGGGGACAGGTGTTGGCACAGTGGTTAAGACGCTGCTGGGACGCAGGTGACGGGTCAAGGACTTGGATCCCTGCCACACACAGGAGACCCAGTTTAAGTTCCTGGCTCCTGGCTTCAGCCTAGCCCAGTCTGGCTGCTGTAAGGATCTGAGGAGTAAACAGGCTTTCTCTCTTTGCCTTTCAAGTAAAATGAAAATAAACAATAAAATTTATTTTTTAAAAAAGTCTGATCATAGAAAATAAAAGAACTATATATCAGATCCTAACACAAATGATCTTTCTCTAAAATTTAACACAAGAAATCTTGATTTATAGTCTATTACATGTTTCATCACACAACAGGAAAACTAAAGTAAATACAGAAGACATCATTACAGACTTTCCCAAATAAGAGGCCAACAAGCAAAAACATAAACAAAAGAAAAAACAGAATTAAGACTCCCCTATTAGTTGTTAACAATATAATCATTGATTTACTTTAAATCCAATGGAGGAATGAACTATATTTTAACCATAAATCTATTTGACAAATCTAAATTTTTTTTAAAGATTTATTTATTTATTTGAGAGGCAGAGTTACAGAGAGGGAGATGAAAGAGAGAAAGGTCTGCTCCCCAAATGGCCACAACAGCCAGAGCTGGGCCAATTCAAAAGTAGGAGTCAGGAGCTTCTTCCGGGCACGTGGGTCCAGGGGTCAAAGCACTTGGGTCATCTTCCACTGCTTTCCCAGGCCATAGCAGAGAGCTGGATCAGAAGAGGAGCAGCCAGGATACAAACATTTTCATTTTATTTCAAAGGCAGGAAGATAGAAAAAAATATATGAGATCTTTCAATCACTGGTTTACTCCCTAAATGCCTGTAACAGCCAGGCTGGGCCAGCTGAAACCAGGGACCCAGAACTCAATCCAGTTCTTTCATGTTAGTGGCAAGGTTCCAAGCACTTAAGCCATCACCAGCTGCCTTCCAGGATGTGCATTAATGGGAAGCTGGATGGGAAGCAGAGCAGCCAGGACTCAAATCAGGTACTATGTTATGGGATGCAGACATCTCAAGTGGTGTCTTAACCTCTGTGCAAACGCCAGCACCCATGAGTTCAGTTTTGAGCCTAATGAGTTTGAAATGCTTCAGAGGCAGCTATACGAAAACATTTTATTTAAAGTCAGAGTTACAAAAAGAGAGAGAGAGAAGGGGGGCAGAAAGAGAGAGAAAGAGAGATCTATGTCCCATCCACAGGTTCATTCTCCAGATGGCCACAACGATCAGGGCTTGACCAGGCCAAAGCCAGGAGCCAGGAGCTTCTTTGGGGTTTCATATGTGGGTGCAGGGGCCAAGCACTTGGGTCATCTTCCGCTGCTTTCCCAGGCCATTAGCAGGGAGCTGGACAGGAAGTAGAGCAGCTGGGACGCAAATGGACACCCATATGGGATGCCGGCATTGCAGGCAGCAGCTGTACTTGCTACACCACAGTGCTGGTCCTTTGTTTCCTTTTTTATAATCAGAAGAGAAATGTAGGGCAGACATCTAGGCAGAATGATAAGGGTGGGAACATAAATAGATGACTGTTTTAGACAATTTACATAGGTGATGAAGTCCATGGGGCTCTGGAACTTGCCACATAACTGGAATGAACCCACTGTAGAATGTGACAAAAACTCCATTAAGTATTACAGAAACCAAGAGAAGATCATTTCAAGAATGGCCGTGAGTGTTCAACTTGGTCACATGTCAGAGATCAGCAAGCAGTATGACGGCAGAAATTGAAACAGCTTTGTCAGTGAATAGGTCAGCTATGGAATGATGGGACCGAAACAGACTCTGAATGGGAGCCAAGAAAAATGTAGGTGGAAGAGAAAGAAAGAAGGTAAAAGCAAGCAGCTGAAGGGTACATGTATTTTTTTTTTTTTTAAGTTTCTTTATATGCTGAGGAAAGAGTACTAGTACAACAGAAAAGACACCGGAGAATGGCAGTGGTGGCAAGGGCCTTTGAGAAGGAAGGAGGTAGGGTCTGGAGTGCAGGCTGAAAGACAGAAGCTGGGCAGGAATGATGATGCTCTTCCCTCCAGATGGGTGGAAAAGAGGTTTGCATGCCTATGAGCATGACTGGATGCAGGGGAATTGCCAGAAAGTAGGAAGCACTTGACAGGAGTCTGGCTAGTCGGCTGTCTTCCATAAAGGCAGAATAATCTCTCAAGTATGCATGAGTGTGTGCTTTTCAAAAAAGTTTTACCCGAATCAGTAATTTAACAGGTTATATTATTGATATGTAAGAACTGCATGTATTTGTAAGCATTTGTAGTTGATAATGAAGGATGCTTATATCTGAAAAAAAATGGCAACAGTGTGAAGAGACAATGAAAATCCAAATACAGTAACGTTTTAAATGGTTATCCCTGACTGAATAGGCAAAACAAAACAAAAATGAAACAAAAAAAAAAAAAAAAAAACATGACAAGGAAATACAAAAGAAGCCACTTTTAAAATATCAAAGCTGACACAGATTAATATAAGGTTACCAGCCGGCGCCACGGCTCACTAGGCTAATCCTCCGCCTGCAGCACCGGCACCCCGGATTCTAGTCCCAGTCGAGGCGCCAGATTCTGTCCCAGTTGCCCCTCTTCCAGGCCAGCTCTCTGCTGTGGCCCGGGAGTGCAATGGAGGAGGGCCCAGGTCCTTGGGCCCTGCACCCCATGGGAGACCAGGAGAAGCACCTGGCTCCTGGCTTCAGATCAGTGCGATGCGCTGGCCGCAGCGGCCACTGGAGGGTGAACCAACGGAAAGGAAGACCTTTCTTTCTCTCTCTCTCTCTCTCTCTCTCACTGTCCACTCTGCCTGTCAAAATAAATAAATAAATAAATAAATAAATAAATAAATAAGGTTACCTATCACAAGTGAAGGTATGGGAAATGAGTACTATCATACTGCTGTTGAAATTATAAATCAATAAGCTTCAAGCCTTAAATTTCATAAACTTTGACCCAGTAGTTATGTTCTACATAATAATTCCTTATAAAGTTATTTGCTATATATGTGCAAAAATTTATATTCAAACCTTTTTGACAGAGATACCTGTAATAGTAAAATCTTGGAAATAGCCTATGTGGTAACCAAGATGAAGTAAATAATGATGCATGTCATTAAAATTAATTTTAAGAGACTGTTTGGCAAAGGGGAAGTACTCATTAAAACTAGGAGGAAGAGGGTCTGGTGCTGTGGAGTACTGGGTAGAGCCACCACTAGTTCGAGTCCCGGCTGCTCCACTTCCAATCCAGCTCTCTGCTATGGCCTGGGAAAGCAGAAGATAGCCCACGTGTTTGGGCCCCTGCACCCTCATGGAGGACCCGGAGGAAGCTCCTGACTCCTGGCTTCAGATCGGTTCAACTCTGGCCATTGCCTCCATTTGGGGAGTGAACCAGCAGATAAAAGACCAACCTCTCTCTCTCCCTCTCTCTCTCCCCCTTCCTCTGCCTCTCTGTAATTCTGCCTTTCAAATAAATAAACAAACATTAAAAAAAAAAAAAAAAAACCTAGTGGGGGAAAGCAGGTTCCAGACTGAATACACCATACAGTACAGATGTGACTACATATACACAGGGGAAACAGCACTCAATTTGAGTTGAGAGGACATTCCTGGGGGAAGACAGCATTTATTCTCGCAGTTAAGAGGCCTGCATCCCACCTTAGAGTGCCTGGGTTCCATCCCAGCTCTCATGATTCCAGCTTCCTGCTGATGCAGACCCTGAGAGGCAGTGAAAATGACCCCAGCTCTTGGGGCCCTGCCTTTCATGTGAGAGACCTGGATTGGGTTGATAGCTCCCAGCTTTGGCCAAGGCCCAGCCTCGACCATTGTGGGCATATGTGGAGTAAACTAGTAGATGGGAGCTTTGTCTCTCTGCCTCTCAAATAAATGAATAAAAATTTAAAAAAAAAAAAAAATAGGTGCCAGCATTGTGGCTTGGATTAGCCACAGCCTGCAATGCTGGAATCTCATGTGGGTGCTGGTTCAAGTCCTGGCAGCTCTATTTCCAAAGCAGTCCCTGATAATGCACCTGGGAAAGCATGGGAGGATGGCCCCAGTACTTGGGCTCCTACCACTGATGTGGGAGACCCAGTTGGAGTTTCAGGCTCCTACCCAGCCCTGGCTGTTCAGCCCATTTAGGGAGTAAACCAGTGGGTGGAAGATCTCTCACTCTCCCCCTTCCCCACTCCCCCTTTCCTACTCCCTCTCCCTCCCTCTCTAACTCTACCTTTCAAATAAGGAAGTAATTTTTGTTTAAAAAGGACATTTTTTGGATGATTGAATTACCAATGATTTTTAATTGTTTTCCTCTTTTTCCTCTGGTTTTTCTGTATTGCACATGAAATCTATTCTATAATAAAGAATTTACTAAACTTTAGTTTTTACTTTTAAGAGCATATTAACAGATACAGCTTTTTAGAGGACTCTGTAGCGTTATCTGTATACTTTCAGGAATTTTTATAGATTTATCATATGATTTACAAGGCTATTTGAGAAAGTTCATGGAAAATGCTATTAAAAGATCAGTGTATTTTGGTGGAAAAAATTGAAATTCACCCATAGTTTTTTCATATTATGCATCTCTATCAACTTTCTGAAGACTCCTCTTGTAAGAGTGACATAACTAGAATACTGCACCCACAAGGGAGACTGGGAAGAAGCTCCTGGCTCTGGCCTGACCTAGCCCCAGAAATTGTAGTCATTTTGGAGTGAACCAGCAGATGGAAGATACCTGTCTTTCCCTCTCACTTACCCTATCTTTCAAATAAATAAAACTAAAAAAATTTAATTAATGGGTTTTTTTTTCCATAATATACATTTTCCATGAACTTTCTAAAGGCCCATCATACACATACATGAATTTCAATTAAAAAAATATAAATAAACTTATCTGGGGCCGGCGCCACGGCTCACTAGGCTAATCCTCTGCCTGCAGCGCCGGCACCCTGGGTTCTAGTATTGGTCAGGGCACCAGATTCTGTCCCGGTTGCTCCTCTTCCAGTCCAGCTCTCTGCTGTGGCCCGGGAGTGCAGTGGAAGATGGCCCAAGTGCTTGGGTCCTGCACCCGCATGGGAGACCAGGAGAAGCGCCTGGTTCCTGGCTTTGGATCAGCACGGTGCTCTGCCCAAGCGGCCATTGTGGGGTGAACCAACAGAAAGGAAGACCTTTCTCTCTGTCTCTCTCTCTCTCTCTCTCTCACTGTCCACTCTGCCTGTCAAAAAAAATAAATAAACTTATCTGAGGGCCAACACTGTGGCAAAGTGGGTTAAGCCATGGCCCACAATGCTGGCATTCCATATGGGTGCTGGTTCAAATCCCAGCTGCACCACTTCTAATCTAGCTGCCCACTAATGTACCTTGACACCTTGACAAGTAGCCAAGGATGACTCAAGTGCTTCAGTCCCTGCCACAGACCCAGCTGGAGTTCCAGGCTCCGAGCTTTGGCCTGGCCCAATCAGGGTCACTGCATCCATTTGGGGAGTAAACAGCAGATGGAAGATATCCCCTCCCCAACTCTACCTTTCCAATAAATAAATAAATATTTTTTTTAAAAATAAACAGCCTTTAATTTCGCAATCCATGCACTTTTTTAACATACCCAGATATACCCCAGAATTGAAGCCAAAAAGCTAGCAGTCTCAGAAATGCCAATAGAAGCAGACAAGAAAAGCCCCTACAAACCCTGCTCTCTCAAGTCAAAAGACCAAGAATGGAGCAGCCCAGAAAGATGGAAAACTTTTAGACAATAACCACCCTACCAAACACAACAGAGGGGGAATAAAAAGAAAACTACAGTCCCCTCCTCCATCCATACTAGGAAAGGCCAAATTGAGAGCCTAGAATTCCACACAACACTCCTTAAACAGGCATCGCAACATTCCACTGGAATGAAGTCTAAGCAGGGAGCCAGGACTTTGATCCTAGCCAGTAACAAAGTTCTCTCCTACCTCAGTTTCTTTTTTTTTTTTTTTTAATTTATTTGTTTGTTTGTTTTTATTTTTTTTTAATTTGACAGGTAGAGTTATAGACAGTGAGACAGACACAGAGAGAAAGGTCTTCCTTCTGTTAGTTCACCCCCCAAATGGCCGCTATGGCCGGCGCTGCACCGATCTGAAGCCAGGAGCCAGGTGCTTCTCCTGGTCTCCCATGCCGGTGCAGGGCCCAAACACCTGGGCCATCCTCCACTGCCCTCCTGGGCCACAGCAGAGAGCTGGACTGGAAAAGGAGCAGCCAGGACTAGAACCAGCACCCACATGGGATGCCTGCACCGCAGGCAGAGGATTAGCCAAGTGAGCCACGGCGCTGGCCCCAAAATTTATTTATTTCTTTGAAAGTCAGAGTTACACAGAGAGAGGAGCGGCGGGGGTGTGGTGGGGGGGTGTCTTCCATCCACTGATTCACTCCCCAGTTGGCTGCATCGGCCGGAGCTGTGCTGATCCAAAGCCAGGAGCTTCTTTCGGGTCTCCCATGGAGGTGTGCAGGGCCCAAGGACTTGGGCCATCTTCCACTGCTTTCCCAGGCCACAGCAGAGAGCTGGATGGGAAGTGGAACAGCTGGGTCTCGAACCAATGCCCATATGGAATACCAGCACTTCAGGCCAAGGCGTTAACCCACTGTGCCACAGAGTGGGGGGGGGCCCTACCTCAGTTTCAATAGAGGCTAAGCAGTCTACCTCCTCCTGGCAGTAATAAGGCAGCTGCTCCCCTTCTCCGGGAGAGCAGTATCCAAGGAAAGCTAAGTAAAATAGACAGTCTGAGTAAGACCCAGAGCCCCAGAACAAAATATGAAAATGCACAGCTTTCAACAGAAAAACCCAAGAACCAGGAAAACCTCAAACTGAACGACAAAAAAAGATAATGAATAAATGCTAACATCAACAGAGATATCTGAACTGAGAAAAGATATTAGAGCAATCTTGATTTTTAAAAAAAGTTTCAACTATGAGTATGCTTGAAACATGGAAAAAAAAAAAAGAAAATGCCTCAGCAAAGAAACAGAAGTTATAAAAAGCCAATGTGAATTCAAAACTGAAAAATACTATAACTGAAATAAGGGGTTCAATGGATGGTTTTAACATCAGAATGCAAGGGACTGAACAAACAATCTACAAACAGGAAGTTACAACACAACAGAAACCACCAAATCTGAAAACACACAGAGAAGTACATTCTTTTAAAAAAAGAAAAAATGAACACATTCTCAACACTCTATGGGACTACAACAAAAATATAACTTTCATGTCAGATGATTAGAATAAGAGGACATATAGAATGGGGATGAAGAAGTACGTGAAGAAATAATGGCAGAAAACTTTCCAAACCTGGCAAGCATACACCAACATTCATACTGAAGAAGCTAAGCAAACTCAACAGAGGAACAAATGAATAAAATCCATACCAAGACACATCACAATTAAATTTCTGAAAACTAAAGACAAATAGAAAATCTTGAAAGAAGCCAGAGAAAAACAATACCTTATCTACAGAGGACAGCAGATTTCTATCCAGAAAGCACAGAGATCAGTAGAAGAGGCATGATACTTTTCAGGTACAGAACAAAAAGGACTATTATTCCATAATCTTGTATCCAACCAAAAGAAATCAAAGCACCCTCAGAGAAAATGAGAGAATTTTGTTGCCAGCAGACTCCCCCTAAAATAAATAGCTAAAGTTCTTTAAACAGATAAGAAACAAGAAAAGAAGGAAGCTTGAAACATCATGAAGTATAAACACAGTTAAAAACTAGGTAAATATGATAGAATTTCCTTCTCTTGAGTTTTCCATGGTATACTTAATTAACAATTGAAGGAAAATTATAATATTGGCTGCTATTGCCTCAGCTCAATAGGCTAATCCTCTGCCTGCAGCGCAGGCACACCAGGTTCTAGTCACGGTGGGGGTGCCAGATTCTGTCCTGGTTGCTCCTCTTCCAGTCCAGCTCTCTGCTGTGGCCCGGGGGGTGCAGTGGAGGATGGCCCAAGTGCTTGGGCCCTGCACCAGCATGGGAGACCAGGAGAAGCACCTGGCTCCTGGCTTCGGATGGGTGCAGCGCCGGCCATAGCGGCCATTTGGGGAGTGAACCAACGGAAAAGGAAGACCTTTCTCTCTGTCTCTCTTTCTCTCACTGTCTAACTCTGCCTGTCAATAAATAAATAAATAAATATTGCCTGCTATGGTTCTAAACTTATGTAGACATCTGGTGGAGCATTAAACCTTTAGTGAAAATGCGAACTAAAAATGTTATCTCAAAAAGAAAAAAAATTTTTGTAGAGGGAGTATTTAAAATAGTTACACGAGAGGCTTTGGGCATAGAGACATGAGACATTAGAGTGTCTGGATTCAGTTCCTGGCTCCAGCTTTTGATTCCAGCTTCTTGCTAAAGCAAACCCTGCAAAGCAGTGGTGAGGGCTCAAGTAGTTGGGTGTCTACCACCAATGTGAAAGACCTGGATTCAGTTTCCAGCTCCCGGCATCCAATCAGCCCAAGACCATTTCAGACATCAGGAGAGTGAACCAGCAGACAGGAGCTTGCAGCACTTTCCCTCTCTCTCCATCTCTATGTGTCCACCTGCCCTCCAAACAAGCAAGTTTTTTTAAAAATAAAAAAAAATTATAAATGACAAGGGTACAGAGGCATAATAAAAGGAGGTAAGCCTTCAATCCTTCAAACAGATAAAAAATACCAGGAGACTCTGAGAAGCTATACACATCTAATATAACAGCTAAAGCACCATAAAAAATCTAAAACCCTCTAAGTACTATTCCTGTTCTCATCGTATTGGTTAGGAAATAAAGGCTGTATAAGGATGCAGATACTGGAAAGCAGTGAAAATGGGACTTAATTCCAAAGTCATCCGGCTCCAAATCCTGACATCCTTTTCCCACGCACCACATTAGAAAGGGCTTCTTACGATTAAAACAGCAATACATGGGGAGAAAAAAAATTTTTTTTTCACTAACCTCTGTTAAATAAAATGTTTAGAAGACCATTGGTTTGGACTAAGCTCCTACACCAAACCAAAAGTTCTACACCATCAAGCAGAAATTAAGTTGTTTATCTGACCTACCAAGAAACCAGGCAAGAGATAACAAATAGCCAAATGTCCCGAAAGGACAGTTTCTGCATGCAGGATAAGCAGTCTCCTCTGCTTTGAACTCTACAGGGGAAGTTACTCTGAAGTAACCAATCCATCTCTTGTTCTGTTTCTGCTTTCTTCAGCCCTCCTCTGCCTAGCTCTAGTCAACCACCTCTGCTTAGCTCCATTTTACAGAATGAAATGTTACCCAACCTTAGAATAAAAAATAAAAGCCAATTAAATCTTTACATTTCTGGTAATTCTGTCTTCTGACAGGTCTAGCTGAAATTTACATTGCTTTCAACACAACACTGCAGCAGCACCTGTGCTTCTGCCATCAGAAAGCAGATATTTTCACATAATACTTGTTGCCGAAAAGTCAGATTAACATTTACACTCAATGAGCTAGAAAGAATTGTTTTTAATATGCTGGCTGGTTTCCAAATGTAATTGCTTATGTTATAACCATATATTGTATTTTATATATTTGAAATAAAGGCTAGGCTTTACCAGACTGCCCAAAGATTCCTTTGTACAAAAAGGTTAGGAGGCACCACCTGGGGAACATTTCCGAAATTCTATTCAAAGTCTTACTGAACCATAGCTTCTACCTGCCAGCGGAATGAGAAGTGCCCTGCTTTTGAGATGACACCAGTTAAAAGGAAGAATCCCTACAATATTAAACCACAGGAAAAAAAAAAAATACTTTTCCAAGTTCTCAAAAACCAATACCAAAGAGTGGGCCTTTAAGATCACAATGAGAATCCATCCAAAACCAAAGGACCCCAATTTACACCTTGAGTTGATTCCTAAGTATCCCCCCCAAAAAGGAGATAATTCAAGCCTCTAAAGAACATTTATTCCTCCTTCCCAAACCCACCTCTTACCCATTCCACCCCACTTCCTCTTAAATATGCATTATAAGGGCGGGCACTGTGGCATAGCAGGTAAAACTGCTGCCTGCAGTGACTGGCATCCCATATGAGCGCCAGTTCTGGCTGCTCCACTTCCTATCCAGCTCTCTGCTATGGCCTGGGAATGCAGTGGAAGATGGCCCAAGCTCTTGGGCCCCTGCATCCCCATGGGAGACCTGGAAGAAGCTCCTGGCTCCTGGCTCCTGGCTTTGCATCAGTGCACCTCTGGCCATTGCGACCAACTGGGGAGTGATCCAGTGGATGGAAGACCCCCCCCCCCCTCTCTCTCTCTCTCTCTCTGCCTCTGTGTAACTCCGGCTTTCAAATAAATAAATATTTTAAAATATATATATATTATATTATAATATGTACATCCAAAGATGCCCTTAAACCACTTGTTCTCATCAACTTATTGAGAAAATTGACAACTTTTAAATATACAAGGTGATTATACTTATTAAGGAAATCCAAAATCCTAAGAAATCTGAAACTCTTTAAAGCAGCATGTCAACACTCAAAAAATGCTTTGATTTTCCAATTAGAGATGCTTAACCAGTGAAGTCTATACACATATTCCAAGACCTGAAAAACTCGGAACCGCTTTTCGAATAAGGGATACTCAACTTGCAAATACAAGTACTTTCACATCCTTATTGGAAGAACACAGAATTCCTTTTCTCCCTCTCATTCCATCTCTAAAAAACAGAAGTACCCAAATAAAAGCCAAGCCTTCAGACGTCAACCACTACAACATTCTTTTCTAATTCTATGCTCATCCAAATTTGGAAATAAAGACTCCTTTCATTCACAAAACAACCAAAAACGTATTTTGTAAATAAGTAAGTAATCCTACTCTTCCCCCCAAATTCAACTCTGATGAAAGTGTTCTCAGTGCAACAATTATCCATTTTATAAATGAGTACATTTCATGAGCAAAAAAGTCAACAGCACGCATGACTCTGAGCACAAGCGAAGCACATGATACTCCAAGTTTTCTTTTCACCTTTACCCACACCTACCTAAAACCACATTATGTGAGCATTCATTTTGCACACCTACAAAAAGTGTTAAGAATTTGTGCCGGGAAAAGTTAAAGGCATCATTTCTTCACACAGGAAATTAAGGCAAAATTAATCATCAGTTCCTGTAACCACCAAGATGAAATCAGGCACTGTGCTTTAAAGTAATCTTCAGAAACCGCGTATAGTCATTTCAGAAGCAAATCACAACACATACCCTTATACACACGTTCACATCAAACAGCTTCACCCACAAACTCAAATACAAATTTATTACTGTAAGAAGAATTGTACTCAGGTTTTATTTGCTGTCTGAGCAGACAAGGAGGAAAGAAAATAGTTTGCCACCCTGAAGAAAAACCCCTATAGAACATACTTGTCTCTGTCAACCAAATCATGATATCTCTTTTTTTTTTTTTTTTTTTTTTTTTTTTTTTTTTTTTTGACAGGCAGAGTGGACAGTGAGAGAGAGAGAGACAGAAAGAAAGGTCTTCCTTTTGCCGTTGGTTCACCCTCCAATGGCCGCCGCGGCCGGCGCGCTGCAGCCGGCGCACCGCGCTGATCCAATGGCAGGAGCCAGGTACTTCTCCTGGTCTCCCATGCGGGTGCAGGTCCCAAAGACTTGGGCCATCCTCCACTGCACTCCCTGAGGGGCAACCGGGACAGAATCCGGCACCCCGACCGGGACTAGAACCCGGTGTGCTGGCGCCGCAAGGCGGAGGATTAGCCTAGTGAGCCGCGGCGCCGGCCTCAAGTCATGATATCTTAACATCAAATGAAGTTTCCATTTAACTACATACTTAAGTCAATTCAAAGTAATTTCTCTTCTTAACTATATAATACCTCTGATGTTATAAAGAAAAATGCAAACACTATGCCTACCTACTTCCCAACATAGGAAATATTAGTAATATGATGGAAGATTTCTGCATCCCACCTCGCCCTTCACCCTCTCCCCCCTACCCCCTGCCAGCCATAATCATAGTGCGTTTCCTCATTCCCCCATCCCAAGAGGGAATCAATATCCCAGACTTGGTGTTTACAACACTGGTGTTTGCAGAATGAATGTGTTTGCAGTATAGACAAATCAGTCTTCTTAAGCTCTATTTTAGAGGAAGGAAGGATGCAGCCACATTTCTTTGCCCCATACTACCTTACACCAGAAGCCATCATTAGCAGCTAGTAGCAGAAGCACACTGGGTCATCAAGTGTGCTTTTGGTGGAACGACTCTTACGGCCTCTTCCCCAGACTCATACTTAAAACAGTCACATTCAAACAGAATTTCATGCAGAAAAGTATATATCACTGTTCTCGGCTCCTCTCTAGAAAATGCTGGCATTTTTGCTGCAATTTAACTTTAACTAGTACATAACCAAGAAGCAAGCTATATTTAGAAGCTAGGAAAATCAGCTTAAAAATGTCAGTTTTACTGTTTACTTGCTATAGGACTTGGGGCTTATTTCCTCTTCCTAAACCTACATTTCTTCACCTGTGGAATGAATATGTTGATAACCATATTGAGCTCCGTTTTTTTTTGTTTTTTGGTTTTTGGTTTTTTTGGTTTTTTTGTTTGTTTGTTTTTGTTTTCTTTACTTATTTGAAAGGCATAGTTACAGAAACAGATGTTTACCCACTGGTTCACTCCCCAAATGGCCACAATGGCCAGAGCTGAGCCAGTCCAAAGCCGGGAGCCAGGAGCTTCATCCAGGTCTCCCACATGGGTGCAGGGGCCCAAGCACTCAGACCAACTTCCACTGCTTTCCCAGGAGCATTAGCAGGGAGCTGAATCAAAAGTAGAACAGACAGGACTTGTTCAAGAACAGACAGGACTTGTTCCCATATGGGATACCAGCATTTCAGGCAGTGGGTTAACCCATTACGCCACAACACAGGCCCCACTGTGCTACTTTTCAATCATAAAGGGTTGTTATGGACATAAAGTGAAATCATGAATGCAAAAAATTCTCTGAAAACTAAAAAAAAAAGAAAATCACATATGCATCCAGTATCATAAAAGGCAAATGCCAATTACTACAAAAATCCTTAAGAAAGATTATTTTAAAGTTATATGTACCCAAATTATTTTGTAACTCATTAAGGAACCCAATGCTTTTACTAAAGCACTTAAAAGTACAGGTTGAGTATCCTTATTCTAAATGTTAGGGGCCAGAAGTGTTTTGAGATTTCTTTTAGATCTTGGCATGTTTGCACAGACTTCACCAGTTGATCATCTCTCATCTGAAAATGCAAAATCTGGGGCCTGGTGCTGTGGCTCAGTGTGTAAAGCCATCATCATCCAGCATCCCGCATCAAAACACCAGTTCAAGTCCCAGTTGCTCCACTGATGATCCAGCTCCCTGCTAATGCTCCTGGGAAAAGTGACAGAAGATGGTCCAAGTACTTCGGCCCCTGCCACCCAAGTGGGAGACCTGGATGGAGTTCCAGGTTCAAGCCTTTGGCCTGGCCCAGCGCCAGCCTTTGCAGCCATTCAGAGAGTGAGAGTGAACCAGCACGAAAATCTCTCTCCTTCTCTATCTGCCCCTCCCTCAATCCCTCCACTTCTTTTCTCCCACTCTGCCTTTCAAATAAAGAAACAAATTTTGAAACAAAGGAAAGGAAAAGGAGAAAACAAAATCAAATTAAGAGAAAAAGTTTTTGATATGCTTCAAGGGGCTTGCACTCTTAGAGGGTAAAGCCACTACCTACAGTGACAGCATCCCACATGGGCTGATTGCTCCACTTTCAATCCAGCTCTCTGCTGGGAAAGCAGTGGAAGATGGTCCAAGTCCTTGGGAGACCCGGAAGAAGCTCCTGGCTCCTGGCTTCAGACTGGCTCAGCTCTGGCCATTGCAGCCACCTGGGGAGTGAACCAGTGGATGGAAGACCTCTCTCTCATTCTGCCTCTGCCTCGCTGTAACTCTAGCTTTCAAATAAAACAAATAAATCTTTAAAAAAAAGAAATGCTTTTAAATACAAAACTTTTGGCCGGCGCCGCGGCTCACTAGGCTAATCCTCCGCCTTGCGGCGCCGGCGCACCGGGTTCTAATCCCGGTCGGGGCGCCGGATTCTGTCCCGGTTGCCCCTCTTCCAGGCCAGCTCTCTGCTGTGGCCTGGGAGTGCAGTGGAGGATGGCCCAAGTGCTTGGGCCCTGCACCCCATGGGAGACCAGGATAAGCACCTGGTTCCTGGCTTCGGATCAGCGCAGTGCGCCAGCCGCGGCAGCCATTGGAGGGTGAACCAGCAGCAAAGGAAGACCTTTCTCTCTGTCTCTCTCTTCTCACTGTCCACTCTGCCTGTCAAAAAAATTAAAAAAAAAAAATACAAAACTTTTTGAGCCAATATGCTGAATATGCTGTTCGAACAATTCCATATTTGAGTGTTTCAACACCCATTCTCAGATGAGGATGCTCACCTATACTAACAGTGTTGAAACAGCACTTGATACTTTCAGTCTGTTTATAATGTAACAACTAACTTCTACAATAACTAACTTCTAAGTAATTTGTTCCAAATTCTATAATGAATCAAGACTCTGACTTCCCTAGAAATGATGATTAAATGATAATTAAATGATTAATGATGATTAAAAACTGTGGGGCCTGTGCTGTGGCGCAGAGTTAAAGCCTTGCCCTGCAGCGCCAGCATCCCATATGAATGCCAGTTCGAGTCCCAGCTGCTCCACTTCCGATCCAGCTCTCTGCTATGGCCTGGGAAAGCAGCGTAAGATGGCACAAGTGTTTGGGCCCTTGCACCTACATAGGAGACCCAGAAGCCACCGCTGGCTGCAGCTCCGACGACTGCGGCCATCTGGGGACTGAATCAGTGGATAGAAGACCTTCTTCTCTGTCTCTCTCTGCCTCTGCCTCTCTGTAGCTCTGCCTTTCAAATAAATAAATCTTTAAAAAAGGGGGGCGGGGGCCAGTGCCGTGGCTCACTTGGTTAATCCTCTACCTGTGGCACCAGTATCCCATATGGGCACTGGGTTCTAGTCCCGGTTGCTCCTCTTCCAGTCCAGCTCTCTGCTGTGGCCCGGGAGGGCAGTGGAGAATGACCCAAGTGTTTGGGTCCCTGCACCGGCATAGGAGACCAGGAGGAAGTACCTGGCTCCTGGCTTCGGATCGGCACAGTGCCGGCCATAGCTGCCATTTGGGGAGTGAACCAATGGAAGGAAGACCCTTCTCTCTGTCTGTCTCTCTCTGTCTATAACTCTGTCAAATATATATATATATATTAAAAAAAAAAAACTCCAAAAAAGGACAGATTTATAGATTTATTGTTAGACTATTATGAAAATGGGTAAGGGCCAGTGTTGTGGCCTAGCGGGTAGAGCTTCTGCCTGCAGTGCCGGCATCCCATATGGGTGCCAGTTCGAGTCCCGGCTGCTCCACTTCCAATCCAGCTCTCTGCTATGGCCCAGGAAAGCAGCAGAAGATGGCCCAAATCCTTGGGCCTCTGCACCTGTGTGGGAGACCCCAAAGAAGCCCCTAGCTTTGGATGGGTGCAGCTCCGGTAGTTGCAGCCAACTGGGGAGTGAACCAGCGGATGGAAGACCTCTCTCTCTCTGCCTTTCAAATAAATAAATAAATCTTAAAAAAAAGAATGGGGCCGGTGCTGTGGTGTAGTGGGTAAAGCCACAGCCTGCCATGCTGGCATCTCATTATGGGCACCAGTTCAAGTCTCAGCTCCTCCACTTCCAATCCAATTCTCTGCTACAGTCTGGGAAAGCAGAAGGTGGCTGAAGTCCTTGGGCCCTGCACCTGCCTGGGAAGACCTGGAGGAGGCTTCTGGCCCCTGGCTTCAGATTTGCGCAGCTCTGGCCATTGTGGCCATCTGGGGAGTGAACCAGTGGATGGAAGACCTCTCTCTGTCTGCCTCTCCTTCTCTCTTTGTTTAACTCTGACTTTCAAATAAACAAATAAATCTTAAAAACAAACAAAAAAAAGAAATGAGTCTTCCAATTCCACCAGCCCAACGAGACTAACATTCCATCTCCCAGCTTGAGAAAAGGCATGATCTAGTGTGAAGAATGTCATGCCCACAGTCAACGTGAGGACAGTTCTATTAAATGCTCAGGCAACAAAATACTTACAAACTGTATAAAAAGAATAAAGATCACTTTTTAAAACCTTAAGGGAAAAAAGGACAAAACAATGGAATTCATTTCCGCCAGTACTTTGGAATCTGAAAGGTTCCTATGTAGAATCTATTTCAGCCCCTTCATTTCACAGATGATGAAACATGGACCAAGAAAGCATCGATCATTTTACTGAATAAAGAAAGCAAAATAAAACTGGGGGCTTTTTTCCCTAGAAGAACATTACACAAATATTTTCTGACATGAAAAAATATGAGGATATAAAAAACAAATTCATGTCACAAGATGTACATTAGGGACAGCAAACAAATACGTTAAGGAAATAAGAAAGGGGACTACAGAGAAAAAGAAAAAAGAGACACAACCCCAAAAGCTAAAAAATAAGTAGTTATTAACCTGGTCTCCATCTCTACACACTGGTTTTTTGTTTTGTTTTTAATTTTCATTTTTTTTCTGAAAGACAGAGAACCGTTTTCCACGTACTACTTCACTCCTCAAATGCCTACAACAGCTAGGCCTGGGCCAGGCTGAAGCCAGGAGCCCAGAACTCAATCTGGGTCTCCCAGGTGAGCGGCAGTTCGAGTCCCAGCTGCTCCACTTCCGATCCAGCTCTCTGCTATGGCCTGGGAAAGCAGCGTAAGATGGCACAAGTGTTTGGGCCCTTGCACCTACATGGGAGACCCAGAAGCCACCGCTGGCTGCAGCTCCAACGACTGCTGCCATCTGGGGACTGAATCAGTGGATAGAAGACCTTCTTCTCTGTCTCTCTCTGCCTCTGCCTCTCTGTAGCTCTGCTACAAGAACCAAGTTCTTGAGCCATCATCTGCTGCCTCCCAGAGTGTGCGTTAGCAGGAAACTGATTCAGGCGCAGGGGAGCCAGGACTTGAGCTAGGCATTCTGATATGAAATACGGGCATCCCAAGCCATGACAACTACTATGCCAAGCCTGCCCCAAGACATTTGCTAATTACAAAGGCAACAGTATTGTTTTAGTGGTTAATTAAGTAATCCGATTTCATATCATCAGATTGGCACAAAAAGACAATATGTGTATCTTTAATAGAATGTACCAGAGGACACATGAACCTCTGATATTTCTACCATATACCCAATTTGATTTGAATAAAACATCAAACAAAATCAAATCATGATATATTTTACAAATAACATCACAACTAGAAAGATATGACAAACAATAAACAGAACACGTGGTCCTGGGTTGAAAAAAATTTGGGGGAGAAGGCAGCGGCAGCATTGTGGAATAGCAGGTAAAGCTACAGCTTACAACGCCAGCATCCCACATGGGTACAGGTTCCTTCCCAGCTCCACTTCTGATGCAGCTCCTGCTAATGGCCTGGGAAAAGCAGAGGAAGACGGTGCAAGTGCTTGGGCCCCTGCAGCCACAAGGGAGACCTGGATGGAGTTCCTGGCTCCTGGCTTCGGCCTGGCTCTGCCCTGGTTGTTGCAGCCAGTCGTGGAATGAGCCAGCAGATTAAAGACTTCTCTCTCTCTGCCCCCATATCTCTGTGTAAATCCTTCAAATAAATAATTTTTTAGAGAGAAAAAAATTGCTGTAAAAGACTTTAGAACTAGTAACATTTAAATAATGTAAATTAAATAATGGTGTTTAATTACCTGATCCTGAGAACTAGATGAAGGTTGTATGAAAGACTTTCTGTGTGAAAGATTTCTTTAGGTAAAAAAAATACTGAAAGGGCATGATTTCTTCAGTTTATTCTCCAAAGATTCAGAAAAAAATGCACAGGATACTAATGAGGAGCACACAAGAGGAGCCCCTAGTAACACTGGATAATCCCTCAGCGAAGGCTCCCTGGAGAAAATATGTACCATAGTTTGGAAGATACCAGGAAGTGACAGGGTAAGAGGACACAGCCTCAGAAAAGACGTGGATGTACACTTCACACAGATTATGGCCAAGTACGAACAGACCATGTTTATCCAAACAGAGTTCAAATGTTCTGTGTGAAAGCAGGACTGCCAAGTAGATATGGGATCAGTGTGACAGCAGACTTTCAGTACACCCAGCAAGTCTGGGGGCTGATGGGGAAAGAGCGATAGCCAGAATGGAAGTACTGAGAAACAGATCCTGAACCACAGGACAGTGCAGACAGGGAAGTAAGGGGGTGCGTTCAACAAAACTTCACTCTCTATTCAACCCCAATGCTTCAACTAAATGGAAAACACTTCATGAACCTGTTATTGAAAAGTAAATTAAAAACTTCTATGATGATATCATTATTAAAGTAACTTGTTAAATGCTCCATATTAGTCATTACTAATTCAATGTATTCTTCAGAGGCACCTGCCTCTAATTAAAAAGTCAAAACTTAAAACCCTTTGTAGTACAATTTAGTTACCATATAGGATAGAAAAATATATTAAAGTCCAACCAACCAACCACTCCAACAAAAACAAAAGCCTATGTAAGTTCTATAAAGGCTATAAAACACAATATTCACTATGTTCCTAAATTAAATATATGAAATACATGAAACTTGTACAAATTAAATAAATTTTTTTAAAAACACAATATTATGACTTTTCATTTTGAAATTCTATGGAAGTTTACTAATACAAAGTAAAGGTTAAAGTAAGAAATTAGAAGATTTCATTTTCCAGACATCAGCCACATCTTTGGAGGATATCATTATAATCTGGTACTTGTCATTGTTAAATACTTGTCTCCTGTAAATACTTCACAACTGCAACATTTATTCACACAAATAATTATAAATTCAACAAGGCTTAAGTCTACTAGACATAATCTCTTTGGGGTTATTCTAAGCAAATAGCTACTGACAGACATAAAAATGAAGAAAATACCAGGATCCACTTTAATGAAAGTATAGAATGTTGCAAAAGGTTCTATTTAAAAAAAAAAAAAAAAAGGAATGTGGGGTATTCTGTGACAGGCCAGCAAGACAGCTGGAAACAAAGCTGTGGGAGCAACAGCTGTGCACCATGTACTGTTCATCAAAACCACAAACTACAGTAACCCATGTCCGACAACTTCATCTGCCTAAGCTCAGCCAATAGCTTCTTCCTGAAACTGTCTCCTGCAAAGAAATCTAAACTCAATACACAATTTGCAGTGACTTGAGGAAGCAGGGGAAAACAAGCAAACAAAACAGATTCTATCTTTAAATGTAAAATTAAAAACTTAGCATCACAATCTAATATCCTAAAAGACAAGGTGTTAAAAATAATAAAATAAAAGGCAACGCATTCCACACTATTTTCACACCTACTAAAATTATGATCACAGAACCTTTCAAACTTTATAATGGTAAGAAAATAACATTCCCAACATCTGATGAAATTTGAATTTCTAATACACAACCTCACCATTCCTATCCCATTCTAAACTTTTAACTGAATGAAAAATGCTTATCATAATGATAAGAAATTCTTAACAATAAATCTTTTGATAATTAAAAAGTAGTTCATTTAAACCAAGTTGTTGGCATAGAATTTCTACACCAATATCTGAAAATAATAATTCATGTAGCGCCTAAGTAAGCTATTATAATCTGTAAGTTTTCATTAAATTAACAGACTTACATTGTTTTACATTTTTTTCCATTTCTTTATTCAAAAAAAAAAAAAAAAAAAACAGAAATCCCTCTCCAACTTTAAATTTACTCCTTTTTTAGTTTAACCACTTGCACATAGGCACCTAAGAGTGCACACATACATAAGGCAATGTTTCCTACTTTATTTAGCTGACATATCTTAATATCAGAGATGTAAGGGACAAAGTTCTAAAGTTAATAGCAGCATACGTTTCCCACATGACTGTTCAGACTTAAATAAGATATCCAGTGCAAATCTTCCTTTGCAGTTAGACTGGCCGGCCTACTTACTATTCATTTCACCTCAGCTAATAAACTGCTGACTGTTGTAATATCAACCACATGTTGTCATTTAACCAAAAACAAAGCATTAGGAGAAAACCCACCAAGAAGCTGGACAAAAGAACGAACTCTTACTGTCACATTTCCTGAGTCAGAATTTCCACAGAGAAAGTAAAACAAGGATCATCTCTAAAGACTGTATTAGATAAAACTGAAAGCTATGAAGCAAGTGCAAGAACTTCTAATACTCAAGATTCCAGGGCCAGCGCTGTGACAAAGCAGTTAAATCTAGCAGCACCCCATACAGATGCCGGTTCAAGTCCTAGCTGCTCCACTTCCGACTCAGATCCCTGCTAATGTGCCTGGGAAAGCACCAGAAGATGGCCCAAGTACTTGGGCCCCTGCACCCACGTGGGAGACCCGGAAGAAGCTCCTGGCTCCTGGCTCTTGGCTCCGGATCAGCGCAGCTCCAGCTGTTGCGGCCAATTGGGGAGTGAACCATCGGATGGAAGACCTCTCTCTCTCTGCCTCTCCTTCTCTTTGTGTGTAACTCTTTCAAATAAATAAACAAATCTTTAAAAAATTAACATATAAAACAACTGTGAACCAGACACAGAATCATTAGCTAAGCCAAAATCCACATGTGAGAAATGAAAATTGAACCCAGAAAAGTTAACATGATGTAACCAAGGCCATATTGTCCTGTAGTGGCTGAATTAAATTTTAAATCTTGACATGTGAACTGTCACTTCATTATATGAACAGTATGAATTCATCTGGGTACCGGACCTTCTAAAAATGACAAAAAAAAAAAAACCTATGGCAGCTGTAGTGCTAATTTCCATTACACATAAGTAGGTAAAGCTACAGGAGCAATTCCTCTGAAGCAACCTCTACTACTGAAATTATCACAACACTCTTAATGCAGGGTGCAGGGAGGGGAGTAAAGTAATAAAGTAAAACAGAATGATAAGGATAAAAACAAATTTGTCTAGATTCCAATATAATAATCCAATTGCTTAACTTCCCTACTAGATGAGACTCTCAGGTTTTTATTTATTAAAAGGCAGAGCAACAGAGAGATAGTGGGAGAGCTAGAGAGAGGTGGCTTCCCCCTGCTGGTTCACTCCCCAAATGCCTGCAACAGTCAGGTCTGGGCCAGGCCAAAGCCAGGAGCCAGGAACGCCATCCTGCTCTCCCACATGAATGGCAGGGGTCCAGGTACCTGGGCATCCTCCGCTGCCTTCCCAGGTACATTAGCAAGGAGCTGGATCAGAAGCAGAGTAGCCAGGGCTCAAATCAGCACTTCCAAGCTTCAGCTTAACCCACTGCATGCCACAACAATGGGCCCTCTCATTTTTAATTTTTTAACCATCATATCACATATCATCTACACAAGCTTGATACAAATGACCAAAAGAGGGTGAGAGGGATTATATACAATGAAGTCAAGCAGGATGGGCAATATTAAAGTTACAAGATGAAATCCAAAGTAAAACACACATAGGAGTGATATTATTTAATGATAAAAGGGGCAAAGATTTAATCATCCTGAGTTTGAATGCCTAATAATTAATAAAAGAAAACAAAAAGAGAAATGCAAAGAAAAAATTTAGTTTTTGTGAGAAATGTAATATAATGTGAGAAATGTAATAATGAAATGTAGATTCACATTAAATAAGTGTGAAAAAGCAAAGAATATGTAAGATTTTTTTAAAAAAATCAAATTTAATTTTACTGAATTTGTGTGAAACTCTGCACCTTATAGCTATAAATATCTTTCTACACTCATGTTCTTGGAACAACTTTTAAAAATCGATAGTAAGTGTTGCCATTAAAAGTTGTTAGAGTCGAGGCAGAATCCTTTTGCTTCAAAGCCACTCCAATTTCTACATGCACAGCAAGAAAAACCTTTGTCTTGATTTGTATTTTACAAGTTAACAATCACATACCTGCCTCCAGAGCCTCTTCCACTTGCCTCAGCACAAAGTTGAGACGTGAAGGATTAAAACTCATCCTTCTAACCATCTCTAATTTTCTAAAACCGTATCTCTCAGCCAAAACCCTATCTGGCTGTCTTAGAAATTTCAACAGAATTTTTCGTTTGTTGAAATCCTGCTAGTTATAGGTCTCCAAAAGAAACTGAAGCTTCCAGTATCAACTTGCTCTTCAGCATCAAAACACAATGCAAGTCTCAGTAACCCAAGGCAATTCAAAGGATGACCAGTTCTTCACTTCCAGTAGCAAAAACACCTAAGGACAGTGCGTCAGCAACAGAAACAAAATATTTATTGTCTTCTACACAAAGAAACCTACCCTAAAAAAGTTGTTTCATTAAACCATATCAAGCTTTCAAAAAACATACTACTTTTGTAGTCTTAATATGAGAACACTGTCACTATTTAATATCAGATCGCGATATCAAGGGCATTAAATCGGCTGTGGAGCTGGTCATTATCTGACATTCAGAAAATTTCAACAGTGATAGAAAAGGCAAATCTGACAAATGGTCCTAGAATGGGGCGTATCTTGTCCTTTTGTGATGATTGATTTAAAACATGATATGAAGACTACAAAGAGCCAATGCACAAATAAAGTACACTCCAAAAGATAAATGAGAAAATTAGTAGAAAAATGGAGAAGAAAATCCTCCAGAAACTGAGAGTGCTTCATCACTCTCCTAGGAAAACTAATGAACCAAGAAAACCTCCCAGTCATACCCTGATAAATGTTTCTGCTTCCAATGATAAGGGAATGCCGCAAGCATGCAAAAAGAAAAATTATTTCTACAGGACAGAAACTTGAAGCCAGCCAGATAAATAAAGCAGTACTTCTAAAATACAAGCACTATTTGTATTTTGTTTTAATGCAAAAACATATGACAGAACACTTGATATCCAACCAAATCATCATTTATCATGCATAACTAACTGTAACCTTACACATCTACTCAGGCAAAAGGACTTGAAAGTAGTGATCTTTGCATCACAATTCAAAATAAAAACTGTTTGTACAACATGGTAACTATAATATAAAAATAATTTGAATAATTAAAATTTTAAAATAATTTAAATAATTTAATAAAATAATTAAAATATTGTATTCTTAAAAAATATTGAGTAGATGTTAAGTGTGTTTACTACAAAAAATGGTAACTATGAGACGGAGCATACAATAACCAGTAGATTTTACATCCCCCATCAGAGTGCCAGCAGGAGTCCTGGCTGCTACTCTGCTTTTAACATAGCTTCCTGCTAATTTGCCCGGGAAAGCAGCAGATGATGGTCCAAGTTCTTAGGTCCCTGCCACCCAGTTTGGGAGACTTGAATGGAGTTCCTGGCTCCTGGCTTTGGCCTGGCCCAGTCCTGGCTATTACAGGTTATTTGGGAAATGAACCAACAGATCCAACTCTCTCAGCCTCTCCCTCTAATTTTGCCTTTCAACCAAACTTGTAAAAGAAATCTGCACCAAAATTTATTTTTAAATTCCATTTTCCACAGACTTTTTGAAGTGTCCTGTTCACAAGATACGCTTGCTGACTGAGTTCATGGCCAAAATTCGTACTGGCGTAAACTAAATTTATCAATCTGTCTCTCTCAAAACACCTGGCTACAAAATTAAATGACTTTTTTCTTCTAAGAGAAAGTCGGTCTCCTTTACATCTTAACTGGTTGCTTTAGCCTGAATTTTGTTCAATACCTAGCTAAGGTGATTATAAAGACTAGATCTTATTAGCGTAACTACCTGACCTCAAATGGGACAGTGTTTCCATAAACAAAGAAAGCAGAAATCGCCTCAAAACATATTTCTCAGAGAAAGTATTCCATTGTTAAGCAAACAAAACAAACTCTGCTCATTACCACTGCCTAAAGCAACATCAGACACCGACTGGGTGGTCAAGGTGTGACGGACAGTCTTCTCCCCAGGAACGTTATTTTCCCCTTGATAATTAGCAATATATGGGAAGACACTTTGAGACTATTTTAACATCCAAATATTCTCAAACTTTCACCTAGTTTGAACATCCACTTATGATTCTTACTTGAAGCAACTGTTATGACTGCAAATGGTGATTTTCCTGTTTGTTCATTAGTCAGACTTCTACATAGAGAATTTTGCATTTATTTCTCACTACGGCATTATTGATTACTTATGGGCAACAATCAATTATTGCCTTATTTACCTCAATATAAGCCAATGGGAGTTCCAGGTGGGTTCCTACAGCTGTCTGGCATGTACTCATCACTTCGTCAGCACTTTCTCATTTTTTGGCCCTACGAGATGCTGCAAGTGGGGCAGGAGTTGTGATGCAGTGGGTGAGCCATTGCTTAGGACGCCCACATCCCACATCAGAGTGCCAGGTAGGGTCCTAATTACTATTTCTGATTGAGCTTCTTGCTAATACACCCAGGAGATGCCCAATGATGGTTGAGTGCCTGTGCTCCTGCCACTCATGTAGAAGACCTAAATGCAGTTATTGGCTCCTGTCTTCAGCCTGATCCAGGCCAAGCTGTGTATTCAGGAGTGAACAAGTGGATGGAAGATCTTTTCCCTCTCTCCAACTCCACCCCCCAACACACACACTGTCCCTCTATCACTCTCTGAAATAAATAATCAAATTTAAAAAAAAAAAAATGGGGCCGGCGCTGTGGCATAGCGAGTTAAAGCCCTGGCCTGAAGCGCCAGCATCCCATATGTGCACTGGTTCTAGTCCCAGCTGCTCCTTTTCCAATCCAGCTCTCTGCTGTGGCCTGGGAAAGCAGTAGAGGATGGCCCAAGTCCTTGGTCTCCTGCACCCACGTGGGAGATCCAGAAGAAGCTCCTGCCTTCGGATCTGCGCAGCTCCAGCCGTTGCAGCCATCTGGGGAGTGAACTAACGGATGGAAGACCTCTCTCTCTGTCTCTACCTCTCTCTGTAACTCTGTCTTTCAAATAAATAAAATAAATCTTTAAAAAAAAAAAAAATGCTCCAAGCTCAGCTTATTCCTACCTGAGTCCTGGAATAGTCATTTCCTCCTAGTAGAGACTGGTATTTAGAAACCAAGATTTTGGGTGCCTGCACTGTGGCGCAGTGGGTAAAGCCACCACCTGTGGCACCAGCATCCCATACACCAGTTAAGAGTCCCAGCTATTTCACTTCTGATCCAGCTCCCTGCTAATGTGCCTGGGAAAACAGCAGAAGATGGTCAAGTGCATAGGCTTCTACACCAACGTGGGAGATCCAGACAAAGCTCTTAACTCCTGGATTCAGATCAGCCCAGCTCCAGCCACTGCAACCATTTGGGGAGTGAATCATCAGATGGAAGATATCTCTCTCCGCTTCTCCCTCTCTCTTTGCCTTTCAAATAAATAAATAAACCTATTTAAAAAAATAAGGAAACCAAGATTTTCAGCTCCTCTCAACAGACACACAGCTGGAAAAAGATGTATAGTATAGATATGTGCACGTGTCCACCCATAAACTATATTTCTATATCTATATACTTAATATATCTATATACTTTAAACCATGTGCTTTTGCCAATATTTTCAATTCCAAGCAAACATCAGAGTTCATTCTAACCTTTACCCCTCAATATATTTATTTGCTAAATCATAGTGTGGACAACTGCAAACACATACCTCTGTGTCAAAAAGAAAAATCTACTAACTAGAGTTCAGTGTTTCTTTCAGATTCTTTTTGTAATTATCCTGAGGGCATAGTCCAAATACTAGGTTCAAAAATTACCTAAAGTTATGGGGCCGGAGCTGTGGTGCAGCAGATAAAGACTCCGCCTGCCATGCTGATATCCCACCCATATGGGAGCCAGTGTGAGTCCCAGCTGCTCCACTTCTGATCTAGCTCCCTGCTAATGCGCTTGGGAAAACAGTGGAAGATGGACCAAGTAAGTGCTTGGGTCCCTGCACCCACAGGGAAAACCCAGCTGAAGTTCCTGGATCCTGGGTTCGGCCTGGCCCAGCCCTGACCATTGTGGCCATTTGGGAGTAAACCAGTAAATGGAGGATCTCTGTCTCTCCCTCTTTAACTCTACCTGTCAATTAAATATTTTTTTTAAAAAAAAGTTACCTAAGTTAGTTTTTTCTTTCACCGCCTCACTACGGTTATATTATTCATTTGAAATTAGGTTCAGTTCATTTGTTGTTTGTATTCCACCTTAAGGTGTTTTTTTCTTCATCAGCTGATTTTATTGCAGGGTTTTCTATTTATATAGTGAGTACGTGAAACATTAACATAGTTCCAAAGTCAGAGATCCTCAGAAGGGTCACTGCCCGCAATCCTACCAAAACTCTCTAGATAACTAATCTCACCGATCTCTCATTTACCCTTCTGGTGTTTTGTTTTTGCTCCAAGGAACACACTTTTTTTAAAAAGTTTTATTTGTATTGATTTCAGAGAGAGAGAGAGAGAGAGAGAAAGTAAATGAAAGGAAGAAATTGATTTTACATCCACAGGTTCACTCCCCAAATACCTGCAACAGTCAGGGCTGGCTCAGGCCAAAGCCAGGAGGCCAGAGCTCCAGTGGGGTCTCCCATGTGGAAAGCAGGGACCCATAACTTGAGCCATCATCTGCTGCCTCCTAGGGTACACATTAGCAGGAAGTTGGATTGGAAGTGGAGCCACGACTCAAACTCAGGCACTCTGATATGGGATGTGGGTGTCCCAAGCAGCTGTGCTGTAACACCTGCCCCCTTTTCTTTAAAGTTTTATTTGTGTATATATTTTCTTATCTACTTTTCTTATACAAAAGGCAGTATACTATACATAGACACTTGAGTATTTTACTGTCTTAACTGAACAATATATCTTGAAAAACACTCCACTGCTGAACCTTTCTCATTCTTTTTTACAACTGCATAATATTCCATTGGGTGAATGCAGTATGTTTTATTAAGCTATTGTGCTATCGTACAGGTTGCTTCTAATTTTTGTAATTACAAATAACATTACAATCTTGTGCGTGTGTATTTTCATGTTTATGGAAGACTATCTTCACAGCAAATTCCTAGATTCGAGGGTACTGAGTCAAAAAGTAAGCATGTATATAGTCATATCAACATCCACTTTACATCTCCTAACATTCTTATACTACACCAAGGCTACATCATTTCTTTCTTCTAGGGAAAAAAATCCTCATGAGGCAATTTTAAACTACTAATATACACCAACAATAAACTGACTATAATTTTAAACTATGATTTAGAGGCCAGCACTGTGGCACTATATTATAGCAGGTAAAGTCGCCATCTGCAGTGCCGGCATCCCATAGGGTCACCAGCTCAAGCCCTGGCTGCTCCCACTTCTGATCCAGCTCTCTGCTATGGCCTGAGAACGCAGTGAAAGATGGCTCAGGTCCTTGGGCCCCTGCACCCACGTGGGAAAACCAAGAGGAAACTCCTGGCTTTAGATCATGACAGCTCTGGCCACTGTGGCCATTTGCAGAGTGAACCAGCAGATGGAAGACTTCCTGTCTACCTCTGTCTCTCTGTAACTTTGCCTTTCAAATAAATGAGTAAATCTTTAAAAAAAAAAAAAACTACAATTTAATGTCTTTTAATGCTGTATAATAAAGGACCTCATGTCTTTTATAAAGAACTAAAATAAAGTATAATTTATAAAACATCAAGCAATTCAGTCTAATTAGGTCTTTTGTTTTTAAATGAAAGGTCCCATTTCCAGTCTTTTCCTTTATATGTTATATGTCTTTTTCTTTTTTTTTAAAGATGTTTTATTTACTTGAAAGTCAGTGCTACACAGAGAGAGGAGAGGCACAGAGAGAGAGAGAGAGAGAGAGAGGTCCTCCATCTGCTGGTTCACTCCCCAACTGGCCACAACAGCCAGAGCTGGGCCGATACGAAGCCAGGAGCCAGCAGCCTCCTCCAGGTGCCCCCACACACATGCAGAGGCCCAACAACCCGGGCTATTTTCCACTGCTCTCCCAGGCCACAGCAGAGAGCTGGATTGGAAGTGGAGCAGCTGGGTCTGGAAGCGCACGCGCCCTTATGGGATGCCAGCACTGCAGGTGGTGACTTTATCCACTACGCCACAGTGCTGGCATCCCATAAGGGCACGCGCACTTCCAGACCCAGCTGCTCCACTTCTGATCCAGCTCTCTTCTATGGCCTGGGAAAGCAGTAGAAGATGCCCAAGTCCTTGGGCCCCTGCACCCATGTGGGAGACCTGGAGAGAAGCTCCTGGCTCCTGGCTTCAGATAGGCCCAGCTCTCTCTCTCAGTCTCTTTCTCTCTCTCTCTTTCTACCTTTCTGTAACCCTATCTTACAAATAAAATAAATCAATCTTTCAAAAAGGAAAAAAAAAATCCCATCCCAGTAGCTAACAGCCTGTCTTCTACCAAGAGAAAGCATTCTTGATCTACTCAACAGAAGAGTCCTCTACTAGACTCCTACAGCTTCCCATCCCAGCATAAACATACAAGCACGCACAAAGAACAAACAATCTTCCTGGTCTCCCATGCGGGTGCAGGGCCCAAGCACTTGAACCATCTTCTACTGCTATCCCAGGCCACAGCAGAGAGCTGGACTGGAAGAGGAGCGACCAGGACTAGAACCAGCACCCATATGGGATGCCAGCGCCGCAGGCCGAGGATTAACCTAGTGTGCCACAATCCGGCCCCAAGAATAGTTTTAAGACTAAGAGTCAAGATGAGAGAAATCAGCTAACTCCCTCCCCCAACATAACTCGACATCTGACAAACTGCTAAATGAATTGAAAACTTAAGATGCCAAAAGAACAGAAACTGGAAATTCTTTCCCTCTTTACATTTGTAAAACATGTATGGTCTCTTTTCAGGGGTGCCAGACAAAGCAGTGACCCAAACCCTCAATGGCTACCCCATTATTTCTTAAAATCAACTCCAACTGACAAAAAGAAGTTTCCCCAACTCAAAATGAAATCAACACCTAACACCCAAACGCCACACAGAAATGAGGAGAGTATGTGGTGGGAGCAGGAAGGGGAGGGTGGTGGAGACTTAAAGTAGAGCAGATTATGCTTTAAGGAAAAACAAGTAAATATCAAATTTTGTTTTGGAAGCACACCAAGATACAAAAGTAATGGCAGCAAAGAAACTCCGGTGGCAGCTATCACTTACTTACTCTGCAGATGGCACTGTGCCGAATGATTTGTGTGCATTATTCTCTTTACTCTGAAAATCGTAAGGGTGCTACTACTACTCTCCTTTTGCAAGGCTTAGAGAAGCTAAGAAACCCCACACTCTACGAAGAAAAAAACTGAAGCCCTCAATTGATTAGAGTGGATTAAGAAAGGACCAGATCACCTGGGCAGGGAGACCTAAGCCCCAGCATTCAAGGATCTCTTTTCGGCTCATCCAGGACAAAGTGAGAATCACTTCCTAACTGGAGTCTACTCGCTGTTTTTGTGCTCTATTCATCAGTAGAACTTAAAAAAAAAAAAAAAATGAGCACAGAAACAAGATCATGTAGACATACATGCTTAATAACATGAAACTTCACATTTCATAATTTGCTATATTCTTTTTAAGAAGAAAAAGTACCTCATTTTATTACCTTTCTTTCCTAGTTTTGCAGCCCCTTATATGCATAGAAAGTGAACTAAATCTAAGGTCAAAGAAAGTCAAGGCTAAGGGCAAAGTTATCTTTAAATTCTCCACGCTCAAACTTATTATTATACTTTTCCTGTTCAAGATTATGTAACAGAAAATATATTTTGAAAGTTACAAAAATAGTGTAGTTTTTGGGAGTCTTAAAAAATAAATAGGACCAATTTATGCTCTCCAATCTCCTACATATAGAACTGACCTCCTCTTATTAAAATGATTATTCTGCTATCTCTTCTTCCAGTTAGTACTCTAGACAATCACAGAATGAATTTTGACTCCCCAGGAATCATAAAGAGGTTCTATTAAGTGTAGATGATAAACAGTCATATTAGCTCTACATCTAAAGCTAACACATAAGGTACATAGCCTCATTATGTACTAGACACTGTTTTAAGTCACTGTTCTAAGCCTGCAGACCCACGAAATCATCTGGTCTGGCTCTGCCAAGAAAACTGTACGTGGGTTTCATTGAATCTACAGCAGGCTACTTTTTAAGTTGATCATTGTGTATGGCCCTTGAAAGATGTCATAAACATCCAAAAAGCCCTTGGAAGAAAAAAAGTTACCAGCCCCTGAAGCCTTTGACACACGTTAATTCATTTAATTCAAAGAGTTATTTCCCCAGCTTACACGTTGGGAAAACTAAGGTACAGAGACTGCCTAAGATTACCCAGGCACCAAGCTTCAGAGCTGGGACTCCATCCAGGTAGCCTGCTTCCTGCCTCCCTTTCTGACCTGCAGGGTCCTAAGTCACCTGTCCAGCCCACTCCCCAGTCTGCCTGCCTGCCTGCCTGCCTGCCCGCTCTGAGCTAGCACTACTCCACACTCCACTCACACAGGACATTTCCATCCTCCCCACCATCAAGCCGACGTGGTACTTTTATCAGTCTTTCCCACACCAACTTTTCCCCAGTTCTGAATTCCATCTACATTTAAACACATTCTAAAAATACACACATACAAGCATTAAATGTTAATTACTGCATGTATAGCATGCCCTAGATACATACTAACCTAAGATCCCTTTCACAATTTACAAGTTCTAAAGAATGTGTAATGAGCCCATTCCACTGGCCAAAAAATTAAGGTTCAGAGAGCCTACATATTGTTGCAGTGTTCTCACAGCCAATAAACAAGGAAGCAGGAGGCACAGACTCAAGTTTGGATGCCTCAAAGCCTCATGGAAATGCATATGATGAAAAAAAATGTACAGATTTCAAAATTTTTTGTACAAAAATAACCCTTTTATTTCAATTTTTCCATGAGCCTTCTGGAGTCCCCCCAACTTTCCATGTATTATTTCTTTGTTTACACCTTTGATATCTGTAGCATCCAGGTACTGTACTACCCATTCTTTCACAAGTGAATTCTAGAAAACCACTAGGAAGGCAGCAATTACTGTTCTCTTAATGGTTTCTAATACTATTTCCCAAAAACAAAAAGTTCCAATACCATTAAATAATTAACTTAGGGATCAAATACATTCGGATGGCCCCTCCCCCAAAGAAATACTGGTTTAAATATTATCGGTTTAAGTCTTTTAGGTAACACTACTAATCAATACTGGAATCCAGGCTTATCCTCACTCCTCAACCCAACCTTCTCACCTCCCCACTAACCATCTCACCAGCCCCCAAAGAAAGGGTTAGCTGTAAATTTTTTGCTAAATGTTTTGCCATCAGTTCCTCCCAGCCTCTTCCCCCACCCAGGGAAACAGCAACCTGAAGCATCTCTGGGTCGGCAGCCTGCTGAAATTAAACCAATCTCACCTCGTGATTTTTTTTTAACCCACTAATGAACATACTGTAATGTTCAGCACCTAAATGTGCTCTTTTCCTGGATGCAGGCGTTTTAGCCGTGTCCCACCCCGTGGAACAGTACAGCAGCAATTACTGCTCATCTACTCACTGTGGGAGGGGAGCATCCCATTTATGTTACACTACTCTGCATTGTAACGGCACAATAAGCCTTAACCGAAATGAAACAAGCGATTCCAACACCCGGTTAGTAACAAATGGGTGAAATGGGAGGCAGAAAAAAATATTTCACCATCAGTACTGCTGATACGGTTTAAAAAAAAATACTTTTGTTACCAGACAGAACAGGGTACCTTCCTTCCCTCCCAGCATAAGCCACACCTTTTAGGGTGACAAAAGCAGAAAGATATCTGGGTCTTCTCTCAAAGACCACGCAAACCTCTTCCCAAGAGCAAATTCTAAGAACGAAGAATTCCACCTCCCTTCTCTCTACCACAACCCTCTGGCAACCAGAAAGGAGCGGAGGTGGGCGAGACGGTGGTCAGGGTACAGAACCCACGACTCGGTTACCCCCAGCCTGACCCACCCCAAACTTCACCTTGGCACGGGGAGAAGCAGGAAGGCACCAGGCATTCCTAGGAAATAGTCTCACCCCTCTCAAGGAACATTTTTAACTTCCTCCGAACCACCATCCCCCCAGGGCGTTATCACACACTCCCACCCGGATTCACCACCTAAGACACGACTCGTAGGAAAAGCGCACACAAAAGAAAAACACACCGCTGGAAGCGGGCAGCTCCTGCTCAGCGCGGGCGGAGAAAGCCCGCAGACCACGCGGAGCCCGCGGCCAAGTCGCCACCGCGAGCTCACCGAGCGCGGCTGGCAAAGCGGCGCGCCGGGCTCCGGGTCCCCAGGGCAGGAAGCCCGGCGCGGCGGCACTGCCTCTCTCGGAGGGCTCCGGCCTCGGCCAGAGCGATAAGGTGGATCGGCGCTTCCCACCCCGGCAGCTCCGCCCTCCCGGCCACATTCCTGAGAAGCCCGACTCCCGGGACGGCGAGCCGGGCGCCGGGCGGGCAGGAGCGCAGCGCCGGCCCCGCGCCCGCCCCCGGCCTGCGCGGCGCCTCCGGGGCGGGGTCGCGGCAGCCGCCCGGCCACAGGTAGCGCTGGCCCCCGCCCGCCGCCGCCCCGGCGCCCCCGGCAGGCCCGCTCTAGGCACCTGGATAAACTGGATGGTGAGCGCCGACTTGCCCACGCCGCCTCCGCCGACCACCACGAGCCGGTACTTCTCCTGGCCGGAGCCGTCCCGCCAGCCGGCCGCGGCCATGGGGACGCCGCCGAGCCCAGCCCGGCCGCGCCGAGCCGCCGCTGCCGCCGCCCGCCCGCCTTAGGCCCGGCTCCGGGGACGTGTGCGGCCGGCGGGCTGCAGGCGAGCGGCCGGGCGGGGGTCCTGGGTGTTGGGAGCTGCCGCGAGGGCTGGTCTTCTCGGAGGCGCGGCGCCCAGGGCTGGCCGGGTCCCGCCCGAGGCGCGGAGAAGCGGGTGACCGCAAGGGCCAGGGGCGGCAGCGGCCGGGGGGCGCGCTCCTCTACGCGTCTTCGCAGCGCCTGGCGAACGCAGCCTCCAGCGCCGCTACAAATGGCCGTCTGGGGGCCGGGCCGCTAGACCGAGGTGCTGCATATGTATGAGGGGGCGGGGCCGGGAGGGGCGGAGCCGCGCCCTCCGTGGCTGAGATTCCGGAGCTGACCAAGGCTTCAGACCCCACACGGACGTACGTCTCTGGTCCCTAGCCGCTGGGTGTGTGCTTGAAAGTGTGGGAGGGGGAAGGAGACAGCAAGATCGTGTGTAAGTGCAATTGTGTATGTCAGGGACTGTGTGGATGAGAAATACATTATGCGACCGAGTGAAAAATAGAGCTGTTGTCATATTAACTCAATTTGCAGGAGCGCAAGTATCCTAAGAGTACAGATGGCAACCATACTAGTGTGAAAACAGTATGTGACAGTGATTGAGGATGAGAGCTGTCACAGTGATTGAGTGTGTGATGGGCTAGTGGTGCTGACAGTGTGAGGAATGTGACAGGGACTGCGCGTGGGGAATAAGCCACAGTGATGGAGCTTGTGGGGAAGAGAGTGATTATGCAGATTGCATATGTGTCAGGAGAGTGTCCTGGGAGCTCTGGGTGTGTGTGAGAAACGTGTGAGATTCTGCCTCTACATATGCTAGGTACCAGGCAGTCTGCGCCGTGCTAGAGCTGTGTCCATTCACAAGATTTTGTTCCTGCCCTCAGGGAACTTCTAGTCCAGTGGAGGAGTCAGCAAGACAACAGGCAAATTATAAGGCAGGATGACAAAGGATTACAACCACATAAGCATCATGTGATATTGGGACCAACAGAAAAACACTCATCCCAGGGGCGGGTGGTCAGGGAAAGCTTCCTAAAAGGTCTGAAGATAAATGATATGGGCAGATGAATAAGTGGAAGACAAACATTCCAAGAAAAGGAAAACAGGCAGAATTCAGAGTTAAAGAGGAAAGGACTGTGTCACGTAATTTCAAATGTCTCAGAAGGGTTTACACTCCAGTGATTGCGAATAAAAAGTCCTTATCTGTGTGTATGGCAGTGCAGCAAGTGCAGCAAGGATTGCAGCTCTAGGGAGAGGCAGGGTATAACAGTAATTTAGACTGTGCATTCTGGGGCAGACTATCTGGATCAAATCCTACCTATTCTATAATGGTATGACATTACAAACTTCTATGCCTCAGTTCTCTTTTCTCTAAAATAAGGAAAGGGAGGAGGAGCATTTGACATAGCAGTTGAGACAGTGGTGAAGACGCCCATGTCCCATACTGGAGTGCCTCGATTCCAGTCCTGGCTCTGCTCTTGATTCTAGCCTCCTGCTAATGTGCACCCTGGGAGGCAGCAGATTATGACTCCAGGAGTTGAGGCCCTTCGACCCACTCGAGAGATCTGGACTGAGTTCCTAGCTCCCAGTCCAGATTGCTGGCATTTAGGGAGTGAACCAGCAGTTGGAGGCTCTCGTTTTCTCTCTATGTCTGTCTCTCTGCCTCTCTATTAAAAAAAAAAGTAAGATTACCTACCTCAAGAAGAATCATGTTAACTAATAGAAAGCACATAAAACTGGCCTATAGTGAGCATTTATGACGATTTTGGAACACAACCGCACATTCTTGACATACTAGGTAATGCAGATGCAACTAATAGAATGCAGCAGAAGAGATACTGCTTAATACCCAAGACTACATAAGAGACCATGCAGCTTCCACCTGTTCTCTTGGGATTCCTGCACTGAGAGAAACGAAGTAAGATGGTTGACTCCATCAGACTACCATGCTGAAGATGCCCCACGTGGGCATGCTGGTGAGAAGTCCACCTGAGCTCCCACCAGGCCACTAACATCAACCGCCACATTTGAGTGAGGCTTCTTGGACACCCAGCCCAATGCAACCTCTAGATGCCTGCAGCCCCTACTGGCATCTGACTGCAACTGCATGAGAGACCCCAAGCAAGAACTGCCTAGCCCCAGCCCTTGCTGAATTCCTGACCCACAAAACTATAAATGGGGGCTGGCTCTGTGGTGTAGTTAGTGGGCTAAACCTCCACCTGCAGCATCCCATATGCTGCTCCTCTTCCGATCCAGCTCCCTGCTTGTGGCCTGGGAAAGCAGCGGCAAATGGCCCAAGTGCCTGGTCCCCAGCACCCACACAGGAGAAACCCAGAGGAAGCTCCTGGCTCCAGGCTTCAGGTTATCCCAGCTCAGCTCCGGCCATTGCAGTCATTTGGGGATGGAAAACCTCTCTCTCCCTTTTCTCCCTCTCTGTAACTCTGCCTCTCAAATAAATAAATAAAATCTTTAAAAGAAAAACTAAATGGATTGTGCTTTTAAAAACTTATTTGGGAGCAATTTCAATGAATAAAGTATAAAAGCACCCATATACTATTTATTCAAATTCACCTATTGTGAACAGACTTTTTAGATTGATTCATTTATTTGAAAGGCAGAGCTACAGAGAGAGAGGCAGAGATAGAGAGAGGTATCTTCTGTCTGCTGGTTCACTCCTCAGATGACCACAACAGCCAAACTAAAGCCAGGAGCTTATAACTCCATCTATGTGTCCTATGTGGGTGGCAGGGTTGCAAGCACTTGGACCATCTTCTGCTGCCTTCCTGTTGAATCCAAACCAGAACAACCAGAATTCAAACTGGCACTCTGATATGGGATGCCAGCATTACAAGCAGAAGAATAACCCACTTCACCACAATGATGGCCTTTATGTCCATGCTTTATGTCAGGACAACAATGACCTTCTCATCTGGACTGCTGGGTACTGATCATCATTAAAAGCCACTACTGACCAAATAGCATCCCTGATCCAGATCCACCCTAGAGAAGGGGTCAGAGGATGGAGTGAATAGGGAGTTTCTGAAATCAAGATTCCCCTGACCTCATCTCTGGCTAAGTCAGAAAGAGCCATGGCTTGATGACCAAAGAGGGCCAAGTCCCCAATCAGAGAGCCTGCAATCCTTATCTTGGTTCACAGGGCAGCAGCATCCACTTATTTCCTTAATGGGCCATTGCTTTTAATGTGAATGAATGGCTGGTAGAGAATGAAACAGCCCAGCAGGAGCTGCATGCATATGAGATGAGACAGAAGCACAAATCTATTCCTTGTTTAAAGATCATGCTGCTAAGAATAGAAACTGAAAGGCATGCTCAAGCGTGTGCACAGGCAGCCCTGAGGAAGGCCACAATGGAGCTGAAGGAATCCACAGCTTAGCAGAGGATGATCTGAGAATCTCAGGTCCAGGAGGTCATTCCCTCTAAAGTTCTCCTATTTCAGACGCAGAGCAAAGGTACAAAGATAAAAGGGTAGTCCCCCAAAATCACCTAGGGACAAAGCAGAAGCACGACTGGAACTCAGATCTCTATCTCCCAGGTTAATGTCCCTCCCAGGGTAGCACAGTACTTTGGGAATCCAACAGCCAAGAAGGCTGAACAAGACCAAAGTCAGATCCCTCAGGCATGGCTGCCAGGAGAGTCCAGCAGACATCATAGCATTTTTCAAATATTGAAAACTATCTAAATGTCTATAAACAGAGTCTTGGTTAAATAAGTGATGCTACAGCCATAGTATAGAACACTATGTGGTCATAAACAATTTTTATTTTTGTAGGAAAATGAGATAGGTAGGTGCTATGGTCTGACTGTTTGGATCCTCCCAAAACTAGTATGTTGCAACCTAATCTCCAGTGTGATTAAGCATTGAAAGGTAGGGGCCTGGGGCGGGCGTTATGGCACAGCAGATTAAGCCACCGCTTGGGCTGCCCACATCCCATATCAGAGTGCCAGTTTGAATCTCAGCTCCTCTGCTTCCAATCCAGCTTCCTTCCAACTCATCCTTTGAGGCAGCTCCCTCATGGAAGACCCAGATGGAGTACCTGTCACCTGACTTTGGCTTCACCCAGCCCCAGCTGTTGTAGACATTTGGGGAGTGAACCAGTGGATGTCTCTCTCTCTCTCTCTCTCTCTCTCTCTCTCTCTCTCTTAAGTGAATGAAAATAAATTAACCTTTTTTTAAAGGAAATGGTACCAGGGCCAGTACTGTGGCATAGCAGGTAAAGCTGCCACCTATGGCACCAGCTTCCTACATGGACTTCAGTTCAGGTTTTGACTGTTCCACTTCTGATCCAGCTTCCTGCTAATGCGTTTGGGAAAGCAGCTGAAGATGGCCCAAGTTTTAGGGCCCTGAACCACAGGGGAGACCTGGAAGAAGCTCCTGGCTTTGGCCTGGCCCGGTTCCAGCCACTGCGGCCATTTGGGGAGTAAACCAGCAGGTAGAAGATCTCTCTCTCTCTCTCTCTCTCTCTCTCTCTTTCTCTCTCTCTAACTCTGTCTTTCATAAATAAATAAATCTTTAAAAAAGAAAAAAAAGGTAATACCTTTTTTAGGTTATGAGGACTCTGCTGTCATGCATGAGATGTAGGAGAAGCTTTTATTAGATGGGCTTAATAAATAAAGAAGTTTTGTTTTTGTTTTTGTTTTTTAATAAAGCCTCACTCCACCGTGGGAGGACACACAGAAGGTATTGTATATGAAGAAGAGCGCCCTCACCAGATACTGATCTGCCAGCACTTTGATCTTGGACTTCCCAGCCTCCAGAACTGTGAGAAATAAATTTCTGCAGTTTAGCAAGTACTCAGCCTAAGGGACTTTGTACAGCAATGTGAACTGACAAATACAGGAGAATACAGAACAGTATGCATCGTGTATACAGTACAGCTATAAAGATAGATAGAGATGTATCCATAGAATCAGGTATGCCACCACTGATCAAACACTCACTGTGGGCCTAGCACTGTGCTAATGGCTTAAAACATTATCCAGTGTAATCCATTAACCAACCACCCCAAGTAGATTATGTTATTTGTGTTTTCCAAAAAGCTGTGGTAAGAGATATTGCACAGCTGGTAAATGGTATAGTGCATATTTGAATCCAGGAGGTCTGAGCTCCAGAGCTCTTGTACTTAAAATAGATTATTAAAACATTGACAACAGGGCCAGCGCCATGGCTCAATTGGCTAATCCTCCGCCTGTGGCGCCAGCATAGGGCACTGGGTTCTAGTCCTGGTTGCTCCTCTTCCAGTCCAGCTCTCTACTGTGGCCCAGGAGGGCAGTGGAGGATGGCCCAAGTGCTTGGGCCTCTGCACCCACATGGGAGACCAGGAGGAAGCACCTGGCTTCTGGCTTTGGATCAGCACAGAGCCGGCCATAGCGGCCATTTGGGGGGTGCTCTCTGTCTCTCTCTCTCTCACTGTATATAACTCTACCTGTCAAATAAAAAAAATTGACAGGACACTCAGCTATCCCAGATAGATCACAAGTGAGTGTTTTTTTTTTTTAATTAATTTATTTGAGAAATACACATGCAGAGAAGGACAGACAGGAAGAGAGAATTCCTATCCACTGGTTTACTCCCCACAACCAGCATTGAGCCAGGAAGAAGCTGGGAAATGGGAATTCAATCCAGGTCTCTCTTGTGAGTAACAGGAACCCAATTACTTGAACCATCTCTGCCGGAATCTGGATCCAGAGCCTAGAATTGAACCCAAGCACTCTAATGTGGGACATGGGTGTCTTAACCAGTATCTTAACCATTAGGCTAAATGCCCACCCCAATGTACCTGTTCTTAATTTTAATAAAGTCCAATCTTTTTAATGAAAAAAATAGAAAATTATGTTCATGAACACTTTTAAAAGATTTAGGCAAAACAGGAACCAAAACTGTATATATATAATCTATGTAAAACAAGTGGTAGTTATGGGGTCAGTGCTGTGGCATAGTATGTAAAGGCAATGCCTGTAGCACCAGCATCCCACAAGGGCACCAGTTTGAGTCCCAGCTATGCCCCTTCCAATCCAGCTCCCTGCTAACGCACCTAGTAAAGCTGCAGCAGATGACCCCAGTGCTTGGGCCTCTGCACCCAGGTGGGAGGCCAGGAAAAATCTCCTAGCTCCTGGCTTTGGATCAGTCCAGTCCAGCTGTTGCAACCATTTGGGGAGAGAACCAGCATATGGAAGATATCTCTCTCTCTCTTTTTCTAACTGTGCCTTTCAAATAAATAAGTCTTCAAGAAAAAATAATTATTTTTAAATAAATAAATAAGTGGTAATTAGATAATCTGGAAGAGGGGGTGAACTATTCCAGGAAGACCAAGAATGAGGGTTATTTATAGAAAATATTCTTCTGATCCTCACCACTGACAGCTGCTTTGTCTCTTTCTTCCCTGTAGTAGCTGCCTGAAGAGAGATGTGTCTACCCTTCTAGGGCACTGAACCCCAAATTTGAGTTCCCTTTCGCTCCAGGGCCTGGTTTTTAGAACCTCAAACGGGTCTTTTTCTCATCCATACCCCTTACCCTGAATGACTGGTGCTATTTGAAAAATCTGTGGCAAACACAGGAAAGCCCAAAAAAAAAAAGCAGAAGGGAGAAGAGAGATGCCCTTTCTTTCAAACGACGGACAGAGGCATCTCTGGGCCCAGCAGCACACAACGTCAAGGGCAGCCACACAGATTTAGGCTAGACAGCCAACAGAACCTGATAATCAGGGCAGGTAGACAGCTCCTAGGAAGCTTTTTAAAATGCAGTGTTTTCTAGGCCTGGTTCAGGCCTCACAGAACCACACTGCTTCAGGAGAGAACTGAAAGGAAATGCTTCAAGATTGCAATCTCCCCTCCCTTGCCCCATGGGGCGAGGGAGACTGTTGTTTGCCACAGGTGCAACACCAATGGTCTGATGAGAACAAACAAGGTTTTCTTCCCCGGTGCACTCAGCCACCCAGGAGAGAGAAGGTGACACCTGGCCTCCTAGGATGTGCCCGGGGCTCAGGACACACCGCTCCGAAATATGATGGAGGGGATGGAAGCACCGCCAACAAGGTGTCTGTCTGTCTTTGCCACATTTTAAGCCAGTTTTTCTGAGAAACAGGAGTAGTTCTGCAAACCTGTCCTTTTGTAAAAGAAATTCACATCCATAAAGCAAATCTACGTTGATAGAGTCTCGGTGTTATGAAGAGAGCTGTTCTCACCAATCTACTTTTATTACCTGAGAGATTGTATTTGCATAATAAGACATTTAATCAACATATTTTTGAAGGTTTATTATTTTTTTCCCAAAGAAACTGTCTATTTAATGAATACAAATTTCATAAGTCCAACTTTAGGAATATGGTGATTCTTCCCATCATACCTGCCCTCCCTCCCCCACTCCCAAGCCACCTCCTCCTCCCTCTCCCATTCCCAGTCCCATTCTCCATTAAGAAAAACAAAAACAAAAACTGTTACTCGACAGTCAAGACAAGGGCTGTTCAAGTCATTGCTTCTCAAAGTGTCAATTTCACTTCTACAGATTTCCTTTTAGGTGCTCTGTTAGTTATCATGGATCATGGAGAAGATATGGTATTTGTCCCTTGAAGGTTTATTTATGTATTTGAAAGGGTTTACAGAGAAGGAGAGACAGAGAGAGAGAGAGAGAGAGAGAGAGAGAGAGAGAGAGAGAAATATCTTCCATCTGCTGCTTCACTTCTTCCCAAATAGCTGCAACAGCCAGAGCTGGGTCAGGCCCAAGCCAGGAGTTTTGTCGGGTTCTCCCATGTGACTGTCAGGGCCCCCAGCACTTGGGTCATCCTCTGCTGCTTTCCCAGGAACATTAGCAGGGACCTGGATTGGAAGTGGAACAGCAAAACTCAAGCAGGATCTCATACGGGAGGCTGGTGTTGCAGGCCGCAGCTTAACCCACTGCACCACAACACCAGCCCCATATTATCACATTTTTCTCCCATAGCCTGGGTAGATACCTAACACACTCAGAAGCCCCAAGTCCACAATCCTCTGTGTAGCTCAGGATGCCATATAAGCTTCAATCATCTAACCCTTCTTCAAGGCTCGTATTTTGTGGGACTGTCACACTGGATATAATGTCATATGATGTCTCCCTGTTTATCTGTTTTATGCCAACAATTTGTAGCTCAGCCCAAGAATCTGGGAATGTGGAGGGAAGCCATTGTCCCCTCCCCTACAAATCGTGGAAGGCAAAGGGGCCTGAGCCAGCTACTCCACTCCTCTTTTGTTAGCCAGTGTTGGGGCACTCACTAAATAACACCTCTCTTCTCTGCCAAGTCTGACCCGATTGAGAAAACGAACACAGAATGATGGCTTTATTCCTGGTAAGAGCTAGATTGGAGGACATGTTTTACGTGTGAGGCCAAAAGAGTTTGCTTGCACTGCTCCCAGAATAAATTTACTAGTTAGCTACAGACGGGATGGAAAAACTGCAGCCTCATCACATGGGAATATGCCTTTGGTAAAACTGTGACACCTAGGGAAACGGAGCAGCTGTCCCTTTACCCAGGCTGGCTCCCAGAGACAAGGGAAGAGAGGAGACAAACAGCATGCCCAGGCCAAACTCACTAATCAGGTAATTCAGACCTTCTTCGTGGGGAAGAGTGAATGAGAGACCAGGAGTCCTATTCTAGTTGTCCATTAGTGGGCACGGAATCACCTGGGGCTATTACCACACAGAATGGGGAGCCTGATGAACTGTTATTTGTTTGTTTTTTGTTTTTTTTTGTTTGTTTGTTTTTTGTTTGTTTGTTTGTTTGTTTTTACAGGCAGAGTGGACAGTGAGAGAGAGACAGAGAGAAAGGTCTTCCTTTTGCCGTTGGTTCACCCTCCAATGGCCGCCGCGGCCGGTGCACTGAGGCTGGCGCACCGCGCTGATCCGATGGCAGGAGCCAGGTACTTCTCCTAGTCTCCCATGGGGTGCAGGGCCCAAGCACTTGGGCCATCCTCCACTGCACTCCCTGGCCACAGCAGAGAGCTGGCCTGGAAGAGGGGCAACCGGGACAGAATCCGGTGCCCCAATCAGGACTAGAACCCGGTGTGCCGGTGCCGCAAGGCGGAGGATTAGCCTAGTGAGCCACGGCGCCGGCAAACTGTGTTCTTTAGTAAGTTCCCTGGGGGCGCTGCTTGAGTTACCACACTTTGAGAACCACTGTTCAAAGGGGATCTCTCCACTTGGAAACATAAGGAAGAATAAATGTTCCCCTTGACAGCCAGGACTTGGTTGCCAAGTTAGTGTTTGGCCCAGCAGTTAAGAAGCTAGTTAAGATGCCCATGTCCCATATCAGAGCACCTGGGTATAATTCTCTGCTCTGGCTCCCAGTTACAGGTTCTCATCAACGCAGCTCCTGAAAAGCAGCAGGTGATAGATCAAGTAGTTGAGTCTCTGCATTGAAGACCTCAACTGAGTTCCCAGCTCCTGGCCTCCCCCATGCCCAGCCCCAACTACTGCAGGCAGTTAGGGGAATGAACCAACAGAAGGTGAGGTCTCTCTCTCTTTTTTTTAAAGATTTACTTATTTTATTTGAAAGAAAGTTACAGAGAGTCAGAGAGAGAGAGAGAAACTTCCATCTGCTGATTCACGCCCCAAATGGCCGCAACGGCCAAAGCTATGCGGATCCAAAGCCAGGAGCTTCTTCCCAGTCTCCCACGCAGGTGCAGGGGCCCAAGGACTTGGGCATCCTCTATTGCTTTCCCAGGCCATAGCAGAGAGCTGGATTGAAAATGGAGCAGCCAGGACTTGAACTAGAGCCCGTATGGGATGCCAGGACTGCAGGAGGCAGCTCTATCCGCTACACCACAGCACCCCCCCCCATCTATCTCTCCAGTATATTTTATTGTACTTATTTTTTTAAAGATTTATTTACTTATTTGAAAGGTAGAGTTACAGAGAGGCAGAGGCAGAGACAGAAAGAGAGAGGTCGGCTGGTGTCGCGGCTCACTAGGCTAATCCTCCACCTGCCATGCCGGCACACTGGGTTCTAGTCCCGGTTGGGGCGCCGGATTCTGTCCCAGTTGCTCCTCTTCCAGTCCAGCTCTCTGCTGTGGCCCAGCAAGGCAGTGGAGGATGGCCCAAGTGCTTGGGCCCTGCACCCGCATGGGAGACCAGGAGAAGCACATGGCTCCTGGCTTCGGATCAGCACGATGCGCCGGCCGCAGCGGCCATTGTGGGGTGAACCAACAGAAAAGGAAGACCTTTCTCTCTGTCTCTCTCTCTCTCACTGTCCACTCTGCCTGTCCAAAAAAAAAAAAAAAAAAAAAAAAACATAGAGGTCTTCCATGCACTAATTCACATCCCCAATGGCTACAACAACCAGTATTGCGCCAATCCAAAGCCAGGAGCTTCTTCCAGGTCTCCCACATGGGTGCAGGGGCCCAAGGACTAGGGCTATCTTCTACTGCTTTCCCAGGCCATAGTAGAGAGTTGGATCAGAAGTGGAGCAGCCAGGACTCAAACCAGCGTGCATGTGGGATGCCAGCACTGCTATGCCACAGCACCGGCCCTTCCAATATATTTTAAAAAGACAGAAAGTGGTGAACACACTTAAGGGTGGTAAAAGCATTTGTGGAAAGGAGAGTAGCAGGGAAAAATGCAGAACTGGAGTCATGTGTACTGCCCCTTGGCCAAGAGAGGCCATTTCAATCCATTACGCAGACCAATCCGTTGATGCTGATGTGACCATGATGGGTTCTGGTCCTGGAGGATATGTCACTGCCATGAAAGCTGCCAAGTTAGGCTTTAAGACAGTCTGAACTGAGAAAAATGAAACATTCAGAGGGACATGCTTGACTGTGGAATGTATTCCTTCTAAAGCTTTATCGAATAACTCATTATTACCATATGACCCATGGAAAAGATTTTCCATCTAGGAGAATCAAAATGTCCTAAGTTCACCTGAATTTAGAGAAGATGATGGAGCTTGAGCACTGCAGCTCAAGCTTTAACAGGTGGAGTTGTTCAGTTACTCAGAGTAAGTTTGTTCCTGTCAATGGATGTGGTAAGATTACTGGCAAACATCAGATCACTGCCACAGAAGCTGATGGCAGCATGCAAGTCATCGGCACAAAGAGCATTCTTGTGGCTACAGGATCAGAAGTTTCCTCCTTTTCCTGGAAGTATAACTGATGAAGACAGACTAGTGTCATCTACAGGTGCTTGATCTTAAAAAAAAAAAAAAGTTCCAAAAAAGATGGTTGTTTTTGGTGCAGGATTAATAGGGGTAAAATTGAGTTCAGTGTGGCATAGACATGGGGCAGACATGATAGCAGTTCAATTTTTGAGTCATGCAGGCGGAGTTGGAATTGGAGATAACTAAAAAACGTTTATGCATCCTTCAAAGACAAGGACTTAAATTTAAATGGAATACAACAGTTACTGGTGCTACCAAGAAAACAGATGGAAAAATTGATGTTTCAGGACCAGCACTGTGGTGCAGCAAGTTAAAGCCCTGGCCCACGGTACCAGCATCTTATATGGGCGCCAGTTTGAGTCCCAGCTGCTCTACTTCAAATCCAGCTCCCTGCTGATGCACCTGGGAAAGCAATGGAGGATCGCTCAAGTCCTCCGGCCCCTTTACCCACATGGGAGACCCGGAAGAGACTCCTGGCTCCTGGCTTTGATTTGGCTCAGCTCCAGCCGTTGCAGCCATTTGGGGAGTGAACCATCAGATGGAAGACCTCTCTGTCTGTGTCCCTACCTCTCTCTGTAACTCTGTCTTTAAAATGAATAATATAAATAATATAAATATAAATATAAATAATATAAATCTTTTAAAAATTTATGTTTCTGGCTGGCGCCTTGGCTCACTAGGCTAATCCTCCACCTTGCGGCACCGGCACACCGGGTTCTAGTCCCGGTCGGGGCACCGGATTCTGTCCCGGTTGCCCCTCTTCCAGGCCAGCTCTCTGCTGTGGCCAGGGAGTGCAGTGGAGGATGGCCCAAGTGCTTGGGCCCTGCACCCGGGAGACCAGGATAAGTACCTGGCTCCTGCCATCGGATCAGCACGGTGCGCTGGCCGCAGCGCACCAGCCGCGGCGGCCATTGGAGGGTGAACCAATGGCAAAGGAAGACCTTTCTCTCTGTCTCTCTCTCTCTCACTGTCCACTCTGCCTGTCAAAAAAATTTAAAAAATATTGATGTTTCTGTTGAAGCTGCTTCTAGTGATAAAGCTGAAGTTATCACTTGGTTGGTAACCTTTTACTCAGAATTTGGGACCAGAAGAACTGGGGATTGAACTACATCCAGAGGTAGAATCCCAGAAGTAGAATACTAGATTCCAAACTAAAATGCCAAATATCTGTGCATTTGGTGATGTGATTGCTGGCCTGGCAATGGCTCACAGAGTAGAGGACGAGGGCATTATCTGTGTCAAGGATTAGCTGGTGGCACTGTGCACACTGATTACAATTGCACACCATGTGTAATTTACACACAACCTGCGGTTGCTTGGGTTGGAAAATCAGAAGAGCAGTTGAAGGAAGAGGGTATTGAGTACAAAGTTGATAAGTTCCCATTTGATGCTAACAGCAGAGCTACAACGAATGCAGACACAGATGGCATGGTGAAGATTCTTGGGCAGAAGCCGACGAAGTACCAGGAGCACGTATTCTAGGACCAGGAGCTGGAGAATGGTAATTGAAGCTGCTCTCACTTTGGAGTACGGGGCATCCGTGAAGATATAGCTAGAGTCTGCCATGCACGTCCGACCTTTTCAGAAGCTTTTAGAGAAGCAAACCTGGCTGCATCATTGGCAAATCAATCAACTTTTAACTTAGAAGATCAGATTTTCTTTCAGAAATTCCTTGGGAGCTTTTGTAGAGGTCTGTCGCTCCCCCTCTTCGTGGAGGAACGACACAGGACCCTGCGCTGTTCTTTCGTCTGCTCGGCCCTCCCCGGGTTTGCTGCTGGTTCTTCCCGGGTTGGCTACTATCCCTTCCACCTCCGTGGAAGGGCAGTTCCCCCTGGCCACATTCCCCACTTCCGCAGGGGAGTGGCACACCGCCGGCCGGCTTTCTCGGGGGCTGCACGGGTTCCCTTAGATGTTCCCCATAGATGTTCCTGGTGCATGCCGTCTCTCTCCTCCTTTATAGCCCTCCTCCGCCAATCCTAACTCGGCTGCCCACACGCCGAGTACGCTGCTCTCCTCCAATCAATAGCAAGTCCTACAGTTTATTAGTTGAACTGGAGGCAGCTGTGCGGAAGCTGTTTACTTCTCTCCCAGCGCCATATTGTGGGAGAGCAGATGCATAGAATAAGTCTTAATTCCAGTAACTCAGTCTAGTCCGGTTGCTCCCCACAGATCCCCCTTTCTTTTTATTTTTTGGCGTTGATACGCGCCTGTCTTCGGTGTCCCGCGGCACACACTCTGCTCTACTTGCTAGAGTTGCCACAGGCTCTTACAAGTCCTATCAATCAGGCAAACCGAATCCGGGTCCTCTCTTCGCCATGTTGTGAGGAGGTTTTTAGGCGCTGATGCGTGCCTGTGTTCGGTGCCCTGCAGCGCATGCTCTGGTCGAGCCTGCAGGGGCTTACAAGCCCTATCAGGCAAACCGAATCCAAGCCTTCTCATTGCCTTTTTGTGGGGAGGCCTTACTGATGTTAATTCGTGCCTGTCTTCGGTGACCTGCGGCGCATAAGCTGCTAGCCGCCGCAGGTGCTCATCGTGCTCATCGCCTCACTTAATCAGGCAGACCGAATCCAAGCTCTCACATTGCAGTGTTGTAGGGAGGCCTTTCTATTTCTCTATTTCTCTATCTCTGGGCATTCCTATTTCTCCCATTTTACTTCTATCTTCCAGCATTCCTATTTCTCTCACTTTGCTTCTAAACTTCTATTTCTCTTATCCCTGCAGCTTCCCGGCGCCTCGCCCTGCCGGCAGCTCCGCCCCGAGGCTGCTTCTCGGCGCCTCGCCGGCTCTGAGCCGCTTCAGCCCGCGCCTCTCTCATCTGCGCGGCTTCCCGGCTTTGCGCGGCTTGGCTTCGCGCGCTCCGCGGTCTCCACGCCCTTCGCGTCTGCACCACGGCCTCCCGCCAGCCCCGTTCCCTATCTATTCACGCCCCGTGCTCTCTCTGCACGTGGCGGCTTCCGCGAGTAACACAGCGTAGCTTACGTGTCCGCCACTAGCATTCAATCTAAGTTCCCCGGGCTAGCCTGGCGAATTCAACCCAGCTTACGTCTCCGCCCCACGATCTGGCTTCCCGTCCTTTGCTCCCCGGGCTAATCAGACGGATCCCAATCTGGCTTACGTTTCAGCTTCTGGTTTCAATTTCTCGCCCCCTATTCCCGGGCTAACTTGAGAATCCCAAAGTGGCTTTCGTTTCAGCCTCGGCCTGCCCCCCCGCGGCTTCAATTTCCCTAACACTTTTCTCTACCCGGTATGTTTCCCTAAGTTTTCTTCCAACAATATTCCTCCCTCATTTCTCCTGGCCTCTCCCCACAGTCCGCATCCGAGTCTGTTTGTTCTAGCTTTCACTTTCGCTTTCAACCTTAGAGATTTCTCCCAGCTTCCCCCGTAGTCCGTATCCGAATCTATGCCTAGGCTTTCAATAGCTTCTTCCGGCACCTTTTTCGTCCGGCTTTTCCCTAGGCTGTTTGCTAGTCTCTCTCTCCAGTAATTTCCCAGTTCTTCCCGTTTCTTCCCTCCTAAGTTTCCTATCCGTCCTAAGTTTCCTATCCGAGTCACGGCACCATTATGTCGCTCCCCCTCTTCGTGGAGGAACGACACTAAACCCTGCCTAGGCTTCATATCCGAGTCACGGCACCATTATGTCGCTCCCCCTCTTCGTGGAGGAACGACACAGGACCCTGCGCTGTTCTTTCGTCTGCTCGGCCCTCCCCGGGTTTGCTGCTGGTTCTTCCCGGGTTGGCTACTATCCCTTCCACCTCCGTGGAAGGGCAGTTCCCCCTGGCCGCATTCCCCACTTCCGCAGGGGAGTGGCACACCGCCGGCCGGCTCTCTTCGGGGGCTGCACAGGTGTTCCTTCAGCTAGATGTTCCCCTTAGATGTTCCTGGTGCATGCCGTCTCTCTCCTCCTTTATAGTCCTCCTCCGCCAATCCTAACTCGGCTGCCCACACGCCGAGTACGCTGCTCTCCTCCAATCAATAGCAAGTCCTACAGTTTATTAGTTGAACTGGAGGCAGCTGTGCGGAAGCTGTTTACTTCTCTCCCAGCGCCATATTGTGGGAGAGCAGATGCATAGAATAAGTCTTAATCCCAGTAACTCAGTCTAGTCCGGTTGCTCCCCACAGAGGTCACAATATACTCCCTGCTCAAACAGTATCTAGGCTGAGGTATGAGACTTCTGGAAAGTATTCAGTAGGTTTGGACAGAATGAAATAATCTATCCATATTTTAAATAAACTTAATATTTTGTTTCAGTGCATTAATATGTAGGACAAAAGGTTACTTATAGTAGGAGCACCCAGAAAATTTCTATCAACTTATATTTATATGATGTTGATGAAGGGTTCAGCTGCACTGAACTTGTGTTAAATAGGTTTTCTCTCTGAGACAGTGAAGTTGGATTTACTTTTACACGGCTGGAGCCGTGAACAGTTGTGTTGAAGCAACGTGATCAAGTTATTTTAAATTTGGTTTTCATGTTGGAAACAGGCTAGTCATCAGAATAAGACTTAAATACGTATAAACTAAAACAATGTAAATAAAAAGTGGCTGTCTCTCACTTGTCTTACTCAACGATTCAATTGTTGTAGTTTAAAGGTAGAGTTTGTAAGGTTCCATTGAGGACTACAAGTCTGAAGGTTATTCAGTTACACAAATAAGAGAGTCTATTGGTAAAGTCAACAACAGGAGTCACTGTGCACTTACTCCTCATGTAGGATCTCTGTCCTTAATGTGCTGTGTATTGAGATTTAATGCTATAACGAGTACTCAAACAATATATTTCACTTTGTGTTTTTATGGGGGTGCAAACTGTTGAAATCTTTACCTAATGTATACTAAACTGATCCTCTGTAAAAAAAAAAAAAAAAAAAAAAAGAAATTGTCAACTCCCAACTTGACTCTCACTGGGATTAAACATGACAATAGGTCTGATCTGATTTCATCATCATTTAAAAAAAATCATCTATTATTTTTCACTTTTTGTTTTTGTCTGAGCAAACTGTTGAAATCCTTACTTAATGTATACTAAGCTGATCTTCTGTATATTAAGATAATCGAAAATGAATCTTGATGTGAATGGAAGGGGAGAGGGAGTGGGAAAGGGGAGGGTAGTGGGTGGGAGGGACGGTATGTGGGGGAAGCCATTGTAATCCATAAATCGTACTTTGGAAATTTATATTCATTAAATAAAAGTTAAAAAAAAATAAAAAATAAGAGAGTCTATTTACAAAACGCATATGAAATGGAGACTTAAATGTGTTACAGTGGGGAATGAAGGTAACTAAATAAATGTCTTAAATATTCAAATAAATAAATAAAAATAAAAAGAGAGCACGAGAGTGACTGAATGATGCAGTGGTCAATGTCAGTTCCAGCATGACCAGGCTCAGAGCCCCCAGTGCTAGCATCAGGCATCTTCCCCTCCCGGATCTCTCAGCCCTGTGGGTTCTGTACGGCTATAGTCATCTTTGATGGGGTTCTCCCTGGCTTGCCCACGTGGCTCCGCCTACAGTCTTTCCCTGAAACCAGTGTTTCTCCAACTTCGGAATGAATCAGGATCACCTGGAGGGCCTGTTAGACACAAATTGCTGGGCCCCACCCCAGCATGTCTGACTCACTAATGCACTCCCAGTTAGTGTTCTGTGGTCACAGTTGGAGAGCCGCTGCCCTGGACAGTTTCTGCAGCAAAGGAAGGGGCTCTGTGCCAGTTGTCCCCTCTCATACCATTCAAAAGCAACAGACAAGTAAACAAAAGCAAGACCTGGAACTGAGTCTCACCTGGACTGACCAGAGTTGGACCACATACCCAGCCCTGCATCAGTAACTGTTGTGCTGTTCTTATTGGCCAGGCTTATTAAAGTTTCCAAGAATACCTCCAGAGGTACCTGGAGATGGAGGTGGGCTCTTTGGGCTGAAAATGGGCCAGGATAGAGCCACAAGACAGGGCTATTGGGACTGGAGCTGAGGTACAGCAGGTTAAGCTGCCATCTGCAGTGCCAGCATCCCATAAGGGCACTGGTTCAAGTCCCAGCTCCCTGCTATTGCGCCTGGAAAAGCAGCAGAGGATGGCCCAAGTCCTTAGACCCCTGCACCCATATGGGAGACCTAGAAGAAGCTCCTGGCTCTTGGCTTCAACCTGGCCCAATCCCAGTGGTGGCAGCCATTTGCGGAGTGAACCAGCAGATGAAAGATATCCCTCCCTGTCTCCTCTCTTTCTGCTGTGGTGTAGCAGGTAAAGCCACCGCCTGCAGTGCTGCCATCCCATATGGGCACCAGTTTGAGTCCCAGCTGCTCCACTTCCTGATCCAGCTCTCTGCTATGGCCTGGGAAAGCAGTGGAGGATGGCCCAAGTCCTTGGGTTCCTGCACCCACGTAGGAGACCCGGGAGAAGCTCCTGGCTCCTGGCTTCAGATCAGCGCAGCTCCAGCCATTGCAGCCATTGTGGGAGTGAACCAGCGGATGGAAGTCCTTTCTCTCTCTCTCTGCCTTTGTGTGGCTCTGCCATCCAAATAAATAAATAAATAAATATATATATTAAATCTTAAAAAAATACACAGCTATAGGAATGCAAATGAATGCTGGGGAGGCACAAACAACAGATGTTCTAAACAACCCTTTAGTTTCGTAGATTAAGAAGTAAAGAGGTCAATTATTCCATTACCTTTAGAAAATAAAAGTTGTCTCAAAGGGCAGTGTGATACACTAGGAAGGTCACTGCATGGATTTCAGAGAAAACCTTAAGATGAAATGGCATTCCCACTATGGACAAATGGTTTAGGTCAGATCACTAAACTTCTGTAGTGTTTAGCTCCTTTGTTCAGTGCTTTAAAATGAAAGTAGCCAAAACATCTAATCCTTAGGTGGGATGAGAAGGTGATGAAGTTAATAAAAAAGTTAATTAAGAAAAAAAACCTAAAAGTCTATTAGAGCAACAAAATGAGTGCAACTGGAAAATACTATACTTAGTGAAACAAGTCAGTCCCAAAAGGACAAATACCATATGTTCTCCTTGATCTGTGGTAACTAATAGGTTAACTAAAAGGTAATCTATAGAAGTGAAATTGACACTTTGAGATACGATGAATTTGAACAGCCCTTGTCTCGATAGCTGAGGAACAATTGTGTTTTTTTCCATAGTATTTGTTGAACACTTTTTTTTTTTTTTTTTTTTTTTTTACTTTTTTTGAAGGGGGAAGAGGCTGGGCCAGGCCAAAGCCAGGAATCCAGGGCTTCTTCCTGGTCCCTTACACAGGTGCTGGGGCCCAAGAATTTGGCCCATCCTCTGATGCTTTCCCAGGTGCATTAGCAGGGAGCTGGATCAGAAGTGGAGCAGCTGGTACTTGAACTGGCACCCATATGGGATGCCAGCACTGTGCCCATATAGGACACCAACGCCACAGGCCGTGGCTTTTAACCTGCTACCCACAGCACCAGCCCCATAACACATTCCTTTAATGGTTGGCTTCTCTGAATGACTACCTCCAGCCCCCAGCTTTCTAATGTTCCCTTGTACCTCCCAAATATACTACATGCATGGAAAACCATTGTCACAGAGATATGGTTTTCTGGATGAATTCCAGTCAAGATGTAAACACTCTTTGTAAGACAGCAATATCTAGCAACATTATAAATTCACGTGCCCTTTGACCTAACAAATATAATTTTTTATAAAAAATTTGGGGGTGGGGCCAGTGTTGTGGTTCACCAGGTTAAGCTATCACCTGCAATGCTGGCATCCCATATGGACACCAGTTCAAGTTCCAGCTGCTCCACTTTCAATCCAGCTCCCTGCTGATGCACCTGGGAAAGCAAAGTTGGCCCAAGTACTTGGATCCCTGCACCCATGCAGGAGACTGGGATGAAGCTCCTGGCTCCTGACTTCAGCCTGACTCAGCCCTGGCCATTGTAGTCATTTGGGGAGTGAACCAGCGGATGGAGGATCTCTCTCTAACTCTGCCTCTCAAATAAATTAAAATCTTCTTTAAAAATTTTTTTTGTCTGCCTGTGTTTCAGTGAAAACAATTATTTTTCCATTTTTTAAGATTTATTTATTTGAAAAGCAGAATGACAGAAAGAGTGAGAGAGAGAGAGACAAAAAGAGTGAGAATTTCTTTTATCTTTTGGTTCACTCTCCAAATGCCTGCAACAGCCAGGGCTGGGTCAGGCCAAAGCCAGGAGCCAGGAACTCCAGCCAGACCTCCCAGATGATTGGAAGGAGCCCAAGTACTCAGGCCATCTTCTGCTTCCTTCCTAGGTGTGTTAGCAGGGAGCTGGATTGAAAGTGCAGTAGCCAGGACTCAAACCAGCATTCTGATACTGGATGCTGGCATCACAAACAGTGGCTTAACTTGCCACACCATAACTCCAGCCCACTAATTCTAATAGCTACTTTAACAAATATATGTACACATGTGCAAAATAACATGTATAAGGCTACCGAATCACTGAAGCACTTTTTTGTGATAGCCAGAGACTTATTCAGTTTAAATGTCTGTTAACAGAGCACGGTTCAAGTAAATGTTTACTGACACAGTGAGATAGTACACAGTTCAAAAAGTGGGGTAGGGTGGGGGCGGGGTTCCTGCTAACTTGGAAAAATTTCAAGACTTATCCATTTTTAATTTTTAAAATTTATTTTCATTTATGTGAAAGGCTGAGAGACACAGACAAAAGACAGAGAGATCTTTATTCTGCCATAGATTTGGCTTCTCTCCCCAGGCTTCTAGCTCTTTGATTCTTTTCTTCTCTTTGCTTCTGTTTCAGTCTCTATCTCCGCTTTCTGTCTCTGTTCCAATTGTTCTGCCTCTTATTGTTTCCATCTCAGTTGTCTAAGGTTCTTTCTCCATTTTGCTCACATTTCTCTCAATCACAAGCACTGGCTCCCTGGAAAATTGCTTTTGTATTACTAAACCTAAAGCAAAGCAAAATAAAACAAAAACCCAGAGGTCAGGCTTATTCACAAGGCCCTTTGATTCTAAAAGCCAGTATAGCAACTCATACTTTTATGCCACACACAGAACTCTATCTCAGATGGATTAAAAAGTTAAATATATAAATGTCAAATCGCAGAAAAACTGGCAGGAAATTGAATTCACTATCAGATCTTTGGAGGAGTGGTGAGGTTTAAAGCACTGAAGCAAAAGAAGAAATTACAAAGGAAAAGAGCTGATTATATTATGTAAAAGTGTGACATTTCTGTACAAAAAGAGAAGAGAAAAACAGACTAGGGAAAATTTTGCAGTGAGCATTCAAAGATTGAATATCTAAATTATATAAAGTTCATATCATAACAAAGAAAATTAAAGCTTGAATAGACATCTTCCATAAATTGAAATGTAACTATAAACCAATATAAAAAAGTGTTTAATGGCTTAGTTTTAAGCATGTACAAATTCAAACAGTAATAGGAACCATTTTCCTACTATTACACTGGGAAAAATTAAAACAATGATAATTTCCAGTGTTTGTGGTTAGGTAAATTTACACAAGACTTCTGGAATGCTATTTGGCAATAATTATCAAGAAACTTTAAACTATTTGTACCTTTGTCCCTCAATTCCATTCCAAAGGATTTATCCTAAGGCAGCAGATTTTAAACTATGCTCTTTGCAATTCTAAAAGTGCTAAAGAATTGTCCTATGAAGGGTATGTAATAACCAGGGTTTGGGGCTCTAAGCAAGAAAAACAAACACCAACTATGCAAGCAAAAAGATAATGTACTGGGAAAGCACAGAGACTCCCAGAATCGATAGGAAGCTGAAGAACGGGTAGTGTAAACAGGCAGGACAGCTGGAACCACACCACAGGTCACAGAGCAGAAACAGTTAGGTGCATGTCACGCTGCTGCTAAGAGGAAAATGACCTCCAGTCACCTCCACATTGTCACATGTTCGTGATTCAAAGACTAGAAAAGAATGACTGACTGATGGAAACTAAACCACACACTCCAGGCTTTGCAAGGAATCAGGAGGTGGATGGAAGAATCCAGGTTTTTGGCTTCCTAATGGGAGAAGGTAACTATTTCCAGAGTCTACACACACACATGAAGAGTCCCCCAGATTGAAGACTTGGTTACTAATAGCAACATGACATGGACTGCTGAAAAGCAGGAAATAACTATTAATGTGTGATAGCAAGGGGTACTGACCACATAAAGCTCTAAGCTCTCAATTCCATTTTCTTCCTTCCTTTCCAAATTTGAAAGGCAGAGTTACAGAGAGAGAGAGAGTCAGATCTTCCATCTGTTGGTTGGTTCACTCCCCAAATGGCTGCAAGGGTTGGGGCTAGGCCAGGCCAAAACCAGGAGCCCAGAGCTTCTTCCAGGTCTTCTCTCATGGATGCAGGAGCCCAAGTACATGGGCCATCTTCAGCTGTTTTCCCAAGCCATAGCAGAGAGCTAGAAGTGGAGTAGCTTGGACTAGAACCAGGGGATGCTGACATCACAGGTGGTAGCTTAACCCTCTAGGACACACCAAATTCCATTTTCATGAGCTTTTCCAAATAGGCTTCCAGGTCAATCTATACTTTCACAGGTGATTACTAGAGGCTGGGAAGAGTGAGGGAAGGAGGGTGAGGGAGTTTGGATAACAGGTACCAAACACAATCAGAAAGAGGCAGAATGTTCTAGTGTTCCAAAGCATAGTGAGGTGACTACAGTTCAAAATAATGTGTTATACTCTGTGTAAAGGACTGGACAAGAGAGCTGATAGGCTCCAAACAGAAAGGAGAAATAAGGAAATGGAAAGGCTAGTAGCCTGATCTAATTGGCTTACACTGTGAATATGTGTTGTAATTTTGCTCTGTTGCTTCATAAAAATGTACAGTACTACATGGTAATCAAAACATTTTAAATAAAATAATGTAAAGGGCACACCCTAAAGAGCAGCAGGTGACAGCTCCAGGGCTGGGGTGGTAGGGAGACCCAGATGGAGTTCCAGGTTCCTGGCTGCAGTCTGGCCCAGCCCTGGATGTTACAGTCATTTGGGAACTGAACCAGTAGTTGAAAGATCTTCTCTGTCTCTCACTCTCCATGCCTCTCTGTTTTACTCTGCCTTTCAAATAAATAATAGAACTTTTTTTAGAAAAACGCTGTTTCTCAGGTAATAGTCAAGACCTACTGAATCAGACACTCTGGGTTGGGACCCAGCAGGCTGTGGTCTAAGAAGCCCTCCAGGTGATCCTGATTCATTCTGAAGTTAGGGAAACACTGGCTTAGGGCAAAGACTGCCTATGTGGAGCCATGTTGCCAACACCCTGTCTGACTATGGCCAGGAGCCTGGCACTCGATCCAGGTCTCCTAAGTGGGTGGTAGGGATGAAAGTCTTCCAACCATCACCCACCAAGGTGCACACTGCGGGAAGCTGGATCGAAAGAGGGGCTGGAACTGCAACTTAGGGTATCCCAAACCGGGTCTTACCTGCTGCCCAAATTCTCACCCTTGCTTTGTTTTTTAATTAGTAGCAGGTGCCTGTGAAGAATATTCTGAATTAAAAATGAGCATTTAATAAGTTACCTTAATAATGAAGTCAGGGCAGGCATTCGGCACAGTGGTTAAGACACTGTTCCTGGCTTCAGGCTGTCCCAGATACAGTTGTTGTGGGCATTTGGAAAGTAAACCCGTGGACAGAAGATCTCTCATGGTCTGCCTCTCTGCTTTTCAAATAAAAATAAACAATAAAAATTATGAAAGCCATCTAGAGAAGTTTTCTGTTCCTTGAAGCTAAAAGCATTACTTAATACATCCCTAAGCCAAAAATCCAAAAGAAGTAAACATTTATATTGATAGGTTGTTTATTACAGAATTTCCCAAACTGGTATTTTTTAAAAGGCCTAAATCTAAATGTCTAGCTATAGGAGATTACTTACATAAACTACAGTCTGGGGTGGGCATTGTGGCATGGTGGCTTAAGCTACTTGGGATGCCTGCATTGCTTATCAGAGGGCCTGGGATCCAGTCTTGCCTCCACTTCTGGGTCAGCTTCCTGCAGATGATACTAGGGTCTCTGCCACCCATGTGGGAGACCTGATGGAGTTCCTGGCTCCTGGCTTTGGGTTAGCCCAACCCAGGCTGCTGTGGGCCTTTGGGAGTGAACAAGTGAATAGATAGAAGATCTCTCTCTCTCTCTCTCTCACTCTGCCTTTCAAATAAATAATTTTTTAAAAAGCCAGAGGAGGGGCTGGCGCCATGGTTCACTTGGTTAATCCTCCACCTGCAGCGCCAGCATCCCATATGGGCGCCAGTTCTAGTCCCGGTTACTCCTCTTCCAGTCCAGCTCTCCGCTGTGGCCCGGGAAGGCAGTGGAGGATGGCCCAAGTGTTTGGGCCCCTGCACCTGCATGAGAGACCAGGAGGAAGCATCTGGCTCCTGGCTTTGGATCGGCACAGCGCACCAGCCATAACAGCCATTTGGGGGGGTGAACCAATGGAAGGAAGACTTTCTCTCTGTCTCTCTCTCTCTCTCTCACTAACTCTGCCTGTCAAAAAAAAAAAAAAAAAAAAAAAAAGCCAGAGGAAACGAAATTTTTTTTTTAAGATTTATTTACTTGAAAGTCAGAGATACACAGAGAGAGGAGAGGCAGAGAGAGAGTGAGCGAGGTCTTCCATCCGATGGTTCACTCCGCAATGGGCCGCAATGGCCACAGCTGTGCTGATCCGAAGCCAGGAACCAGGAGCTTCTTCCAGGTCTCGCACATGGGTGCAGAGGCCCAAGGACTTGGGCCATCTTCTACTGCTTTCCCAGGCCATAGCAGAGAGATGGATCGGAAGTGGAGCAGCCAAGACTAGAACCGGTGTCCATATGGAATGCTGGCGCTTCAGGCCAGGGTGTTAACTCACTGCACCATAGTGCCAGCCCCCACAAAATTGTTTTTTAAGAAAAAATAAATTACAGTCTATCCACTGGATGATCTAGTATGTCTGTATTAAATTGGATAATTATGAAGTCTTTATATACTATGAAATAATAATTAAAACACAATTATATCTATGTTATTGTACTATACGTAAAACCCCAGCTCCCTGCAATGGTCACTCTCACCTTTGGAGGAACTGAATCACCCACAGCACCTGCTGGGCAGAGCAGCTCTAAACAATCATGTTCTGAACCTTTAGGCCCCTCGCCCTCCTGAAACAGGTTGGCCCAGGTGGTTCTGATCTCAAATAGCCAGCATGTTCTGATGCAAAACTCTGCTCCAACAGGGGTGAAATGGAGCCAATAGGTTTCTCAACCATTGGAAGTGGGATTGGGGAATACCAAGAGTATCAGGCAAGTCCCATGAGGACGGATACTTACAGAGTACATAGATCACATGATCAAGCAAGGGCCATTAGGGGCTGTGACCATATGTGTTATAAGGAACCAGAAAACATGAGGCTGTGAAGAGATGCAGAGTGGAGCATGAGGAAGCCACTGGATGGATGGAAAGAAAGAGGCAGATACAGAGTGAAGTACAAGTACAGAGAGCAGCCAATTTAGGTCAATGTCAGAGTGTTAGTGTTAGACAGAGTTCTGAACAGCTGCCTAGGTCCAGAACAACTTTCTAGGCCCAGTCCTACAGGCCTAGCTGCATTCCTGCCCCCTTTACTGAATTCCTATGAGCCTCTCTGCTTTTGGCTGCAAGGTTCGGCAACTGGACCCTACAGCCAGTGTGAGCATGTACTTCTGGGAGCATATCAGCTTAACAGAACTATAAACACAACTACATAAAAATTCTCTTTCCATAGGGACAGGATTTGGAATAAATAAAAACAATTGATTGGCTAGAGAAGGGAGTTTGTGAATACTTCTTTTGAAAAATTCATTATTGCTGCTCTAATGTTGCTTTTACATTAAGTAACAATTATGTTTTAAACTCACTGTGGAACTCCTAGGATAAAAGCCTTAAGTGTGTACTTACTGTTTGACCCAGGAATACTACTTCCAAGAATGTATTTTAAGAATATAATCAGGGCCGGCGCCGTGGCTCAATAGGCTAATCCTCCACCTAGCGGCGCCGGCACAATGGGTTCTAGTCCCGGTCGGGGCGCCGGATTCTTTCCCGGTTGCCCCTCTTCCAGGCCAGCTCTCTGCTGTGGCCCGGGAAGGCAGTGGAGGATGGCCCAAGTGCTTGGGCCCTACACCTCAGGGGAGACCAGGATAAGCTCCTGGCTCCTGCCTCCGGATCAGCGCGGTGCGCTGGCCTCAGTGCGCCGGCCGTGGCGGCCATTGGAGGGTGAACCAACGGCAAAAAGGAAGACCTTTCTCTCTCTCTCTCTGTCTCTCTCTCTCACTATCCACTCTGCCTGTCAAAAAAAAAAAAAAAAAAAAAAGAATATAATCAGAGGACCGACGCTGTGGCATAGCACCGCCTGCAGTGCTGGCATCCCATTTGAGCGCCAGTTCAAGGACCAGCTGCTCCTCTTCTGATGCAGCTGTCTGTTGTGGCCTGGGAAAGCAGAAGATAGCCCCTGCACCCAAGTGGGAGACCCAGAAGAAGCTCCTTGCTCCTGGCTTCAGATGTGCCCAGCTCTGGCTATTGTAGCCATTTGGGGAGTGAGCCAGCAGATGGAAGATTTCTTTCTCTCTCTCTGTCTCCACCTCTCTGTGGCCCTCTGCCACAAATAAATGGATAGAAAAAAATATAATCAGAGATAATGCATGAAAATTTAAGTTATTAAATACTCACCACAGCATTGTAGAAGAATGAAAACCATGTAAGTGTCAAATAGAGTATTATTTAAATTATGATCTAGCCATATAATGAGATGCTGTACAACAATTAATAATCATATTGTAGGAGAATATGATTGGTTCAGAAAATGTTCATGATTTACTTTAAGTAAAACAAATGCAACAAAAACCCCTACAAAATAGTACCTACAATATGATGTGCTCAGCTTTTTGTACAAAGAACAAGGTATGCTATGATACTGTAATAGGCAAAAAACAAACAAAACCAAAAAAACCACAGGGGACAGATACTAACATGTCATCCGTGGTTCTTCTCGGGTTGGGATGGAACGTTTTGCATTTTTCCTTTATATTATTTTGCTTTTTTCATGTTTTTCTACCTTGAATATCTTGTATATATAATTAAAACGGTGGAGAGGGGCTGTTGTTCTTGTTCTCGTTTTTTTTAATTTCCCCTATACTTTTTTTTTCTTTTTTCATTTAAAGAAAGAAGAAGGAAAAAAAAAAAACAACACGCTGCCTGTCTGAGCGCCTAGGAAAGCTCTATCTCGCTCTCCAATATCTCCCAGCCAGCGAGCTTGGGGACACTGGGAGAAGTAGGTCGCATAAACCCTCGCCCTGACAGCCAAGTGCACAGGTAACAGCAAAGAGCGAGGGCCGGGGGAAAGAGGACCGGCCGCGCGGGAGGGGCGCCAGCGTTCAGCCGGCTCCCTGGAGGACCTCCCGCCCAAGCCAGGCCCGTGCCGGCGGCGGACGACGCACTGGACGTGACCCTGCAAGGGCACCGAGCCGGAACGTGCTGAGGCCGGGAGCACGCGGCCGGGCGCGGCTAGCGCCGCTCCAGACGGCCCTCGGAGGCTGGGCTCGCGGAAGAATGGAGCTTTCAGCCCGAGACAAGCCGAGCCAGCCCGGCGGAAGCGGCTCTGCAGGCACCTTCCCGGGGCCGGCCGGCCTGCCGGGGCCTGCTGAGCGCCGTGGACCGCCCGCGTTCGAGTGACGCTGCCGAGAGGACCGCTGGCCGGGACTCGCGCCAGGCTAATCGGGGCAGGCGGCGATCATGCGCCTCGTGCCCAGGAGCCCCGGGCATTCGTCACCGGCTTCAGTCCTCCCTGCCCGAGCACCCGGGGGACTGTCAGTGTTAACTTTTAAGAAGGACAAAAACCGCAGAGAAAGTACTGCCACACGGAGGGAATATGGAAATGGTAGTGGGAGGACCTCGGTTCAACCCGTGTGACCATGAGGTCATTTTGCGCCTAAGTGCCTCAGTTTCCCTATCGGCGGGAATAATGATAATATTCATCCCAGCAGATAGTTGTGAGTCTTACCAATGAAGACAAAAAATGATAGAACAGGATATGTGAAAACAACTTTGTAAATTATGAAGGACTAAGCTAATGTCAATTCCTATTGGTCAGATGTATGCTTTAGGACTTAATAATTCTCGGATTTTGAATGTTACTTGTGTATTCTGGTATCTTGTAACTTTCCATAGCTTCCAACAGAAGATGTAGTGGAATAATTTAAAAGCAGGAAGGAAATCAGGTCCAAAGCAAAGCAGAGCTCATAGTCGGCAGTGAACGCGTCAGTACAGTTTCTAAGATTCGGTTTTGAATTTCATTCTGGGTTTGACCGTGATTAGCTCCACAGTACTCAGTATCAGCAAAGATTAGTACAAAGGACAGGACTAAGTGGACATGGTGTGTTCACTAAACCCGGAGATGAGACGTCTGCCCGAGTCACTTGCACACTTACCATCCTCATGTACTTTGCCATCTATACACCACATGTGCTTTTGATTAACAAATATATTTTTAAATAAAGTCTAAGAAAAAGTATTTTCTAAGGGAAAATTTATATATACATGTAAATATCTATATCTATCTATATATATATATCACTCATTGGAGTGTTTTTGTTTATTTCCCTTTATACACTGTAGTTTAAATATGCGTAACCATTAAAGTAGAAAATGTTCAAACTCTAACCGCTTGAGATCATCTTCCATGCCACGTAAGATATATGTATGCATAATATGTGCAGGCTGTGCTGCGCACACTCTGGGAAACTGCTCTGCTTGTTTGATGCACCCCTGAGAGCCCATCATGGCATGTCCATACTGATGGAGATTCTAGATAGCACCAGGACCAACTCCCTTTACAGGTTCCACTTTTGGGGGTGGGGGGACAAAGGGACCAGCCCAGCTCAAGACTGATGGGAGGGACAGGGTGAGGCCTCCGGATCCCCAGACCCATGCCCTTGGCTCCTCTTCACTCACTGCCTTCCCCAGCCCCCTACAACACCCTGGGTGACCCCTCAGTCAGCATCCATGCCCATGACATCTCGTCAATGTGCCCGTGTCTGATTCAGAGAGGAGCTAAGTAGGTGGTGCAATTTGAGCAGTTCCTCAGAGTTGTTGGGGAGCTGAGGAGCCCCAGGTCTTGTCTCTGATGCACAGAAGAATTGGAGGATGAGAGGTAAATAAAGATGAGCAGAGGAAAAAAATTATTAGCAAAGAGAGTGCAGTGTGTTGTGTGAGCTTGTTCAGGGAAGGGCAGAGATTTCCAGGAGTTTGGGAACTGTCGCCTTTTTAGGAAGTCTCAGAAATATCCTGGATGGGCCAGCGCCGCGGCTCACTAGGCTAATCCTCCACCTAGCGGCACCGGCACACCGGATTCTAGTCCTGGTCGGGACGCCAGATTCTGTCCCGGTTGCCCCTCTTCCAGGCCAGCTCTCTGCTATGGCCTGGGAGTGCAGTGGAGGATGGCCCAAGTGCTTGGGCTCTGCGCCCCATGGGAGACCAGGAGAAGCACCTGGCTCCTGGCTTCGGATCAGCATGGTGTGCCGGCTGCAGCGCGCCAGCCGCGGCAGCCATTGGAGGGTGAACCAATGGCAAAAGGAAGACCTTTCTCTCTGTCTCTCTCTCTCACTGTCCACTCTGCCTGTCCAAAAAAAAAAAAAGAATCCTGGATGGCAGTGTCAGGCATGGTCATTTTATCATAAGATATTACAATGTGAGGACAGTCAGCAGCCATGTGGGCTATTTGCTGCTGGTGCTGGTGGTAGGTACTGGCTTTGCTGCCAGTGATTTCAGGTTGCCCACCATGGGAGGAGTTTTAGAGACACCCTGGGGCAGGGTGTAGTGTCCCGTTTCTTCCAGCTCCTTCCCTGATTCCTGACTGTCTCCTTACCTATAACACAACCACTTTGCCTTCTCTCCTCATCTCTTTCCCTAGATTATGAACTCCAGGGAGGAGAAAATCATGATTTAGGCAGTTAGAGCACAACAATTAATGTGCAGGCAGAATTTTCTGGAGACCCAAGTACAGCAGCCATCATCTGCAGCCTCCCAGGGTGCACATTCGCAGGAAGCCAAGTCAGAAGCAGAGTAGCTAGGACCAAAACCAGGCATTCAGTATGGGGTGTGGGCATCCCGAGCAGCGGTTTAACCACTGCAATACAACACTCACTCCAAAGAGGGGCATTTTAACTGGGCTCCCACAGGCATTCCCTTTCATAGTTTGCTCATCTGAGGAGATAGTTCAAAAGATTCTTACCTACTCTATGTAAAAAAAAAATTAAACAAGCACTTTTCACTGTCTCTTAAAAGCTTGGTGTGAAATAGCTTTGGTCTAAATGTCTGTGTCTCTGTAAATTCCTTAAGATGATAGTTTTGGTAGGTGGGACCTTTGAGAGGTGGCTGGATCATGAAGACAGTCTTTATGAGTGGGATTGGTGCTCTTATGAAAAAGACCCCAAAGACCCCAGAGCAATCCCTTGCCTTCTCCATATGTGAGATTACAGTGAGAAGATAGCTGTCTATGAGGAAGCTGGTCCCTGCAAGAACCCAAACATGCTGGCACCTTGATCTTGGACTTCGAATCTCCAAAACTGTAAGCAATACCTTTCTGTTGTTGATGAGTCACTTGGGCTATGGAATTTTGTTAGAGCTGAGTGGACAAGATAGAAATCTGATATCAATGCAATTTATTTGAACAAAATAACAAATCCAGAGCACTCGTTGTGGTAGAGACACAGTATAGCATAGGTTTATGTAGATACTTTAGGGATGGACAATCTTGAGTTTAAGCCAGGGCTTACTACTTCCTAGCTACATGACTTCTGACAATTATTTACTGAGTTCCCTTTCCTGAAAAACTGAGAGAATAATAGAATCCGCCTCATGGGTTGGTTGTGTGGGTTAAGTGCAATAATGATGTAAAGCACTTGCATTTACTATGTTCAAAAAAATGCTAACAGTCATCATTACTTGTAATATGGCATCTGGCACACAATGAGTTCTCATTATGTTTGTTCTTCTCTCCTCCCCATCACGCCTCCAGCCTCGCCAGGTCCATCCGGGCACATTTTAGGTGCACCGGCCTGACAGGTGCAATGTGCGCAGAGCAATCAGAGCTCTCTACATTGTTTCCCCACAGTGCTTCCGACTCAGCCCCTGCACAGTGCCTCCTCCTCCCCCTCCACTCAGCAAGCACAGCCGCTAATGTAGGACACTGTCATGTTGTTCTCCAGCACCAGCTTTTCTCCCTCACCGGGAATGCAAGAGACAGAGGCTGCAGGCCATATGCTCAGAGCATCAGCTGGGTTTCCATGGCGACCAGCCCAGCATAGCTAGATGTTTCAGCAGACATGAGCTATGATACCCAGCTCCCCACAGATTTAGCTGACTAGCTATTATTATCTCCCTTGCACTGACCTAAGGACTAAAGAAGGCTGAATGTGGCTCAGAGGGGTGAGAAAACTGAATTTGGGAATGTACTTGGCTATTCATTGTGCCAGTAACTGTGGCTATAATAAATTAAAAGAAATGTAAAAAAAAAAAATTTACTTCTAAATGCCACAACGGAAGAACCTACCTATTGCTATGTGAACAAGAAAGCCAGAAGGACTTCATTTTAACAAAATCTTTGGTATTTCTCTACTTTAAAGAAATGAAACATACTGTAAATATATTCATTAGAGTGCTTTGAACTGTGAGGAACCAGAAACCCAACTAAAAGCAGCTTAAATGATTAAGACAGTTGCTATCTCATGCTCCAGAAAATCTGGAGGAAAGCCATTCAATGACTTTGAGACAGCAGCAGGACCCAAACTACTACCTTTCTGCTTTTTTGTACTTGTTAATTTGCAATGTCTTCCCACATGGTTAAGAGATGACCAAGGGTAGGCACTATGGCACAGCAGGTTAGGCCACTGGCAGGACAGCCACATCCCATATTGGAGTGTCAGTTTGAGTCCCAGCTGCTCCACTTCCTATTCAGCTTCCTGCTAAAGCATCTGGGAGACAGTGGATGATGGCCCAAGTACTTGGGTCTCTGCCTCCCACATGGGAGACTCAGGTGGAGTTCCTGACTTCAGCCTGGCCCAGTCTCAGCTGTGATGAAGTAGTGAGGAAAACCTCCCAACCTTCAGACTTCCTGTCAGATTCCATTAGCCCATGATCGAAACCCAGTCTGCATCGCAGATTCTGAGTCAAGGATTTGGATTCTATCCTGAGTTAAATGGGGAGCTGTTAAAGAGGTCCCAGCCAGATGACAGAGTCATGTATTTCTTGTTTGATAGATCACTTAGAGACTAATATGGAAGATGGGCTAGAGAGAGGGAAAGATGAGAAGCAAGGAAAACTGTTATCAAACCTACAAAATCCATCTGAGAAATGATGATGTCTGAACAAAGATAGTGATGATCGGAATTGGGGAGGGTAAGAATCAGGAAAGAAGTTGTCATTGGCCTCTGATCTGGAGATACATTGGCTAGAAGTCAGCTTAGATTTCTTGGTTTTGTATACAAATAAAAGCGTTTTGTCACCTACTGAACTGAAAAACATCATGAGAGCAACTGTAAAGAAGCTGATGACTAGCTCAACTGGGCAGATACTGAGTTTGGGGACCATGGCGTATTCAGGAAGTAGGATGATAATAAAGGCTGGGAGCCCAGGAAAGGGACAGGGAGTTAGGAGTTGTCAGCCTATGAAGAATTGGTCAACGCCAAGGGAATAGATAGATCACCAAGAGCCAGAAGGGAAGGGTGCCAGGGCCAGAATCCTGGGTGAACAGCATTTAAAGAATGGGCTATAGGGCCAGGTGTTGTGGTGCAATAGGTTAAGCCATAGTTTGGGATGCCCACATTCCATAGCAGAGTGCCTGGGATTGAGTCCCACCTCTACTTCCAATCTAGCTTCCTGCTAATGTGCACCTGGGAGGCAACAGATGCTGGTCCAAGTACTTGCGTTCCTACCATCCACATGGGAGATTTGGTAGGAGTTTCTGGCTTCTGTCTTCAATTTGGCCCAACCCCACTGGTTGCAGGCATTTTAAGAGTAAACGAGCCTATGAAAGATTCTCTCTCTCTCTCTCTCTCTCTCTCAAAATAAATGAATAAATACTTTTTTTAAAAAAAAAATGTAAAGGGTTGTAGATGAGAGCTCGGTGAAAAATATGGATTCAGAAAAATCAGGGAGATAGAAAGAGTCCCAGGAGAGGATGGTGTTAGAAAAGCTAAGGGAAGGGGATTTCCAGGGGCTGGCATTGTGGCACATCAACTTCAGCCACCATTGTGATATTGGCATCACATATAAGAGCATCAAATTGAGGCCAAGGTACTCTGTTATCCATCCAGCTTCCAGCTAGTGTGCCTGGGACAGCAGCAAAAGATGATCAAGTACTTGAGCCCCTGCCACAGGAGACCAGAATGCAATACCTGGCTCTTGGTTTCAACCTGGCCTAGACCTGGCTGCTGGGGCAATTTGGGGGAATGAACCAGTGAATGGAAGATCTCTCTCTCTCTCTCTCTTTCTCTCTCTCTCTCTCGCTGTCTCTCTCTCTCTGACTCTCCTCTCTCCATCAATCTGCCTTTCAAGTAAGTAAATGTTAAAAGAAAAGAAGGGAATTTACATACAGGGTCAGACAGAGTGTTTAATACCACAGAGGAGCAAGAAAGATGAAGGGTTGGCTTCACGACTTTGGTGAGACCAGTGAGGTCAGACAGTGAATGCAGCAAATGCAGGCAACTCCAGCAGTAGCCTGTGAGGGCGAGCAGAGATGGTACAATAACTGATGGTGGGAGGGAGAATTTTATAAATGTGGAATGAGGCAGGCGCACATTTGTAGACTGAAGAAAGGGGCCCAGAGCCAGGAAGATTCTATAGTTATACTGCCTGACCCAGATCTAGGCAAATTTAGAGCAAACTCTGGAAGTTGGAGTCCCCTCCTCCTGCTGGATCATTCCAGGAGATCTTGAGGGCTGGTGCCTCTACAGAGGGCCATGTGGTGTCCCCTAGCCTCTGCTCTTACAATGACACCTTTAGCCACATGCTGTTTTTGTTCCTGGTGTTCTTTTTAAGATTTATTTATTTATTTGAAAGTCAGAGTTACAGAAAGAGAGAGAGAGACAGAAAGAGATCTTTCATCTGCTGGTTCATTCCCAAGATGGCCACGACAGCCAGGGCTAGGCCAGGTCGAAGCCAAGAGCCAGGAGCCAGGAGCTCCATCCAGGTTTCCCATGTGAGGCGACAGGGGCCCAAGCACTTGGATCATGTTCTGCTGCTTTCCCAGGCCACTAGCAGGGAGCCTGTGTTGCAGGCTGCAGCTTTACCCATATTGCCATAACACTGGCCAAGTTCCTGGTATTAGAAGATACAAAGGAGTCAATCATTGCCTCTACTTAATACTGGCTTTTTGGGATTTATGCAAAATACTAGGTGTCTCCTGGATCATCTTCTTAGTGCCCTGGGGGGATAATTACAAGGAAGTGACGGTGAGGATGGTTTAGCTTGTCAGCAAGGAGTCCTTTACACTTGAGCAGCTGTCTTTGCATCTTCCCGGCCTCCTCTGCTCCTCTGGGGCTGACTCAATTGTCCCCAGGCCTGGCTCTGGGGGACTGAACCCTCACCATGCCTGCCTCCTTCGGAACAAGAGCACCTCCAGCCCTGGCCAGTCACTCATTGTCCTTTGGTGGCAGGATTGCAACCAGGAGCAAAGAGTCAGGGCTGCATGCTGGGAAGATGAAAAATGTGTAACGTGCAGTAGACCCAGAGAAAGCTGTCGGCAGAGCCTGGGACAAGCAGCTTTACCCTCAAAGCCCCGTCAGGACACATATGGAGGTTTTTATAAAGAAATTTTCTTCACAGAAGTTGACTGTCTTACCCAGCCTCGAAATTTTCCTCCCAGTGCCCATGTTTCTGCTGTATCTCCCTGTTCCTCATTTGCATTCCTAGGGAATAAGTCCAGGGCAGGAATCTGGCCCAAGAGCTTTTCCCTGAATCTTTGCACAGCAGAATCCCAGATCTATCATTGTATCTAGCACATAGTAAGTAGGCAGTGTTAGGAAACTGGCGCAGTTGTGGCCAGGTGGCTGCATGGCCCAGCTACCTGAGCCAGGCTCCACCCCCATCCTAATGGGATTCGCTGCTCCTGCTTCCCTGCCCGCCCTCGGGTAAAGTTTTAAAAGGGCCTGTTCCTGCACACGTGCTCTCTTGGCCCTTCTCTCCTGCTCTCTCTCGGTCCTTCTCTCCTGCACTCTCTTGGCTCTTGGCCCTTCTCACCTGCTCTCTCGGTTCCTCTCTCTAGCCTCCTCCTCTGGTCTCTTGGCTCTGCTCTCCTCTCTCCTCTTCTCTGCTCTATCTTCTCTCCTTGCTAGCTCCTCTCCTCTCTGTTTCTCTCTTATATTCTCTTTCTCCCTTTTTTCCTTCGCCGTCCCTTCACTCCGGTTTGTAGGGTGTTCCCCAATAAACCCTTTCCCTTACTCCGGTGTCCCGTGTGCTTTGCGACGGCTAACATTAAGATATAGCAGGCAGCTACCAAATATTTCTTGTGAATATTTTCTTTGCTCCTACCACTTACTGTCGGCTTTACAAGGAACGCTCTTTCTCCATTCCTATTGTTTAGCCAACGCCTACTCATCTGGCAGAGCTGATGCCGAAACTCAGCAGCTCCGTGAAGTTGCCACTGATTCTCCAGCTCCAGCCTATTCTGTAGTATTCAGAATTTGTCATGAAGTAGAACTTTGCACTCTGCATCACAAGTGGTTGATTGCTCATTTACTATGGTGAGAGAGAGGGAGAGAGGGGAAGAGAGAGAGAGATTTCATAGCTTTTTTCATTTACCATATGTTTCAAGGTTCATCCATGTTGTAGCACATATCAGTACTTCATTCCTTTTGCTTGTCAATAATATCCTTTGATATGGATGCACCACATTTTATTTACCCATTTATCAGTTAATATTCAGTTGGATTATTTCTATTTGGGAGCTATTACAAATGATGTTGCTATGAACATTTATGTCCAAGTTTTTGTGAGAATGCGTGTTTTTGTTTCTCTTGGGTATGTACTTAGGGTGGGACTGCGAAGTCATGTAATAACACTATGGGTAATTGTTTGAAAAACTGCCAGATTATTTTTCAAAGCCAAGCACCAATTTATATTCCTACCAGCAGGGTATGGGATTCCAATTTCTCCACATCAACACTTGTTATCATTTGTATTTTTTATTAAAATACTCCTGGTGGGCATGAAGTACAATCGCAAGGTGATTTTTATGTGCATTTCTCTAACGCAAATAATGTTGAGCATATCTTCGTTTGCTTATTGGTCATTTGTATATCTTCTTTGGAGTTATGTCTATTCAGATTCTTTGCCCATCTTACAGTTAGATTGCTTTAAATTATTGAATTTTAAAAGTTCTTTATATATTCCAAGTACAAGCTCCTTAGTAGATTTGCAAATATCTGATTTATTTGGCTCTCATTCTAAACTGTATGCTTCAGTTTGTCCTAAACAACCAAAAAGGGGATTTTTTTTTTTTTTGCTGCTATCTATCTACATTATTTTTTCTCTTCTTTCTCAATTTGTTTAGGACCCAGGCAGATGAGAGGGGTACTCTGATTGGGCCACATGAGAGACTCTAGCACCCTCTTTCCTGCTTTAAGTCCAGTTCCTCTAGTATATCAGAGTGGGGAAGAAAGCAAAGGCCATTGAACACTGGAGATAGTTCAAGAATCTACTACGTAAACCACTGTACAACTAGGCGATAGCATTTCAGCCTCTTCTTCCATGCAACCTTAATTTCTACAAACGATTCCTTTGGAACCCTGTCCCTTCTCTCCCCAGTCCTAGACTTCAGGTAGAGAAGAAGGCACACACTATGAACAGATGCTGTAGTCTCCACAAGTCTGACTGTCTTCACAAGTCCCTTTATCCTTATTTTAATATAGCTCAGGTATGGGCATTTTGGCGTGGCAGGTTAAGCTGCTGCCTGGGATGCCCACATCCAATACCAGAGTACTGGTTTAAGTTTTAGCCACTCTGCTCCTGATCTAGGTTCCTGCCAATGCACCCTGGGTGGCAGCAGATTATAACTCAATTGCTTAGGCCCTTGCCAACCACATGGCAAACATGGATGGAGTTCTGGGCTCCTGGCTTTGGCTTTGCCCAGCCCTGGCTGTTGTTGCAGGCATTTGGGGAGTGAGCCAGTAGTTTGAAGATCTCTTTGACTCTCTCTGCTGCTTTACTTTTTCATGTAAGATGAAAATAAACAAATAAACAAATAAGTAAATAAACAGACATTAAAAAGTATTTCAGACGAGGTGGTCGTTGTGGTGGAAGGGTGATGGCTGATTGTGGGGAGCAACTCGACTAGACTAAGTTACTGGAATTAAGACTTATTCTATGCATCTGCTCTCCCACAATATGGCGCTGAGAAGGGAGTAACAACTTCTACGCAGCTGCCTCTCGCCAATTTGATTGACTGAGCTGCAGGAGCTGATCTTGCTCCTGATTGGAGGAGAGCAGCGTACTCGGCGTGTGGGTAGCAGAGTTGGGATTGGTGGAAGACAACTATAAAGGAGGAGAGAGACAACATGCACCAGGAACAACTAAGGGGAACATCTATCTGAAGGAACACCTGTGCAGCCCCCGAGAGAGCCGGCTGGCGGTGTGCCGCTCCCCCGCGGAAGTGGGGAAGGTGGCAGGGGGAACCGCCCTTCCACGGAGGTGGAAGGGACGGTAGCCAACCCGGGAAGGACCAGCAGCAAACCCGGGGAGGGCCGAGCAGATAAAAGAACAGCGCAGGGTCCTGTGTCGTTCCTCCACGAAGAGGGGGAGCGACATAATGGTGCCGTGACTCGGATATGAAGCCTAGGCAGGGTTTAGTGTCGTTCCTCCACGAAGAGGGGGAGCGACATAATGGTGCCGTGACTCGGATAGGAAACTTAGGAGGGAAGAAATGGGAAGAAGTGGGAAAATACCAGAGAGAGAGACTAGCAAAGAGCCTAGGGGAAAGCCGGATGGAAAAGGTGCCGGAAGGAGCTATCAAAAGCCTAGGCATAGACTCAGATACGGACTACGGGGGGAAGCTGGGAGAAATCTCTAAGGTCGAAAGCGAAAGTGAAAGCTAGAACAAACAGACTCGGATACGGACTGTGGGGAGAGGCCAGGAGAAATGAGGGAGGAGTATTGTTGGAAGAAAACTTAGGGAAACATACCGGGTAGAGAAAAATGTTAGGGAGGATGAAGCCGCGAGTGCAGGCTGAAGCGGAGACGTAAGCTATCTTGGGATTCTTCAAGTCAGCCCGGGGAGCAAAAGGCGAAAATCTGGAACCAGAGACAGAGACGTGGGCCACCAGGTTGGAATTTGCCAGGTTAGTCCGGGGAACTTGGACTGAATGCCGGTGGCGGAAACGTGAGCTACGCTGTGTGATTCGCCGAAGCCGCCGCGTGCAGAGAGAGCACGGGGCACAAGTAGATAGGGAACCCGAGGCTAGCGCGAGGCCGTGGTGCAGATGCGAAGGGGCGCGGAGACCGCAGAGTGCGCACGCGAAGCCGGGAAGCCGCGCAGATGAGAGAAGCGCGGGCTGAAGCGGCTCAGAGCCGGGAAGCCGCCGAGAAGCAGCCTTGGGGCAGGCGCCGGGATGCCGCAGGGATAAGGGAAACAGAAGTTTAGAAGTAAAATGAGAGAAATAGGAATGCTGGTAGATAGAAGTAAAATAGGAGAAATAGGAATGCCCGGAGATAGAGAAATAGAGAAAAATAAGGCCTCCCCTCAACATGGCAATGAGAGAGCTTGGATTCGGTCTGCCTGATTAGGGAGGTGGTGAGCACCTGCGGGCAGCTAGCAGCTTATGCGCCGCAGGTCACCGAAGACAGGCACGAATTAACATCAATAAGTCTCCCCACAATACCGCAATGAGAAGGCTTGGATTCGGTCTGCCTGATTAGTAAGGCGATAAGTACCAGCAGGCAGCTCGACCTGAGTATGAGCTGCAGGTCACCGAAGATAGGCACGAATCAACACCAATAAGTCTCCCCACAATACGGCAATGAGAAGGCTTGGATTCTGTTTGCCTGATAGGGCTTGTAAGCACCTGCAGGCAGTTCTAGCAGAGCAGAGCATGCGCTGCAGGGCACCGAACTCAGGCACGCATCAGCACCTAAAAACCACCTCACAACATGGCGAAGAGAGGACCCGGATTCGGTTTGCCTGACTGATAGGGCTTGTAAGCACCTGTGGGCAACTCTAGCAAGCAGAGCAGAGTGTGTGCCACGGGGCACTGAAGACAGGCGCGTATCAACGCCAAAAATAAAAAGAAAGGGGGATCTGTGGGGAGCAACTCGGACTAGACTAAGTTACTGGAATTAAGACTTATTCTATGCATCTGCTCTCCCACAATATGGCGCTGAGAAGGGAGTAACAACTTCTACGCAGCTGCCTCTCGCCAATTTGATTGACTGAGCTGCAGGAGCTGATCTTGCTCCTGATTGGAGGAGAGCAGCATACTCGGCGTGTGGGTAGCAGAGTTGGGATTGGTGGAAGAGGACTATAAAGGAGGAGAGAGACAACATGCACCAGGAACATCTAAGAGGAACACCTGTGCAGCCCCCGAGAGAGCCGGCCGGCGGTGTGCCACTCCCCCGCGGAAGTGGGGAAGGTGGCAGGGGGAACCGCCCTTCCACGGAGGTGGAAGGGACAGTAGCCAACCCGGGAAGGACCAGCAGCAAACCCGGGGAGGGCCGGGCAGACAAAAGAACAGCGCAGGGTCCTGTGTCATTCCTCCACGAAGAGGGGGAGCGACATAATGGTGCCGTGACTCGGATATGAAGCCTAGGCAGGGTTTAGTGTCATTCCTCCACGAAGAGGGGGAGTGACAGCTGATAACAGCAAGACCAATTCTGAACCCTGTCTCTAAGCCCAGAGGAAGACTGGGTAGGAGGGGTTCTATCACTCAGATGTAAGCTGTTCACATTGGAGGGTAAGATGTTTGCTTTTGTTTGTCAGTCACATGCTCTAAGTGTCAATTATAGGGCAATAGGAAAAGATCCATCTAACTCCTACTCTCGCCAAAAATTTTTAAAATACTGTGAATTATATGAAATATGGAAGATGCAAAGCCATCCCACATCCACTCCCCTGAGTTGGAGGGAACAGTTAGCTTGATTTATATTCTTTAGGATTTTTTCCAATGCTATATTTTTAAAAAGAAGAGTTCATAATGCATATACTTTTTTGTAGTTTCTTTTTTCACTAACAAAACGTCCTAATCCATGAGATTTTTCACTATCAGAGAATGGAGTTAAAAATATGGAAAGCAAGAAAACTAGGATGAATCTTTTGGTATTGGACTAAGAACTGAAGTCTTGGTAGAAACCTGTATTTCAATATATAAAAATAGAATTAGAAATTTACATGTAAATATCTGTGAGTATATATACAAATGTGCACTGTATGGATATACACGGTGTATTTCCTAGCTCTACCCATTCTTAGGGTCTAGAAACAGTGATATCTTACAATGAGCACCCCAAGGATTTAGCTCTTGATTTCTAAAATCCACTCTCTGCTAAAAGGAACCAGGGATGCTTGAAAAAGAGTCAGTGCTACTGGGTCTGATGGAACATGCATGAATCTGTAACTTTTTTTTCTCAGAAAGTAAAGGGATGCACAAAAATTGATGGAGATTTGCCAAAAGGACATTGAAGCCAGCTTCTAGGGTCCTTCACTGGACAAATTAAAACTGATTTGCATATCAAAACAAATGACCATCAGAGGAGATTATAACATGCTTTGATGATTACTTGTATGTGTCAAGTTGACTGTGCCTAAGGGTGCCCAGAAATTTGGTTAACATTATTGTGTGTGTGACTGTGAGGGTGTTTCTGGATGAGCTTGACAAGTGAGTTGGTGGACTGAGTAGAGCAGGCTGCCATTCCCAGAGTGCCTGGGCCTCATCCAATCTGCTGAAGGCCTGAATAGAAAAAAGACTCAAGGAGAGAAATTTCTCTCTCTGCTTGACCTTTTGAGTTGGGACATCAATATCATGCTTCATTCTCAGACTAGAAATATATACCATTGGCTCTCCTAGGTCTTCTGTTCCCTAGCCGCATATCTTGGAACTTCTCAGCCTCTGTTAACTATTTGAGTACATTCCTTAGAGTAAATCATAGATACAGAGGTAGTTCAATAGACCTTACTGGTTCTATTTCTCCACACGAATACACCACTAATTAAAATAGGAAGTGACAAGTACATACTGATATAAAAAATTAATGTTGAAAATTTGATGAAGACTAGTGTATTTACATGGCTTCAAACTACCTACCCACAAAATAATTATTAATTACAAACAGAAGAAGAATAGGTTTTCAGTGGAGAAATCTGGCAGGCATGGCCTTAGTCAATTGATCAGAGAGAACCTCGTTAATAATGGAACAAATTGAAATCATGTTCCACCTATTAGGATGCAATGAGAACTTAACATTATCTCTGTGTTGCACAACCTGAATCTAATTGTGAAGAGGTTTCAGCCACATCTAAACTGAGGGGCAATCTACAAAACAATCATAACTGCAGCCTTCAAATGTGATGTGTCAAGGCCATGAATGTCAATGGAAGGTTGAAGAACTGTGTCAGAGAAGTCTGAAGAGATGAGACAGTGAACTGCAACCTGGGATACTGAACTGGCTTCTTGGCCGAAAAAGGCGTCCTTGGGAGCATTGGAGAAACTTGTCTGGGGTGTGAAGATTGGATGGTTGTAAGGTGTTGATGTCAGCGTCCTGATTTGGATGGTCCTTGTGTTCAGAATGTGCACTAAGATGCCCGGTGGTATTATGTCGCTCCCCCTCTTCGTGGAGGAACGACACAGGACCCTGCGCTGTTCTTTTGTCTGCTCGGCCCTCCCCGGGTTTGCTGCTGGTCCTTCCCGGGTTGGCTACTGTCCCTTCCACCTCCGTGGAAGGGCGGTTCCCCCTGCCACTTTCCCCACTTCCGCGGGGGAGCGGCACACCGCCAGCCGGCTCTCTCGGGGGCTGCACAGGTGTTCCTCAGATGTTCCTGGCGCATGTTGTCTCTCCTCCTTTATAGTTGTCTTCCACCAATCCCAACTCTGCTACCCACACGCTGAGTACGCTGCTCTCCTCCAATCAGGAGCAGGATCAGCTCCTGCAGGTCATCACTCAAGTTGGCGAGAGGCAGCTGCGTAGAAGTTGTTACTCCCTTCTCAGCGCCATATTGTGGGAGAGCAGATGCATAGAATAAGTCTTAATTCCAGTAACAGTCTAGTCCGAGTTGCTCCCCACAGTATTAGGTTCTCATATTGGTGCTTTAGTCTCAAGTGGGAGTGGGAGATCCTTGTACCATTCTTACAACTTGTATTTTAGGTTTGAAACTGTTTCTAAGCATTAACACTCTCTAGACTGGAGGAGGAAGAAAAGAGTAGAGTACCTAAAGCTGACAGCAGTGTAGGGGCTGGATTTGTTAATTAGAAGGCCTCATTGTAGTTCTCTTAGGCAGAGGGCTGACTTCCTGTTTTCCAAGAGCTCTGGTGCCTCCAGTTCCTGAGATTTTCTAGGACACTTCAGGGAACACTGACTTGCTTCTTGTCAGGGTCTCCCCCTGCAATATCTCTTACCCTAGGAGATTTGATTTCCTCTGCAAGTGAAGTCTGAACCAGAGTTTGGTAGCTAACTTGGGAGATGATCTCAAGGAGCAGGAGTGAAGAAGCAGAGAAAAGCAAGTCAAAGGAAGAAGCAACAGCCAATATAAGGGTGCACTGTTGAGGTTGTCCCTGAGGCATTGGAGGCACAGAAATGTATAGTGTGTTCTCAGATTTGTCTGCCCTGAGTGCTGGATGAGGACCGCCCTTAATGACATTAATTCACTTCCCCCAAAATGCATTTTCACTTACACATAAGCCAATCAGCTTTCTTTTCTTTTTTTTTTTTTTTAAAGATTCTATTTATTTATTTGAGAGGTAGAGTTACAGTGAGAAGGAGAGACAGAGAGAAAGGTCTCCCTTCCATTGGTTCACTCCCCAGATGGCTGCAATGGCTGGAGCTATGCCAATCCGAAGTCAGGAGCCAAGAGCTTCTTCCTGGTCTCCCATGCGGGTGCAGGGGCCCAAGAACTTGGGTCATTTTCTGCTGCTTTCCCAGGCCACAGCAGAGAGCTAGACTGGAAGAGGAGCAGCCAGGACTAGAACCGGTGCCCATATGGGATTCCAGCGCCACAGGTGGAGGATTAACCTACTGCACCACGATACTGGCCCCTGGATCAGATTTCTTCATGCATCGAAGAAGCTCCAGGGCAACAAGAGAAATGATGCAGGTCACATGCTCAAGGCATGATGCTATCAGTCCAGGCACGTTTGAGCGTGGCTGAAATCCAAGGTGGGCTGACATGAAGGAGGGGCCCAATGTATCTACCACAACAGATTATCATTCCTCCAGTTTCTTTTTCCTTTGAGTTTTATTTATTTATTTATTTATTTATTTATTTATTTTTTGACAGGCAGAGTGGACAGTGAGAGAGAGAGACAGAGAGAGACAGGTCTTCCTTTTGCCGTTGGTTCACCCTCCAATGGCTGCCTGCTGCAGCAGGCGCACCGCGCTGATCCGATGGCAGGAGCCAGGATCCAGGTGCTTTTCCTGGTCTCCCATGGGGTGCAGGGCCCAAGCACCTGGGCCATCCTCCACTGCACTCCCTGGCCATAGCAGAGAGCTGGCCTGGAAGAGGGGCAACTGGGACAGAATCCGGCGCCCCAACCGGGACTAGAACCCGGTGTGCCGGCGCCGCAAGGTGGAGGATTAGCCTATTGAGCCATGGCGCCGGCTTTGAGTTTTATTTTAATTAACATGTGATGCTTGTACATTTTAACAGGATACAGTGTGATATTTCAATACACATAGACAACATAAACAGAACAAGTCAAGTAATCAGCATTCCATTTCATCATCTTTTTAAATTTTTTTTTAAGATTTTATTTTATTTATTTGAAAGACAGAGTTACAGAGAGAAGTAGAGACAGGGAGAGAGGTCTTCCATCCGCTGGATCACTCCCCAGATGGCCGCAACTGCCAGAGCTGAGCAGATCCGAATCAGGAGCCAGGAGCTTCTTCCGGTCTCCCACGTGGGTGCAGGGGCCCACGGACTTGGGCCATCTTCTACTGCTATCCCAGGCTATATCCCAGAGCTGGATCAGAAGAGGAGCAGCTGGGACTAGAACTGGTGCCCATATGGGATGCTGCTGCTTCAGGCCAGGGCTTTAACCCACTGCGCCACAGCGCCAGGCTCCTTTCTAAAATTTTTCTTAGATTTTATTTATTTATCTGAAAGAGTTACAAAGATTCAGAGGCAAAGAGAGAGAGAGAGAGAGAGAGAGAGAGTGAGAGCGAGAACAAGCTTCCACCTGTTAGTTCACAGCCCAAATGACCACAACAGCTGGAGCTGAACCAGTCTGAAGCCAGGAGCGAAGAGCTTCTTCTGAGTCTCCCACGCAGGTGCAGAGGCCCAAGGACTTGGGCCATCTTCCACTGCTTTCCCAGGCCACAGCAGAGAGCTGGATTGGAAGTTGAACAACAGCTGGGATTCAACTAGCACCCATTTGGGATGCCAGCACTGCAGGCGACAGCTTTTTCCACCATGACACAATGATCGCCCCTGCTTTTCATTTTTTTTTTTTTTGAGCCTACAAGCTCCTCTTTTCCAGTTCTTCATGCAGTATATAACATGTTATTGTAAACTGTAGTCACTGAACTGTGCTGTGGAATGCCAGAACTTGCTACTTCCATCTGACTGTTTTGGTATCCTTCATCCAACATCATTCTATAATCACTAGTAATTCCAGCCTCTAGTAATCATGACTGCAAGCTTAAATTGACTTTTGAAAAAAGATTTACATATGGGGGCTGCTGTTGTGGCACAGCAGGTTAAGGCACTACTTGCAATATCAGCATCCCAAGTTTCAACTGCTCTGCTTCTGATCCAACTCCCTGCTAATGTGCCTGGGGAAACCAGCAGAAGATGGTGCAAGTGCTTGGGCTCCAGTTATGCACCTGGAAGAACCCAGACGCAGTTCCTGGCTCCTGACTTTAGCCTGGGCTAGACCTGGCTGTTGTAGGCATTTTGGGATTGATGGAAGATCAATCAGCAAGGGAAGATCTTCCTCTCTCTCCCTCTCTCTATAAAGACTTATTTATTTATTTATTTACTTGAAAGTCAGAGTATCAGAGAGAGACAGAGAGAGAGAGAGAGATCCCATCCACTGGTTCATTCCCCAAATGCTTGCAACAGGTAGGGCTACGCCAGGCCAAAGTCAGGAACCAGGAACTCCACTGAGGTCTCCCACATGTGTGGCAGAGACCCAGATACTCAGGCCATATTCTGCTGTTCCCAGGTGCATTGGCAGAGGGCTGGATTGGAAGGCAGAGGCAGAACTTGATTCCAGGCAGAGAGCTGGATAGGAAGTGGAGCAGCTGGGATTTGAACCGGCACTCATATGGGTTGCCAGCACTGCAGGAGGCAGTTTTACCTGTTATGCCACAGCGCCGGCCCCCAGATTGACTTTTAAAAAATTCCTTTCCCCTTTTTTATTTATATAAAGGGAATAAATTTCATGCATTTCATATACACAGTTTTAAGAGTATAATGATACTTCCCACCTATTCTCTCTCCCTCCCTTCCACCCTTCCTCCTCCTTTTCTTCTTTTCCTTTTGATTTTTACAATGGCATATTTCAGTTTACTTCATAATCACAGGCTTGACCCTCTACTGAATAGAGAATTCAACAATTAGTAAGTAGAAAAATCACTGCTCCTCAGGAGTATAGAGAATAATCAAATCTCAAAACAATTTATTTAAACTTCCATATGTGAGAGAGAGCATTCAGTATTTGTTTTTCTGTGTCTGGCTCATTTCACCTAACGTAATAACCTCAAACATAGCCACCAGTTCGTGCACATCCTTGCCATGCTAAGCTTCTCTGTAACATTCCAGTTTCAGGATAAGTGCTGCTGAAGTGAGCACCCTCCTTCTTCTTCCATTTTCCACCTGCTGCCTTTCTTGCAGATTTCTCCTGTGTCATCTAAGATGGGGCTTGTGTTTTGCTTTACCAGTCTCCTTGCTGGTATGGTCTGGTTTCTGAGTAAAATAAGAGAGGGGGAAAGTCTTAATTTTGCCGTATTGAGAATTCCACTAATTAATGACTAATAGAACATTTGATTATACTGCTGTGAATAATTCTCCAAGCTCTGTCCCTAGGTCTTCTAGCTGTCTCATTTCCCATAATTCCTTTGGCATTGTCAGTTAGTGAAGTGGGATTTGCTCATCCTGGACCAACCACAGGTTGGATTCCTTCCATCCAAGAAAGAATGCAATTCAGGCTCCAGAATTTTCCAGAAGCCTGTCAGCTTTGGTGCCTATTGGTCTTATATTTTAAGTCTGTCTTTAGTCATCAGATGGATGCCACAGGCTCTTGCCAAGAAGCAAAACTTAGAACTGAATGCAAACTGCCTTCTAAAAAGAAGCACAAAGTTGAAGTTTTAAAAGCCTAGTTAAGAGAGAGACTGAGAAAGGAATTTGCCACCCTCAGGATGAAATAACTTTTATGCACCGTTTCCTTTGTAGCACTTTATACTATTGTGATTAAATAATTGTGAGATGTGTTTTTTAATGTCCAGTTCTCTTCCACTATGAATATGGGGCTAGAGATGAGTTGTCACTTAAAACCACTTCCTGGGGGCAGGCATGTGTCCTAGCAGTTAAAATATTAGTGAAGATGCCCACACCCACATCAGAGTTCCTGGGTTTGATACCCAGTTCTGGCTCCTGACTCCAGCTTCCTACGAATGCAGACTTTGGGAGATTAGTGGTGATGGCTCAAGGGGTTGGGTTCCAGCCACTCATATGGGAGACTTGGATTGAGTTCTCATAGCTCCCTTCTTTGGCCTGGCCTATTCTTCACCATTATGGGCATTTGAGAAGGTGGATATGAGCTCTCTCCTTCCATCTCTCCCCTCTTCCTCCCCAACTCTGCCTCTCAAAAACATGCTTTAAACCTCTCCTCTCAGAAACCAGTAAGTATATTCCAACAAATATTTATGAAGTATATGCTTTCTTTTGCAAGAGACTGAAACTACAACTGACATGTGCTTTTTAAAAATTATTTTTATAAAAAAAGATTTATTTATCCAAAATGCAGACACACACACACACACACACACACACACCTTCCTTCTGCTGGTTCATTCCCCAAATGGCCACAACAGCCAGGTCTGAGCCAGCCTGAAGCCAGGAGCGAGGAACTCCATCCAGGTCTCCCATATGCATGCCAGGAGGAAGCTGGATTGGAAGCAGAGCTGCTAGGACTCCAACTAGCATTCAGATATGGGATGCTGGCATCTCAAGCAGTGGCTTAATCCACTAAATCACAAGGCCAGGCCCTGGAGTTTGCTTTAGAATAAGAAAATAAGGGGCCAGTGCTGTGGCGTAGCTGATAAAGCCACTGCCTGCAGTGCCAGCATCCCATTTGGGTGCTGGTTCGAGTCCCGACTGCTCCTCTTCCAATTCAGCTCTCTGTTATGGCCTGGGGAGAGCAGTAGAAGATGCTCCAAGTCCTTGGGCCCCTGAACCCATGTGGGAAGACCTGGAGGAAGCACCTGGCTCCTGGCTTTGGATTGGCACAGCTCCAGCTGTTGCGGCCAATTGGGAAGTGAATCATCGGATGGAAGACCTCTCTCTCTCTCTCTGCCTTTCCTCAATCTGTGTAACTCTGACTTTCAGATAAATAAATAAAATCTTTTTTTTTTAAAGAAAATATGTTATTGTACATAAGAGGAAGTTTAGAAGTAGGGTGGTTTCCTGTGTTGGTTGATTGAGCAATTCAACAATGCTATTCGTGTCCCATTTGTTCCATTTCCAACTCAGCTCCCTGCTAATGGCCTGAAAAAAGCAGAAGATGGTCCAAGTACTTGTTCCCCTACTACCAATGTGAGAGACCTGATTAAAGTTCCTAGCTTCGGCCTGGCCAAGCCCTGGCTGTTGTGGACATGTGTGGAGACAATCAGCAGATGGAAGCAATCTCTCTCTCTCTATTTCCCTCTCTCTCTTTAACTCTGACTTCCAAATAAATAAATAAATTAATCTTTAAAAAAAAAAAAAAGAAGAATCCAGGCTCTTTCAGCTCTCTGTGGGTCTTCTTTGGTGTTGACTTCATCTTCAACTTACAAGATGGCTTTAAGAGTTCCAGCCATCACACAAAATCTCTCCTGGCTTTCTTTGGAACAGAGAAACTTCCCAGACTCCTCCTGCAGACTTTTCCACATCCATTGGCCAGAACTGGGTCATGTGCACATTCCTGAACCAATCATGGGCAATGAAATCCAACTGCTTTTAAACCAGTCAGGCTACCCCTTAGAGCTGGGAGCAAGGTCTGCTTCTGATTCTCATAGCTGCTTGAGGAGAACAAAAGCATGATATTGTTCAAATGGCAGCTGGAGGCAACAGAGGGTGTGCTATATGTTCCTCATAGCACACTTCTGTTCAGATCTGTTAGCCTGGGCCAGACAACAATCTGAGTAAGGAATGCTGGCTGTCCTTACCACTCTGTCTTTCAAAGTAGACTCCTCTCCTAAAGCATTTCTCTTTCATTCCTCTTCCCCATCTCCCTTTGGAGTTCTGGGATCAGCCTCTCAGTCATGGTTGAGTTTTACCTTGACTTTTGTGCTACACTGGCAGTGAGGAACACTGTTTATGTTCTTGCTCAATATCCCTATATAAGAATCTGTGATGCATTCCTTATTGAATTACAAGTTTGTATTTGTGGACAAATGTCCTCTCACAAAACAAGGACAGTCACACAAACCATAATCATTCTTTCTTACAGCAGTGAAATGTAGAGCTCTCTATAGTGCTCAATAGCCATAATGATCTCACCCCCGGTGCTTGGTACCACTATGTTTCTCCTTTCTCTGATACGATGTCCAGTATCTGGAGGTGGTGGTGCTGGTTCCTTTATGCAGTAAGTTGATGCTGGGGAGTACCAGACTTTAGGACTTTTGAGCCCTTGATAAGGAGAGACCAGAAAAAAAAAAAAAAAAAAGACTAATAGGATCTGGACTTGGTTTGACTTATATCCCCTGGGTCAGCAATAGCAATCCCAGGTTATAGATCTTGATTATAATTTGATATCAAAAAGCTGACTGACGAGACATTAGAACGATTTATGCAGATTACTGATTGTCTTTTGAGGACTATAAGACCACGATACAGTTTGTGGCCCCTGAGGTTGTACAGGGGATCCTTCCTGAAGGGAATGGAGATTACCATTGTTAATCATCTTGGCAGGAGGTTGATCTTGTGACTGTAAATAAGGTCTGGGGAGCCGCGGCATGGACTAGAGTGAGGGGAAAACTTCCTCACGCTCTGGAGCCTGGGCCAGTTTGGCTTGGATCCTATGCTGGGCATGTTCCTGGTGGTAATAAGTATTTTTTTTTTTTTTTGACAGGCAGAGTGGACAGTGAGAAAGAGAGACAGAGAGAAAGGTCTTCCTTTGCCGTTGGTTCACCCTCCAATGGCCGCTGCAGCCAGGGTGTTGTGGCCGGCGCATAGTGCTGATCCGAAGCCAGGAGCCATGTGCTTCTCCTGGTCTCCCATGCGGGTGCAGGGCCCAAGCACTTGGGCCATCCTCCACTGCACTCCCTGGCCACAGCAGAGAGCTGGACTGGAAGAGGAGCAACTGGGACAGAATCCAGCGCCCCGACCGGGACTAGAACCTGGGGTGCCAGCGCCGCAGGTGGAGGATTAGCCTTGTGAGCCGCGGCGCCGGCCGGTGATAAGTATTGACTCCTGCTGTGTGGAGCCAGGCCCAGAACCCAGCAGGAGACGGACCAGGATGGGTCCTGAGCAAGGAGCTGAGTCTGTGCAGTCAATGGAAGGCAACACCTGCTATTTGTTTACGCCACAGTCATCAATCACTTCCCGTAAACATTATCAGCTGGTCTCTGCTGAGATATGGAACATTGAAGGGAAGGGATTGTCTAAACTTCGTCCATGGACGCCAAGGAGAGAATATTGACCTCCTACCTGGGGCCAAATGATAGCGGCATCAGTAACCAGCAGAGGACAGCTAGGTCCAAGAGGCAGCAACGTCAGGGGTCAGTGTAGCGCAGACAGCAGTGGGGCTTTATGGGGAGGAGGCTAGAGTTAATGAATAGGAAGGATTCTCCCTCCCTTCCTCCTTTTTCCCTATTTTAAAGATTGTATTTTATGTATTTAAATGGCAGAGTAACAGAGAGGAGAGACACACAGCGAGAGACAGAGAGAGATCTTCCATCTGTTGGTTCACTCATAAAGTGACTGCAACAGAGAGGGCTAGGCCAGACCGACAGAAAGAGCCAGAAACTATGCAGCTCTCCCAGGCAGGAGGCAGGGGCCCAACCACTTGCGCCATCATCTGCTGCCTTCCCAAGTGCATTAGCAGGAAGCTGGATCAGAAGCAGGGCAGCTGGACATCAGTGGCAGGGGTCCAAGCACTTGGGCCATCATTCACTACCACTCAAGCACATTAGCAGGGAGCTGGATCAGAAATAGAGTGGCTGGAACCGGAACCAGCATTCCAATATGGGACACAGGCATCCCAAATGGTGTTCTAACTCACTATGCCACAATGTCCCCTGCAGGCCCAATCCCGAACACATTTCTTCCTTCAATCCCACCTCCCACAGCTACCCCCAACACACACACACATACACACACACACAGTTGGGCCTCCCTTTCCACATCCAATAAGAGGAAAGTATGTGAAACTCAGTCTTCCGGAAAGCCCAGGGACTGATGCCAGCTTTGAGTATGGTCTCGGGCAGCCTAGGGAGTTGCATTTTAATTGAGACCAAAGCCTCCAGGTGAAAGGAAGGTCTACTGGCTAATTTCAGGCATTCAGAGCCACTGGGAAAAGTGTGTGGGGAATGGAAACAGCTGAGTGGAGCCTGCTCCTCCTGCCCAGGAGATTCCCAGGGCCTGCGCAGCCGCCGCCCATTCTTGGTTTTGCCAAATTTGGGAGGCAGCAGCTCTTTCTTTAATTCATCTCTAAACCAGAGGTGGCCCAAACATCAGAGCCAGAGCCAATGCTATCAGGGGTGAAATTGCAAAATTATCCCTTCAGGCTGCAACCACATCATCCCTGAATTACCAAGGCCCAAAGCAGAAAATCAGAAATTCTCCAGCAACTCTGCCACAGGCTTCCTCCCAAGGGACTGCTCTGTTCTGTGGGTCTGAGACCCACATGCGGAAGGCATTGTCCTTCTTTCTCTCTTGCTGCTGTCTCTAAATTGGGGAAGGGCTAGGGGAAGTTTAGGGGGTAAGGAGAGAAGAATGGGTTTGCCCAAACCAAGCAATCATGGCCATCTGGGAAACTTCCGGCCAGAAACAGTTCATTTGAGGTCACAGACCCAGGTCCTCCAGGGGCCAAGCCCTCATGGGCTAATCACAGAATCACTGATTTGGGCACCTAGAGATGGTCCCAGCCAGGGCAGACATTACAGGGTGGTAGTCAACATGTCAATTAACTTGACTGTTAATCTCCCCTCTCCCTCCCTCCTAAGGGAAAATTCTCTGCTTATTGTTCCCTCTGGAGGCAGCCAAGGGGAGCCCTGTTTTCCCATGTGAGTCCATCTCCTTTTGGCCACAACTGACTGGACAGATGGGTGTGACAATCTGAGCCCAAGTGTGACAAGTTCATAGGCGGGACAGTGACCTACAATATGGAATACTACAAAAAGGGAAACTGAGGTACCCACATTTTTTTTCACTTTGTTTTTTTAAGAGAAACGCTGAGAGAAGGAGATATTTAGCAGCGGAAGCATTCACTCAAGGGTTAAGATTTAGAAGGAAGTAGGCAAACGAATGAGCTAATGACAAGTGAAAGTTGTAAGGAGATGGAAAATACGAGGAAGGAGAAGTGATGGGTGGAACCAGCATTAAAAGAAAGAAGTAGACACGCGTAGATGGGCCCGCCCAGCCAGGAATTGAGCCACACTGACAGCTCCGTGTGGTGAAGGTCCAGGGAAACCTTCCAGATCAGATGGCCCAGCCGCATCGCAGGAGTCCTCTCCTTGGACCCAGTAATGTGTGCCTTCCTGTGCAACTCAGTCTCTATCATGCTCTCTCCCTGCTTACCATACACTCACATTACTTGAAATAAGCTGAATAACTCTCTTCCTAACAGCCCGAAGATTCAACCACAGGGGCCAGAGTTGTGGTGCAGCGAATTCAGCTGCCTCCTGTGGCGCTGGCATCTCATATCAGAGCCCTGGTTGGAGTCCCAGATACTCTGCTTCCACACAGCTTCCTGCTAATGCACCTGGAAAAGTAGTGAAAGATGTTCCAAGAACTTGGGTCCCTGCCACCCATATGCGAGACCAGGATGGAGTTCCTGGCTGTTGGCTTCAGCCTAGCCAAGATCTGGCTGTTACGGCCATTTCATTTGGGAAATGAAGAAACATATGGAATCAATCTCTCTCTCTTTCTCTCTCTCTCTCTTTCTCTCTCTATCTCTCTCTGCCACTCTGCTTTTCAAGTAAATAAATAAGTGTTTAAAAATAACTTTATCTAGATTTTTAATAAATGTAATGATTCAGTACTAATGGCAGTACTGAAAGAGGAAAACAAAATCACCCATTCTGCATCCAGTATCAGCTACGTATTCTGCACATCCTTACATACAGCTTTACACAATTGTCTTCACAGTGAACATACATTTTGACTTTGCTTTTATTGGTTTGTTGGGACTTCTTGTCCCCCACGATCTCCTATAACAGCAGTAGGCAAACTTTTTCTGTAAATGGCCAGGTATACATCTTTTAGAACTTGAAGGCCATAGGTTTCCATTACAAATACTCAAACCTGCCATTATAGCGTGAAAGCAAGGATAAACAATACATAAAATGTGGGTGTTTTCCAATAAAACCTTAGCTACAAAAAAAGCAGGAGGCCAGACTTGACCTGCTCACCAGTGTAGTTTGCCGACCTCTGCTCTGTCACATGACCGGTCAGTTTCCTCCAAGACACTAAGTATCTTATAATAATAACAACTTCATTATTTGCTTATTGTCTCCTCCCCACATTAGAATAGAGGCTGTGGGAGGGCAGCCCCTAGGCTGATTTTGTTAATCATAGTGCTGGCAGGTGTGGCATGCTTGATTAATATTTGTTGACTGAATGAATAGTTTTTCTAACAGGATGATTTCGCTTAGGGATCTGCTGGTTTAATTATAATGTATTATTTTATTATTCCCTCTGGAGTCCCTTGCAGCTCTCGCCTTCTCTAGGCTTCATTCATTTTGAGGTTAGTGATGTTATTTAGGAGCTGGTCAGCTGCTCTTTGGATCAGCTCCCTGGGGGGCTGGAGTGGAGGCCCAGGCACGGGGGAGATTTCCTGGGACATCAGCCATGAGCTGGAGTGGCAGGAAGAAAGCCTGGGCTTGGCCGGCCCCTCCTGCACGTTTGTCAGTGTTGGCTCCAAGAGCTAAGATTCCTTTCCCGTTCTGTTTGCTGAGCTGAATTAGAAAGACCAAATCTGTGACCTAAGGAATTACTTAACGCAGAACTCCCAAAATTCCAGTCATTCATTTGCCCCTTTTACGGCACTTCTATTCTACCTAAAGCATGTTTACTTCATATTTTCAACCCTTCCAAAATCTTTAAGATGTTTAACTCAGATTGAGTCACTCTCCTCACTGCGGAGTTAATTTCAGAGCTTGTACCGTACTTTGCCAGGCCCTGCATAACCAGGCCCCTGGCTCCTTCTCTGACCTCATTTCTGCCACTCATTCAGTGCCCTCCAGCTGCACTGACCCCTCCGTGGTCCTGGAACATTCCAGGCCAGCTGCTGCCTGGACGTGCTTCCCTCCTCACCCAGCATCCCTCAGAGTGTTCTTTCCTTATCACACTGTATGTAGCAGCCTTCGTTGCTCTTCCAAATCAAGTTTAGAATCATCTAGAAAAATTTCACATTCCCTCTCTCTCTCTCATGCACACACACACACACCCCTGTCAGAATATTGATAGGGATTGCATTAAATTTCAAGAATAATTTGGGAGAAATTACACCCTTTTAATATTGAGTCTTCTTCTCCATACTATATCTCTACATCTGTTTAGGTTTCATCTTACGGTTTTCATCAATGTGCTATAATTTTCTTGACAAAGACCAACCACACATGTTTATTACATTTGTTTCTAGGTGAGTAAAATCGTGTTTCTTCTGTAAAGGATGTCTTTTTTTGAAAAAGATTACATTATTTTAGAAAACGTTTGTTATGATTGTACCTTTATTTCTAATACTATTTATTTATTTATCTTTCTTTTGTATTCCTGATGGGTTTTACTGGCATTAAAGAAGTGGTTAAATACCTTCCAGCAAAGCACAGAGACATTCATCGTTGGTTTTTAAAATATAGTCTTATAGTTTATTGACAGATAATAGTCATAAAGAGCGATTCTCTTAATGTAATCAAAAAAGATTGACAAGGGATGAAAAAGGGCCAACTTAAGACTATTTAATGCTGGTGATTGTATGGAATCTTAAATCATTTTATGTCCCATCAATGCTGTTTCCACGCTGGGAAACATTGATTTGCTTTATTTCATCATCACAATGAGATGCTTTTTGGGTTAGCAGTTGCTTTAGCTCACCTCTGGGCCCAGCTACAGCTCAGGAGGTGACGGAAGGCTGCTGAGCTAAGAGGAGTGGGTGTGGAGGGTGCTCCAGGGAAGTGCGAGATCCCAGAATCTAGAGCTGAGAGACTGCCTGCCCTGCCCCCTCCTGCTGCCACACTGCTTGTATGAGCAGCTGCGCACTTAGGGAGATCCCCAAGGTGAGGGGGTCCCCATGGAGGAGGAGGGGGAGCTGTAGGTGAAGACCCCCAGCCTTTCCCCACCAAGAACCCAGGCTCCAGGTGTGAAGCAGGAGGTGGAGCTTCTTAGAACTGTTGAGGTTTCCTGGAAGCCTGTGACAGCTGAGACCATCTGGCTCTACAGCTCACTTTCTAGGGGCATCTGGGACATGGAACCCCCTTGGGAGACATAAGCTTCCTGCTTCAGAACCCTGAGGCCTGGTGGGTGTTGATGTCAGGCAGGAGAAGGGGGCGTTTAGTTCTGGACTCTTCTGGTCTCTACCGTTGCTCACCATGCCCCGTACAGTCTGGCTCTGGTCAGCCTCTGCAGCCTGGCCTTCTCAGAATAAACCATGTCTTCCGGGAAACGTGCACATTTTTAAGGTTCCTCCTTGTCTGAGAAACTCTTAACTGAAGAAGGCAGGAAGCCACAGAGTCCTGGGTGGGCAGAGCCTACCTGGGGTTACTCCCCGCCTCGCAGGGGAATGCAGCTGCTCTGAGTCACCCAGGAAGTCCAAGAAACAACACCTTCTTACTACGCAGTGTTCTTAGAGAGGCAGGCAGAGGCCAGTTTCGTACTTGGAAAGGGGGCACGGGAAAGAGCACAGCTTTGGGGCCGCAAGACCCAGTTTCCAGCCATGGTTCTTCTACCCCTTGGGTCTGTCTGTTGGTGACTTCTCTGGAGATGCTGAAAGCCGGGTAGCATCATGGGGTAATGTGAGCCTCTCTCAGATTGTGTAGGTGAATATAATGTAACATAACTCACTTGTATTTGTACATGCTATATATTTTTACTTTTTTAAAAAAAATTATTTATTTGAGAGTCAGAGAGACCAAGTCAGAGCTCCCATCTGCTGGTTTTAATGGCCAGGGCCAGGCTGGGAGGACCAGAGCCAGGGGCTGGGAACTCAATCTAGGTCTCCCACATGGGTGGCAGGTGCCCAAGCTGAGCCATCACCTGCTGCCTTGTAGGGTCTGCATTGGCAGCAAGCTGCAATCAGGAGCTGGAGCCAGGAATTGAACCTAGTTTACTTTGATAAAGGGTGTGGGGACCTTAACTGCTATGCCAAACATCTGCCCCTCCATAGGCTGGATTGATTGAAGTATTGCTAGCTGCTGTAACAAATAAATCCCCAAGCGTATATAGGCTCAAATAGAATCCCTATTCATTTCTCACTCACACTCGGTTTAAGGTTGTTTGGCAGGTAGCTCTTTTCCCTCCGTGACTCAAAGAGCCGGGGTCCTTTCATCTTGTGGTGCGCCCTCCCCTAGGGCTTTCACAGGCAGAAGGAAGGGGAACGGGCGGAGGAGTCATACTCACTTCCTGAAAGCTTTGGCCCAGAAATGATACATATTTCTGCTCATATTCTGCTGGCAAGAGCAGTGTACACAGCCACACCTGGGTGCAAGGGAAGTTACAAATGGAATCCCCACCTAGCAAACTGCTTCCTGGCATCAACCTGAACCATGGAGGGGAAACTGAAATTCTAGTGGCGTGGCAGGGAAGCAAAGAAAAAATAAGAAGATATCACAACCCATTAATGGTAGTTACCTCTGGGGACTCAGAGAAGTAGAGAGAGTTTCACTTTTTCCTTTAAACAAGTAGTACTGTAGAAGCCCACATTGATTTTTAATTTTATAATTAACAAAAGAACATGGGCAAGTTTCACTGAAAAGCATTAGACAACACATATCTGTTTTTTTTTTAATCATTATTCCTCAGTCGTAGAATATATCAACTAAGAAAAGAAGGCCCTATCCTTTGTCCCTTATAAGAGGCAGACAGATTTTAGTGTGGTGATGGTATGGGAAAAGGCAGAGGAGTCGTTTTCTTAAAAAATTTTTTTAAAAGTATTCATACCAAAGAAGACTTTAAAGAGTATAAAATTCAGTAAGTCATGGATTGATAGACTCAGAAATATCTAGCATTTCTCAAACGCATACCTAAAAACATGAATGTACATTTCAAAAAAAAAAAAAAAAAAGGAGGTTCCATGTCTTAAATCACAGGATGTAGGGACCACTTAGTTTTCCTGATTTATTTCAACAAAAATATTTAATGTTTTACAAGCAGGGAATAAGAGGTAGTCATCGTGAAAAGGGAGAAGAAAAAGATTATAATCAGTACCATGTAGGAAGAAAGGAAAATTGCCGAGAGCAGCCTACTCAGCACTTGGATGTTAGAAAGTCAAGGAGGGGCCCGTGCTGGGGCGTAGCAGGTAAAGCCACTGCTTGCAGTGCCGGCATCCCATATGGGTGCTGGTTTGAGTCCCGACTGCTCCACTTCTGATCCAACTCCCTGCTATGGCCTGGGAAAGCAGTAGAAGATGGCCCGAGTCCTTGGGTCCCTGTACCTGTGTGGGAGACCTGGAAGAAGCTCTGGGCTTCTGGTTTTGGATCGGCCCAGCTCCAGCCACTGAGGCCATTTGGGGAGTGAATCAGTGAATGGAAGAACTCTCTTTCTCTCTCTCTGCCTCTGTAACTCTGCCTTTCAAATAAATAAATAAATAAAAATGTTTAAAGAGACCCATGTGAGCCAGCATGCGAACAATGAAGTAGCTATAATCGCAGAGGATGCTGTTGGTTAGTCAGTCAACATCCAGTTAATCCTTCCTTCTCTTAATAGTACCTCTAACCTTGCCACGATGCACACATGTGATTAGTTGAAAGCTGGACCTCATCGCTACTGCTAGGAGTGGATCCCCAGTTATATTTCTATTCATCTAAGCCAATCATGACAACCCAACCTTACTTACTAGTGACCCATTCTGGAAGTTGGGCTGATGCCAGTCAGCACAGGGAACCCTCCTAGTCACAGTCATTGATATAGAAGCAGGCATAAAACATAAGGTGGCCTAAACAGGTTGGAGGAAGGGCTGTATATTTCTGTTTGAGGGAGATTTGTTTTTTCTGTTGTGATGGGTGTGAGCAGGGAAGCATGTTGTCACAGTTGCAAGGTCCCAGTGTCACAACCGTCTCTGGACAGTGGGGGAAGCCAGCCTGCAGACAGAGCTGATACAGAAGGGGGCCGAGCTGGGAGAACTGCAGAGAGACAGAGTCAGAGCCCTGATTATTCCTTTCCTAGGGCCTGCTCCACTTCAAGACTCCCCATTATGTGAGATGAAGAATCTCCTTATTGTTTATGCCAGTTTGAGTTAGGTTTTCTGTTCCTTTGTGCTTAGAGGCGCTTAAGTATGACACTAAAAATAATAGCAGCTAACATTTCTTCAGAACTGCTTTGTGCCAGGCACATGCTATATACTTGTGATTTCATGGAATGTTTTCAAAACCCTTTTTCTTAAAAAATTTTCTTTCTTATTTTCTCTTACTTATTTGAAAGGCAGAGTTACAGAGAAAGAGTGAGAGAGAGGGAGAGACAGAGAGAGAGAGCTCATCCATCTGCTGGTTTACTCCTCAAATGTCTGCAACAGTCACATCTGGGCCAGGCCCAAGACAGGAGCCAGGAACTCCATCCTGGTATCCCACATGGGTGGCAGGGTGCCAGGTACTTGGGCCATCTTCCACCTAGTTGCATTAATGCACCTTCCTATGTGCATTAACAGGAATTGGGATAGGAAGTGGAGCAGCCAGGACTCGAATCAATGCTCTGCTGTGGAATGCCGGCATCCCGAGTTGGGGCTTAACCCACTGTGCCACAATGCTGGCCCTTCAACAATCTTAGGAGGCAGATGCAACCATTGAACTTATTTGTTAAGATGTGAGAGGCTTTGCTCAAGGTCATATGGATAGTAATTGCCAGAACCAAAATCTTTTAGAGCTTAGAGCCTGTGCTGTTTACTGGTTCTGTTGACATGTGAGACAAAAGAGAAGAAAAGTGTATGTGAGGAAATCAGAGGAAAAGGAAATGGTAATATTCTTTTTTTAATTTTTTTAAGATTTATTTATTTAGTTGAAAGAGTTACACAGAGAGAAGAGGAGAGGCAGAGAGGGGGGCGGTCTTCCATCCACTGGTCCACTCCCCACCCAGTAGGCCGCAATAGCCAGAGCTGTGCTGATCCGAAGCCAGGAGCTACCAGTTTCTTTCGGGTCTCCCACAGGGTGCAGGGGCCCAAGGACTTGGGCCATCTTCTACTGCTTTCTCAGGCCACAGCAGAGAGCTGGATCAGAAGTGGAGCAGCCGGGACTCAAACCAGCACCCATACGGGATGCATAGATTAATGCAGGCAGCGGCTTTATCCGCTACGCCACAGTGCCGGCCCCAATATTCTTATTAATTTTATAATTATACATTATCTTGTTCTGTCTTCCTGCAAGAGCCTATCCTTGAGGTACTTTCCCCCACTTCTCTACCTAGAAACTTGTAATTGTTCTTTAAGAACTCAGCTCAGATGTCACCTCCTCTGAAAAGCCTTCCCAATCCCATCACCCGAACCCTTTGGGATCCCGCCAAAATGTGTTCAAATCTCTATTACAGCTCAGGTTATTATAAGGTGCTTGTTTTCATATCTTCTTCTTTTACTAAATTAAAAAGTCCTCCCAAGGACCATGTGTAATGACTCCTCGTGATCCCTGAGCACAGCTCAGCATTTTGTAGGCGCTTAGGAAAAGTGAGATTGAATGACGTGAGCATCCATCTGTCAGTCACCACCCCTTCTTGAGGACCCTCTGTCTTCCTAGGGGCTGTGTTAAGCCCTGAGAGGACGGAAAGTTAAAGAGAGCAAGCCTTGGGGATGGTGTTGTGACGTAGCAAGTGAAGCCACCACTTGTGATGCTGGCATTCCAGATCAGAACAGTGGTTCAAAACCGGATTGCGTCACTTCTGATTGAGCTCCCTGCTAATGTGCTGGGAAAATATCAGGCCTAAATGTCTGAGTCCCTGCCACCCATGTGGCAGAGTTCTTGGCTCCTGGCTTCAGCCTGGCCCAGCCCCAGCTGTTGTATCATCTGGGGAATGAACCAGTGGATGGAAGATTTCTCTGTTTGTTTTTTTTTTTTTTTCTCTCTCTCTCACTCAGCTTTTCAGATGAATGAATGAATGTATAAATAAATAAAAATTTTAAAAAGATCAAGTCTTCACCTTCTTGAAGTTCAAAAATAAATTGAGGATGTGTTCATATCTTTTAATTACACATTACAGAAACCCAACTCAAACTAGCTTAAAAGGAAAAAAAAAAGTGAGTAGGGGTAGTCCAAGCATATTACTTCCAGCTTCAGGAAGAATGGAATCCAAGATCCATGGGCTCTCAACTGTGTTAGCCTCAAGATGATGTTTCTTTCTGTAATTCACTCCTGGGTAGCTTCATCCTCAGAAAGCCCCTCGCAGCTCTGTGTCTACATCCAAACACAGCAAAGCAGAGCTTCTTATTCCAATAGTTCCAGAAGAAGTCCTAGTATAATGATCAAGGCTTTTTACTGAAACATCTGCCCTTCAACGAGCCAATCATAGCAACTAAAAAGGCCCAAGTCACATGCCTGCCTCTGGATTTGGGAGGTGAGGTCACCCAAGACACATGAAGTAAAAATGAAGCAAGATGGGGCCGGCACCGCGGCTCACTAGGCTAATCCTCTGCCTTGCGGCGCCGGCACACCGGGTTCTAGTCCCGGTCGGGGCGCCGGACTCTGTCCCGGTTGCCCCTCTTCCAGGCCAGCTCTCTGCTGTGGCCCGGGAGTGCAGTGGAGGATGGCCCAAGTACTTGGGCCCTGCACCCGCATGGGAGATCAGGAGAAGCACCTGGCTCCTGCCATCGGATCAGCACGGTGCGCCAGCCCCAGCGCACCAGCCATGGCAGCCATTGGAGGGTGAACCAACAGCAAAGGAAGACCTTTCTCTCTGTCTCTCTCTCTCACTGTCCACTCTGCCTGTCAAAAAAAAAAAAAAAAAAAAAAAAAGAAGAAGAAGCAGCAGCAGCAGCAGCAGCAAGATGGCTAACCAGAGAAAAACCAAGTTGCTGCTACGAAATGCAGGAGGGGATGTTAGGAAGAAAAGCCAACTCAGTCCTCTGCAGAGGAGTCTTGCACGTCAGAAACTCAATTACAAAGCTATGAGCAATGCATGTCATAAGAGTTCAGAGTCAGGGCAGGCATCTGGCACAGCCATTAAGGTCGCAGCTCGGGATATCCGCATCCCATATTGGAGTCAGAGACCAGGCTACTCTGTTTCCAACCCAGCTTCCTGATAACACGCCCCCTGGGAGGCAGCACGTGATGACTCGAGAACTTGGGTGCCTGCCACCCATGTGGGAGACCCAGATTGAGTTCCCAGCTCCTCGATTCAGTCTATCCAAGCCCCGAGTGTTGTGGATGTCTGGGGAGGGAATCAGAATATGAGTGCTCTCTATCCATCTGTCTCTCTGTCCCTCAGCCTTTCGAATAAGGTAAAATAAATAAAATAAATAAATAAATTTTAAAGAGTTTACAGTCAAAGATTAAATAGGAGAAATGGATCATTTCTAGGACAGCTTTTCAGGAACGCCTCCTAGAAGGAAGCCTATGAACTAGGTCTTTGGGGTAGGCTGGATCATAGGTGACAATAAAAGCACTTTACAGATCTGTGGAAAGGCACGGACAAAGGTAGGGAGTTGGAGATCCTGGGGGATTTTCCAAGTTTAGTGGGAACTTTTGTTTATCAAGGCCAGAAATGTGGCTGGGGACTAGAGCTAGAAACATTTTTTTTTTTTTTTTTGACAGGCAGAATGGACAGTGAGAGAGACAGAGAGACAGAGAGAAAGGTCTTCCTTTGCCGTTGGTTCACCCCACAATGGCCGCTGCGGCCGGCGCACCGCGCTGATCTGATGCCAGGAGCCAGGTGCTTCTCCTGGTCTCCCATGCGGGTGCAGGGCCCAAGGACTTGGGCCATCCTCCACTGCCCTCCCAGGCCACAGCAGAGAGCTGGCCTGGAAGAGGAGTGACTGGGATAGAATCCGGTGCCCTGACTGGGACTAGAACCCCAGGGTGTCGGCGCCACAGGCAGAGGATTAGCCTAGTGAGCCGCGGCGCCAGCAGAGCTAAAAACATTCTAACAATGCACTAATGCCTTATGCAGATTCCCTACATGTATGCTCTCAAAGAAGAGCATACGAATTTTGTCAGGTGCCAGGAGTAGGTGAGTGAGGTCCACTGCAAGCAAGTCCTGTGCAGAGGTTACTACCAAGGATGGAATTGCAAAAGAAGCCAGCGTTCTGACTTGCGCCACTCTTCCTCCACAAGCAAAACGCACTGGAGCTGGAAATCGTGAGGACAGCCTCCCAGGCAAGCCGGTGGAGACCTTCAGAGGAAGCTGTGGAAACCACCTAGGCAGAGAGAAGCTACCTGACTCAGAGGATGTTTAGGAGTAAAGAACTGGCAATCAGAAAGCCTGGTTTTGAATGTGGTTCCATGGCTTACGATGCTCTTTCGGACAAATCATATCACCTCTCTGAGCCTGTTTCCTCATCCATAGAACAAAGTGGAGAAAAATCCCTAGCTCGTGGGATGTCGATGAGGTCTGAAGGAAGCAGTGCATCTGAAGAACTTCACAGTGTCCGCTCCACACGGTGGTCAGTACCTGTGACTCTGACAGCAAAGTGTGGTGGAGGCACTTGTGTCACATGGGCTTCCCGGGGGCAGAGCCTGGCTCCGACACAATCGCTGCACGGCTCTGATCTGTGAATTACTCTCCTCACCACTCACTCCCGGCTGTTGAACATTTCTGACATCAGGACGCACCGTAGCATTGAAACACGGTATACTGCCAGTGTCTCTTAGCAGTACACGAGATGATAGCATGTCCTTAGAATCGGTGTCTTATTACGGACAATTACTTGAGCTTTGGATACCTCCGTTTCTTCCATTGTAAAATGGAGATAATATTACTATCTACTTTATAAAATGGTGAAGATTAACTGAGATTTGGTTTACAAGTGTCTGGCACCTAATAAGGGAATGGTAAATTCCATGTATTGCTATAATTTTCATTATTGTCTCAAACCAGGTAATGAGATAGGTGGTGGGAGCTGTGTGGGTGGAGCAACCAGAGGCAGAAGCAACCAGAAGGGCGGGGCAGGGTTGAAAGTGGTATCAAGACAGCCAATTTTCAGGGTCAGGAGGGGAGTGGGAGGAACATTAGCCAGGTAGCTGGACAAGTGGTGGATGGAGCACAAGACGGGCGTGCAGCTTGCAGGTGAAGACTGGAAGCCACTTTAGGTACCAAGCTGGTGGTCAGTGAGGATGGGGTGTGGATGAAGGGCTGGTTAGGCTGGGCTAGCTGGTCTACATGTTCTCTTTGACCTTGCTTCTTCTCTGACCAAAGCTACCATCGATTAAGTACTTATTATGCTAGGGCAACATGTTGATTGATAAGTACCTTCTCAGAGGGAGAGACAGAGAGAAAGGTCTTCTTCCCATTGGGTCACTCCCCAGATGGCCGCAATGGCTGGAGCTGTGCCGATCCAAAGCCAGGAGCCAGGTGCTTTTTCCTGGTCTCCCATGCGGGCGCAGGGGCTAAGGACTTGGGCAATCTTCTACTGCCTTCCCAGGCCACAGCAGAGAGCTAGATTAGAAGAGGAGCAGCCAGGACTAGAACCGGTGCCCATATGGAATGCTGGCGCCACAGGCAGAGGATTAACCTACTGCGCCATGGCGCCAGCCCCGTTACCAACCTTTGAGTTAGATGATTTGATTCTATAACCTAAATCAAGGCTCTAAGAGGTAAAATTAGCATGTTCAAAGTCACATGGCTACTAATTGGCAGAACCCTGGAATCAGAATCAGGGTTTTTTTTGTTTTGTTTTGTTTTTTAAACTTCACTTCCTGCACCTAAGTTCCCCTGCCACCCTGCTTCTTGAACTTAGTGTCTGGCAGCTCCCAGTATATCCAATAGCAATTCCCTCCCTTTCTCCTCCCCCCACCCCACAGGTCTCCACCTCCCAAGCCCACACATGCCAAGCTCACAAGTCATCTGTTTTGCCAAAATTCTGTTCCGATTTGATAAACTCTAACCGGGCCAGCTCACTCAGCATGATTCAGCCGGAGAGAATAGCAAGGCTGCGTGCTCGGCATGCCGACCGGCTGAGCTCAGGCAGGATGGGCGGCGCTCAGGAACCTCGGCGTGACAGATGGCTCCACTCGGCTGTCTCCGCGGGCCTGATGCCAGGGGCAGTGCTGGCGCTGTGCGGGAGGGAGGAGCAGGAGCCAGGTCCTGTGAGTTTCCCATGAGCGTGTGTGTGTGTGTGTGTGTGTGTGTGTACATGCGGAGCACATAGGAGCAAGGCATGTGTGATTCAGAATGCACATTGGTATGTGGCTGGATTGTGTGTTTACCTGTATGCATGCAGATGAGTGTGCATGTGTATTTGTGTGCATGCAGAGGCGCGTGCATGTGAGTTTGCATTCATTCTAGTATGTGTGTGCTCGTGGGTGTGAAAGAGAAAGGAGGGGAGAGAGAAGAAGGAAGCCGGGAATGAGGGAGAGAGACAGAGAGACAGAGACAGAGGGTGGAAGGGCGGAAGATTCCTGGGCTTTGAGAATTCAGTCTTTTGGATGTTCCCATCCACAAGAGAGCTGCTGCACGCCCCTGCCCTCGCTCCAGCTCTCCTATATCAAGAATGACAGATATCAGCAGAACAGAAAGTTGTCCAGTTCCCATTGTGAAGTGTAGGCTCCAGCTGAGGATCAGGTTTCTGAAAACAACTTGGCAAAATTTTTTTCCTAAAGTAGGGACACTTAACTATTTGTGATGCAGGGCCCCTCTGAAAATCTGGTGACCACAGGGGAGCTTCCCAGGAAAATACTGTCCAAACATGTAATTTCTCCTGCCACAAGTATCACGGAACTCATGGGGCTCACTGAAGCCTACACAGAGGCCTCAGGTTAGGAAACCAAGTGTCGATCTTAGAAAGATAAATACATAGAGGAATAAGATAGCCACAGCTGGGAGCAGACATTTTGCCTAGAGGTTAGATATTTAGCCTAGAGGATAAGATTTCCATATCCCATATCACAGAACCAAAGTTTGATTCCCAGCTCTGGCTCCTGACCCCAGCTTCCTGCCAGGTTGACTCTGGGAAGCAAGCAGTGATGCCCAAGATAATAGGTTCCTGCCACTCGTGTGGGAGACCTGGATTGAAGTTCTGGCTTCTGCCTTCAGCCCCGGTGCAGTCCCAGCCTCTGTGGGTATTTGAGGAGTGAACCCGTGGATGGGAACTATCTGTCAGTCAGTCGGTGTGAGCGCATCTCTTAGTCTCTGCCTCTTTACCTCTCACATAAATAAAAAAATAATAAAAGAGGATGTGTGTTTGGTCAGCAGTTAAGATGCCACTGTGGACACTCACATCCCATATTCAGTGCCTGGGTTCAAATCTTAGCTCCACTTCCAATTCTAGCTCCTGTTAGTGTGCATCCTGGGAGGCAACAGATGGGGGCCCAGCACCTAGATCCCTACCACCCATGTGGGAGATTCAGGTGGAGTTTGGACTCCTGACTTCAGCTTGGCCTCGCTGCAGCCATTGAGGGCATTTGGTGAGTAAACAAGCAGGCAGAGGATCTCTCTCCACCTGTCTCTTCTCTCTGACTTTGAAATAAAATAAAAATAAATAAATATATTTTTTCTATTTTTTTAAAGATTCATTTATTTATTTGAAAGTCAGAGCTATGGAAAAGGAGAGGCAGAGGCAGAAAGAGAGAGTGAGAGGTCTTCTATCCACTTGTTCACTTCCCAAATGGCCAAAATGGTCCTGGGCTGGGCCAGGCCAAAGCCAGGAGCCAGGAGCTTCATCCAAGTCTCCCACGTGGGTGCAGGGGCCCAAGGACTTGGGCCATCTTCTGTTGCTTTCTCTGGTGCATTAGGAAGAACTTGGATCAGAAGTGGAGCAGCTGGGATCCAAACCAGCGCCTTTATGAGATGTCAGCACTGCAGGCGGCAGCTTTACCTGCTATGCCACAGCACCGGCCCCTCTAAAAGATTTTTAAAAGAGCAAGAAAGACAGCCACTATTTTTTTTAAATCTCACTATAGTAGGAGAAATAGATGTTAAGACATAGTTACAGCCCACCTTGACAAGTGTGGTATTCATTGGATTGAAAGAGTTGCCAGGGCATGGGAGGAAACAGGGGATACATTTCTTAAGGGATTCCAGGACAGAGTTCACTGGAAAAAAATGTACATTTAAGCTGTCTATTGAAATGGGACAAAGCATTTGTCAAACAAAAATGGAGAAGGGCTTTTCAGACACAAAGAAGAATATGCACTAAAGTAGAGGGGATTCTGTATTTGGGGAGCAAACACGTTGGGGGAGCAGGAAGTAAGGCTGAAAAGGGAGCTTGGAGGAGGACCATTAAGAGCCTTGTGCTTGGGCCCCATGCAGAGGCACAGCAGGTTAAGCCACTGCCTACAATATCAACATCCCATATGGGCGTTTGTTGGAGTCTTCCAATCCAGCTCCCTGCTAATGTGCCTGGGAAAGGAGGGGAAGATGGTGCAAATGCCCAGGCCCCTTCCACCCATGTGGGAGACCTGGATGAAGCTCCTGGCTGCTGGCTTTGGCCTGGCCCAGCTCCAGCTCTTGCAATCATTTGGTGAACCAGCAGATGGAAGATCTCTCTCTCTCTCTTTTTTTTCTCTCTCTCTCCCCCTTTTCTTTCTCTCTGTAACTCTGCCTTTCAAATAAAGCAATAAATCTAAAAAAAAAAAAAAAAAAAGCCATGTATTTACTAAGCTACAGGAGTCAGAGTATATCCCGAAAGTTATGGGGAACCACTAGAGCTTTTGAAAAGAGGGACATCATCTAGTTGGTGATTCGCAGAGACCACAATGCATCCAGTGCTTATCCAGAGATTAAACGGTAGGCTACCGCAATAGTCCATCCAAGTGAGAGAAAAATGAAGAAGGTGTGAACAACAGGAATGTGGGGAAATTGAGGCATGGATTTGAAGCCAAGAAACATTTAGGAAATTAACTAGTCAAGAATTAGGATCCCTCACTAAATGTGGGAATTAAGAAGAAGAAAGGAGGAACAGCTGAGTATGGCTTCCATGTTTAGCTTGAGAAGGTACAAGATCGTGCCATTCCTTGAGATGGAACCATGGCACAGTTGAGGTTCTTGGGGAAGATAATAGTTCCATTGGGGATCAAATGTGAAACACACATAATGCAGAGATTTGCCTTAGGCAATTAGTGATACGGCTCTGGAGCACTGAGGAAATTTGGAAACACAAATTCATGAGTAACAAGCACATGGATGATAACTGAAGTCATGGGAAAGTGATGAGATCACTAAGGGAAGGCGTAGATAATGAGAAGAGAAGCAGGGAAGAAGTCAATATTTAAAGGTAGATGGAGGAAGAGGAATTTGTGAAGGAAGCTATATGAGAGAGCATTCTTAGAGATTGGAAGGCTTAGATTAAAACCAGGAAGGAGGTATCTCCTAGAAGCTAACAGTGTACAAAATCTAAAAACACTAACAATGGTTAGTGTTGACGGCTAAAAAGAGATCAAGTAGGCAGAGGACTGATGAAAAAGCCATGCAAAAGTCAAAAGATAGAGAGAAGATGGAAGGAAATATAAAAGACACAAAACATTATTCAGAGTTAATATTATAGAGAAATTATGGGAGTCTCTCTGTTGTGCTTTTTACAGTTGTTATCTTAGTGTTCCCAGATCAGTCCAATGAATTAGTTTTTATTTATTTATTTATTTATTTATTTATTTATTTATTTTATTTTATTTTTGACAGGCAGAGTGGACAGTGAGAGAGAGAGAGAGAAGAGAGAGAAAGGTCTTCCTTTTGCCGTTAGTTCACCCTCCAATGGCTGCCATGGCCGGCGTGCTGCGGCCGGCGCATTGCGCTGATCCGAAGCCAGGAGCCAGGTGCTTCTCCTGGTCTCCCTTACGGGTGCAGGCCCAAGCACTTGGGCCATCCTCCACTGCACTCCCTGGCCACAGCAGAGAGCTGGCCTGGAAGAGGGGCAACTGGGACAGAATCCGGCGCCCCGACCGGGACTAGAACCCGGTGTGCCGGCGCCGCAAGGCGGAGGATTAGCCTAGTGAGCCACGGCGCCGGCCAAATTAGCTTTAAATATAACAGTGTGGGGGAGTGAACCAGCAAATGGAAGACCTCTCTCACTTTCTGTCTCTGCCTCTTTCTGTAATTCTTGTCTTTCAAATAAATTAAAAAAAAATCTTTAAATTTAACAGTGAAAGAGACTACCTGGAGAACTTTTATGAGGTTATTGGAATAGAGGACTTCCAGTTGTAGACAAGATGGAGTAACAGGTGCTGGATTTAACTTCTTGCCTAGAACAATTAGAAAACTTCCTTTCTGGTGCTGGTTCTTGGATTTTCCTTGGAGCATGACCTCCAAACACGCATCTTCGCTCCTGCTTCAAATGAAGAAGCCAAAACCAACGCCTGGCCTGGGCCTCTCAGGGTTTGTTGAAAGGAGAAAAATAAGAAGAAGCAACTGACCATACTGATAAAGTACAAAATGAAATAGACAGCCTAAATGAACAAGCCCAGGAGGAGATTTTGAAACTAAAACAAAAATATAACAAACCATGCCAACATCTTTTTCAGAAGAGGTCAGAATTATCACCAAAATCCCAAACCATCAGCAAGTATCTGCACCACTTGGGGAGGAGGGTGAAGAGGTGCTGCCTTATCTGCAGAGTGGAAGTGATAGAATTTGATAGAATTTGAAAATATTAAATCGTAGATTTTTACTTTGGTGAAAATCTGTACTTTGAAAATAAAATTCTCTCCAAAAAAATGTCATCTGAAAGAGTGGTGATCCATCTTCAAAGACCACTGAAATCAAATGGAAATCTGGAAAGGATTTGATGAACCGTTCAAGTCAAAGGCAGAACAAAGCCAGCAGGAAGAGGCAGCACAAGGACCCAGAGAGCTTCTGTATCCGGCTTCCTGACCATTCTGCTGCAGGTGCAGAAGAGTGGGGAGAGGTCATCAAAACGATATTTGGCCAAATCCGTTGCAGCACTACTTGGTTCCTGATATGGATGATGAGGAAGGGGATGGAGAAGACGATGATGATGATGAAGAGGAAGGATTGGAAGACATTGATGAAGATGGGAATGATGATGGAGAGGAAGGAGAGGAGGATGAAGGAGATGACTAAAAGGAAACACCAATGGAGTCCAAGCTTTTTTGTTTTCTTTTCTTTTAAATTTTCTCCAGTACCTGGGAGCAATTACAGTTTTGTTTTCCTCTCTTATGTTCAATCTCCCTATTTTTGAGATCTCTTTTCTCTGCATCATGGTTTTCACCTTAATGCAGGCAAGAAAAATACCTTAAACAGAATACAATGGGAAAAAAAAAACTCTCTTTCTCTTCCAAATTCCTTTTCGTCCCTTCTTATCTCCACAAAAACTGTACGGAATCAACACCACCGTGCTCTGTAGGGAAAAAGAAAAGCTGTTCCTTCCACATTGCTGGAAGCTGGCAGGTGGTAGGCCCCTGTGTGGTAGTGCTTAGAAGTCTAGCTTTTTCCTTCCTTTCACTGGATATTGGGCTCAAAGATTCTACTGTGTCTCTATGTGAATAAGAGATAGTTAGCATTTACCAACACATGTCTGCCTACTTTCTCTCTCTCTCTTTGAAAAAAAAAAAAACACTTTAAAAAATGCAATTACAGGAAGTCAGTGCATGGTGGGTTTGAGATGTTTGGATGGGGTAAGTGAGCATTTTGCCAACATGGCTTCTCCTTTGGCATGTTCACTTGTGATGTTTAATGGACATCCTTGCAGTTAAAAATGATTCTTTTTTTAAAAAAAGATGTATTTACTTATTTGAAAGTCAGAGTTACACACACACACAGACACACACACAGAGGAAGAGGCAGAGAGAGAGAGAACTTCTATCTGCTGGTTCATTCCCCAGATGGCTGTAACAGGCAGGGTTGAGCCAGGCTGAAGCTAGGAGCCAGGAACTTCATCTGGGTCTCCCACATGGGTGCAGGGGCCAAGCACTTGGATCATCTTCCACCGCTTTTCCAGTCCATTAGCAGGGAGCGGGACCGGAAGTGGAGCAGCTGGGACTTGAACCGGTGTCCATATGGATGCTGGTGTTGCAGGCGGCAGCTTTACCTGCTATGCAACCCTGGCCCCAGTTTCTGCTATGTTATGCTCCAGGAACTACCTATACCAGGAGCTAGGCAGTGGGCGTACAAAGATAGAAAAGACTAAGCAGCCGGAGTAGGGTAAGTAGGATGTGGGTTTGTTTCTCAAAAGAGAAACACTGTGCAAAAGCAACACATGGTCTGTTGGAGGCTCTGTGGGGTGCAGAAGAGCAGCTAACTGTTGGGAAGAACCAGGGCTTCCCACCCTTTGAAGATGGCATGAAGATAGGAAGATGCCAAAACTGTGAGGGGCTCTTGATTGATAAAAGAAACCACAACGTGAAACCCACAGAGCCATTGAATTCTGTCCTCCAAGCTTCAAGGGGACACACCTACAGATAGGGCTTGAGATTAGTAATAATGAGAGCTTCCTTGGTGGGGAAGGCAGGACTCCACAACCTGGAGATAATGTTCCTAAGGAGGCAGAAAATTAGGACAGCACATTGGTTTTATTACGTCTTACTGTAATTATAAAAATAATACCCGTTTACAGTAAAAAAAAAAATTTAAACAGTGCAGAGGGTATAACATGGTCAATTAAGGCTTTTCACCTTAAGATGGCACCTAAGGTGAGGAAGGAAGCTCCTGTTCCTCCCAAACCTGAAGCCAAAGCAAAGTAGCGATGAGGGATGACCACAGTCATGGACACCTGGGGTGGGTGTGGTGACGCTGCAGGCGAGGCCGCTGCTCACGGTTCCGGCATCTCCTGTCCGAGTTTCAGACTGACTCCCAGATGCTGCTCTTCTGATCCAGCTTCCTGCTAATGCGTCCTGGGAGGCAGCAGAGTGCATGGACCCTGCCACCCACGTGGGAGCCCTGGATGGAGTTCTGGGCTTCTGGCTTCCGGCTGGCCCTGCCCTGACTGTTGTGGGCGTTTGAGGAGTTAACCAGCTGATAGAATAAATCTCTCTCTCTCTCTCTCTCTCTCTCTCCTTCTCTGTCTGTGTTGCTTTGTCTTTCAAGTAGATGAAAATAAATGAACCGACACACACAAAGGTCTGCACATTACCCACCTTCCGCAGCCCACATAGCCTTAGAAGAGCTCCCTAGGAGAAGCCTTCTCGACCTTTATGCCATCTTCAAGTCACTGCGTCCATCTTGAGGAAGATGGAAGACAGCAACCCGCTGTGCTCATTGTGGATGTCAAGGCCAACAAGCACCAGATCAAACAGGCCATGAAAAAGCTGCATGACATTGATGGGGCCAAGGTCAACACCCTGATCAGGCCTGACGGAGAGAAGCATGTGCTTGCTGGCTCCGGAATATGATGCTTTGGATGTTGCCAACAAAACGGGGATCATCTCTACAGAGTGCAGCTGGCTAATTCTAAATAGATGCTATCCACAAAAAAAAAAAAAAAAAAAAAAAAAAAAAACAGACAAAACGAAAACACAACCAAAAAACAAAAACAAAATGCCAGGACCAACCCTTTCTCTGCCAATCTCACTTCTCAGAGATATGCCAAATGTAAATAGTTTCTTGTGTATGTGTCTATACGTGCTCACTTCAAATGTTTCTCAAATCAGTACATGCAAAAGGCTTTTTGACAAAAAGTCATATGAACTACAATGCTTATAGCAAAAAACAATAATGCCTTGCCCTGTACACTCACGCAGGTTCCCTTTCCCAAATATAATCATTTTAGACTCTTAGCTGTTTCTTTCAGCATTTATAGATCTGTTTTTCCTAACTAATGTGCTATTGTTGCTCCATTTTATACATAGTATAGTGACTTCTTTCTATGGTAGAGGAGGATTAAGCTCTCTTAACTTCCCTCTCCTCTGCTACTTCTCTCCTAGTCTCCCAACAGAATAATATTACAAGTTTTGGCTAAATCATTATTCAGGTTTATTATGCCTATGCAAATACTATTGCATGTGTCTATCAAAGTTATATTTCTTTTCCTACTTTCACTTTTTCTAAAGTTAATAATTGCCTTGATTTTACACTTGCTTAATTGTTAGCTACAGCTCATTCTTCTGACACTTTCCAACCTCCTTTCACTGCAGTTTTCCTAATGGTCAGTTACATCAGGTGATCTGTCAGTCCCAGTTTTTCTCCTTGAAGACACTCCTCCTGGACACTTTCATTTTTCTAACTGAATCTTTGCTCTTAGGCCCTCCTGTCCAGCTGTCTTCCTGGCACTTTTCTTCCCCATCACTTTGGGAATTTTTATTTATTTATTTTTTCTGGGCTGGAGTCTCTGTTGCCTAGAATTTTTGTCTTCCTCTTCCTCCATTTACACTCTTCCTGGGAGGTCAGGTCTTTCAGTAGTTTAACAGTTTTAACCTGAGTCATCACTCACAATGCACGGCTACTGAATCGCTTTGCTCTCAGCAGGCCTGGGGATGCACCACACCTCATGCAAAGCCGTGGTCCTGGGATCTCCCTTCATCATCACCCATCAGGTGCTTGTCGCATCCTTCCTTGCTGGGTACTCTGTTTTCTTGGTTTACTCATATAGTTTGGTGAAAAAAGTTGCATTTCAGACATTGTATGTCTGAAATGTCTTCATTTAATCTTCACATTTGATATAGTTTGGCAAAGTATAGAGTAAGTATAGAACACTTAGAAACTATTTGCCTACAGAATTTCTAAGGCATTGTCCCATTTCTTTCTAGCTGTCAATATATTTATTTATTTATCTATTTTAAAGGTAGAGTTACAGAGAGAGAGGGCGAGATAGAGCTTCCATCTGCTGGCTCACAACCCGAGCGGCTGTAACAGCCAGGCCTGGCCAAGCCAAAGCCAGGGGCCAGTAGCTTCTTCTAGGTCTCCCACAGGGCAGCAGGAGTCCAAGTTCTTGGGCCATCTTTAGGTGCTATCCCAGGCCATTAGCAGGGAGCTGTATCAGAAGTGGAGTAGCTGGGACTACCAAACCAGCACCCATGTGTTATGCCAGTGGCCCAAAGCTGCTACTTGCTATCAATACTCTTAAGAACCCTAAAGACATTTTGATTTCCTATTATTTCTTTTTAGATGCTTTTTAGAATTTTTGTCCTCAGTGTTGTGAAATTCATGTGTGAGGTGCAGATTTCTTTTTTATTTTTAAAGATTTATTAATTTATTTGAGAGGCAGAATTATAGATAGAGGGAGGGAGAGAGGTCTTCCATCCACTCACCAAATGACCAAAACAGCCGGAGCTGGGCTGATCCAAAGACAGAAGCCAGGATCTTCCCTTGGGTCCCCCACATGGGTATTGGGGTCCAAGCACCTAGGCTGTCCTCCACTGCTTTCCCAGGCCATCAGCAGGGAGCTGGATCAGAAGTGGAGCAGCTGGGACTAGAACTGGCGCCCATATGGGATGATGGTGCCGCAGACAGAGGCCCAGCCCACTACACCACAGTGTAGTAGGCTACTGCACCAGGACCAGTGCAGCTTTATTTTCAATCAAAGCACTAGGAACCCTGTGGTCCCTTGGGCTCTGAAAGCTGTAGCAGCAACAACAACCAAAAATGTGACTTTCACCTTCACTTTCGGGAATTTTGCTTTCTTTGATGATTTCCTTCCACTCAATTTCCCCTGTTTGTTCTGAAATTCCTATTAGAGTGTTGAAACTGTGGACTTTAATTATTATTTAATTATTATTAGAGTGTTGAAACTGTGGACTGTTATTTTAATTCCTATCCCCACCTCCATCTACCATTTCTTTAAAATTTTTTCCTTGCTTTCTGGAAGATTTCTTCAAGCTTTCCTATTGATTTTTGTTTGTTTGTTTTTGTTTCTAGTATGATGGTTTCACTTTCCAAGAGCCTTTTGTTGTTGTTGTTCTCTTAATGGTCCTTCATTTTTTTTTTTTTTTTTTTTTTTTTTTTTTTTTTTTTTTGACAGGCAGAGTGGACAGTGAGAGAGAGAGACAGAGAGAGAAAGGTCTTCCTTTTGCCGTTGGTTCACCCTCCAATGGCCGCCGCTGCAGCCGGCGCACCGCGCTGATCCTGGCAGGAGCCAGGAGCCAGGTGCTTTTTCCTGGTCTCCCATGGGGTGCAGGGCCCAAGCACCTGGGCCATCCTCCACTGCACTCCCTGGCCATAGCAGAGAGCTGGCCTGGAAGAGGGGCAACCGGGACAGAATCCGGCGCCCCGACCGGGACTAGAACCCGGTGTGCCGGCGCCGCAAGGTGGAGGATTAGCCTATTGAGCCACGGCGCCGGCTATGGTCCTTCATTTTAAAATAGCAAAGAAAGATTGTATCTCTTTGAGCATATTAATGATAATGATTTAAAATTTTTCCTTTTCTTGCATTCTCTTTGTTTTTCCTCCAAGTACTTTACTTTCTTCTGTTTATTTTGGACCTTTCCTGTTAGAAGTTTTACTGGGATGTTTGTTAATCTTTAGCTGTCTGCTTGTGTTTAGGAAGGGACACTAAAAATTGATTGGAAGGCCGTAGTGAGTGCCAGCTCCTTCGCTTCTGATCCAGCTTTTTGCTAATGCAACCTGGGAGGCAGCAGGTGATGACTCAAAGCACTTGAGTCCCTGCCACCCACATGAGAGACCCAGATGGAGTTTGGGTTCCTGACTTTGTCCTGGCCCAGCCCTGTTGCAAGCATTTGGGGGAGTGAAACATAGAATAGAGTACCTCTGTCTCTGTCTCTCTCTTGCTCTCACTCCTGCCCTGCCATTCAAGTAGATGAAAATCCATAAATCAACATGGATAAAATTGGAATACTGGAGCACATGGGTGAAGCCTGTTGACTTGGAAGCTTCCTGTGTGATGATCCGAGCAGACCATGTGTCAGGGAACCTCCACTGTCCCTACGTTCTGTGTGTTGCCATGCTGACTGAATAGAGTCCCCAGAAAACGTTTTCAGCATCTCTCTGGAGGGTAGATGCCTGCAGCCTTCATACTGGCAACCAGGAAGGGGAAGGGAGCTGAACCCTCTGAGCATTCAGTCTCAGTACTCGTGTTTGTATCACACTAAGACTGAGCCAGTTGGACATATTTCCCCCTCCTTTTTTTTTTTCAGACTTATTTGTTTATTTGAAAGGTGGAGTTACAGAGAGGCAGAGAGAGAGAGAGAGAGAGAGAGAGAGAGAGAGAGATTTTCCATCTGCTGGTTCATTCCCCAAATGGCACAACAGCCAGCTGATCTGATCTGAAGCCAGGAGCCAGGAGCTTCTTCCCGGTCACCCTCGCGGGTGCAGGGGCCCAAGGGCTTGGAGCATCTTTTACTGCTTTCCCAGGCCAGAGCAGAGCTGGATCTGAAGTGGAGCAGCTGGGGCTTGAACCAGCACCCATATGGGATGCTGGAGTCACAGATGGAAACTACTATGCCACAGCGCTGGCCTGGCATCTTTTTTCATATCTATTTTCCACATGTGCATGTGCATTTGCACCTGAATATTTTGAAGTACCCTTGTCTATACCTCATAAGTTGTAAACCAGAAACTTGAAGCAGATTTTTGCTTCAAAGAGATTTTTTTTTGTTTTGTTCTGTTTAAAGATGTATTTACTTATTTGAGAGGCAGAGTTACAGAGAAAGGGAGAGACAGAGATCTCCATCTGCTAGTTCACTCCCCAGATGGCCATAACAGCTGAGGCTGGGCTAGACAGAAACCAGGAGCCAGGAGTTTCATCTGGGTCTCCCACGTGCATGCAGGGGTTCAGGTATGTGGGCCATCTTCTACTGCTTTCCCAGGCACATTAGCAGAGAGCTGAACTAGATCAGAAGTGGAGCAGCCACTGGAGCCTGTGCTCATATCTGTTCCCACCTCAAACCCCCTTCAAGAGTTTTTTTTTTTTTTTTTAAGATTTATTTATTTATTTGAAAGTCAGAGTTACACAGAGAGAGGAGAGGCAGAGAAAGAGAGAGAAAGGTCTTCTATTCGATGGTTCACTCTCCAATTGGCTGCAACAGCCAGAGCTGTGCCAATCTGAATCCAGGATGAAGGAGCTTCCTCTGTGTCTCCCATGTGGGTGCAGGGGCCCAAGCACTTGGGTCATCTTCTACTGCTTTCCCAGGCCATAGCAGAGATCTGGATAGGAAGTGGAGCAGCCAGGTCTCAGACCGGTGCCCATATGGGATGCCAGCACTGCAGGCTGTGGCTTTATACGCTATGCCACAGCTCTCTTTTTATAAAGATTTATTTATTTGAACATCAGAGTTACATAAAGAGATGAAGAGACAGAGAGAAAGAGATCTCCCATTTGTTGGTTCACTTCTCCCAGTGGCCACAACAGCCAGGAGTGTCCAAGATGAAGCCGGGAACCTGGAACTCCATCCTAGTCTCACATGGGTGGCAGGGTCCCAAGTACTTGGGCCATCTTCCACTACCTTCTCATGCACACCAGCAGGAAGTTGGATTGGAAACAGAACACCATATGGGATGCAGGCATTGTGAGCATTAGCTTAACCCACTACACCACAACACTGGCTCCTGTGAACAAATCTTGTACCTTTTAGGAGTCATTTCTCATTTCCCTTCAACACCCCCAGCCCTAGGCAATCACTAACTTGCTTTCTGTCTCGGCAGATGTACCTATTTGGAATTTTCATATAGACGGACTCAAACAAGACATGGTGTTTTATAGATAACTTCTTTCACTTAGCATTACATTTTCAAGGTACACCAAGTTGTACCATGTATCAGGATGTGGTTTCTTTTTATTGCCAAATAATAGTCCATTGTGTGGATATAATAGTATTTTGCTTATCTATTATTGATGGGATTTAGGTGTTTCCGCTTTTGTGGAAATATTATTATGAATAGTATTTCTATGAACATTCACATACATGTTTCTGTGTGGATGTATTTTCATATCTCTCAGGTTTATCATGAGTAGCGGAATTACTGGGTAATAATGGTGACTCCATGCTTAACATTTTGAAAAACTGCCAGATTATTTTCCAAAGCAGCAACACCACTTTCTGTTCCTACCAGTGCTGTATGAGGGTTCCAGTTTCTTCACATCCTCATCAATTCATCATCATTCTAGTGGGTGTGAAGTGGTATCTCACTGTGGTTTTGATTTGCATTTTCCTCTCATCAAATGATGCAGAGCATCTTTTCATGTGCTCATTGGCTATTTGTAAATCCGTTTTGGAGAGATGTCTATTCAGATCCTTTGCCTACTTTTAACTTAATTTAACTTATTAATTTTTTATTTATTTGAGAGGCAAAGAAAGCAAGAGAGAGCTCCCATTCGCTGGTTCACTCCTCAAATGCTGGGCTGCAGCCTAAGCTAGGAGCCAGAAACTCATTCCAGGTTTCCCATGTGAATGGCAGGAACTCAATTACTTGAGCCATAGCCTGAATTAGCAGGAAGCTAGAGGCAGGAGCCAGGTATTGAAACCAGGTACTCTAATACAGGGCATGGATACATTAACTGCTAGGCTGAATACATGCCACTGCCTATTTTGTAATTGGGCTTTCTATTATTAAATATGAGTTCTTTTAAAATCCTGGATACAAGTCTCTTATTAGATATATGATTTTTTGGCTGGTGCCGCCGCTCACTAGGCTAATCCTCCGCCTTGCGGCGCTGGCACACGGGGTTCTAGTCCCGGTCGGGGCACCGGATTCTGTCGCGGTTGCCCCTCTTTCAGGCCAGCTCTCTGCTGTGACCCGGGAGGGCAGTGGAGGATGGCCCAAGTGTTTGGGCCCTGCACCCCATGGGAGACCAGGAGAAGCGCCTGGCTCCTGCCTTCGGATCAGCGTGGTGCACCAGCCGTAGCGCGCCAGCTGTGGCGGCCATTGGAGGGTGAACCAACGGCAAAGGAAGACTTTTCTCTCTGTCTCTCTCTCTCACTATCTACTCTGCCTGTCAAAAATAAATAAATAAATAAATAAATAAATGTGATTTCTAAATATTTTCTTGCATTCTGCATATTGCCTTCTTACTTTCTTGATAGTGATCTCTGAAGCACAGAAATTTTTAAAATTTTGATGAAGTCCAATTTATTTTTTGTCACTTATGGCCATTAATGTTTTTTAAAAAAAACATTGATGTGATTAACTTATCTGAAAGGCAGAGAGACAGATGGTGAGAAAGAGAAACTATTTGTTGGTCCATTCTCCAAATGCTTGCAGTAGCTGAAGCTTGGCCAGGCCAAAGCCAAGAGCTGGGAACTTAATTTGGGTCTCCAGAGGAATCCAACCACCTGAGCTATCACTTGCTGCCTCCCAGAGCACACACTAGCAGGAGGATGGAATTGAGAACTGAGCCAAGACTTGAACCCAGGCACTCTGTTATGGGATGCAAATGTACTAAGCAGTATCTTAACTGCTAGACCAAATGCCCACCTCACTTATGACCATTAATATCTTGATGCAGATTTCTCCAGATATTTTCTCTGTGTTTTAACAAATGTACGATGATGTCTATAACTCACTGCTTTGTTTATGTAATAAACTGTGAACAATTTCCATGACTGTACATCATCATTATCGTCTTCATAGAACATATTGTATGAATTTACCACGATCTATTTCAGTGGTCACCTAGAGATGGACATTTATGTCATTCCCAACATTTTGACATTATAAGCAATGGACATTGAGGTCATTCCAAATATTTTCCATTACAAGAATCTTTGCACACATGTCTAAATTATTTGACAGGAGAAACCAGGACTGAAGCATGTGGCAGATGCAGGGAACAGTCCTGAGGAAGGTCAAAGAGGAGGAAGAACTCATCAAGCCCATATTTGGTAAAATGTAAGCTGTGTAAAGGAGACTAGCAGAAGATCACGCTGGAAAGGTAGACTGTTGCTAAATTGTGGAAAGGCCTCAAATGTGAGCTTAATAAGCTTAGATTTGGAAAACCATAGACGTTTTTTAGGTGGAGGCTCAACTTGATAAAATCATCTGGTTTCTTTTTGATAGAATGGGGGAGGGGATGGTTTACTTTCAATTCCTATGTCCTAAAAAAGCAGGAGTAAACCCAAGAGATGATAATGTCATAGAAGCCAGGGGGAGGCAAATGCCTCAGGAAGAGAGAAGCCAATTGGGCCCAATGATGCAGAGAAAGCAAACTTTCAGTTGACTTAGCAATAGAATAATAGGGGTGGCATTTACTTGAGTAATGTCAATGCAGAGGAGGATTCTGAGTCCTCCTGACTAAAAATGTCAGAAATAATGTTATTCTTTAAAAAAAAAAACAAGATGCTTGAGGAAGGTGACATTGCAATCGTATTAAGCAAGTTAACCTACATTGGAATATAGTAATACATTAATTAGGTTAGCCTATGCTGTAATAAACAAAACCCGGATTTCAGTGACTTACACACAAAGTTTCTTTCTTCTTATTATATGTAGTTGGTGGGTCTGCTCTACAGAGTCTCTGAGGAGCTCAGCATGATGACAGAAAGTTCCAACTTCTGGAAGACAAAAACCTCCTTTGATTGGCTCTGGGAGAGATTACCAGAGGATCATGTGCCACCTGGTCTATACCGCGGTCCAGGGTGAGATAGGAGCCTCATCTAGACCTGCCTTACTGACAAGTGGCTGGGCCATGTGGGGAATAGCTGTAATATTTGGTGAGCACCACTGTCTCTGACATAGGGAGAGTAGTCCACATAAAATGTGTTATGAAGGGAAGAAGAGAGGTAAAGCAGTTGCTACAGCTGCAGAAGGTACGTGAATTTTTTCATTTTTCTAGTTAGAAGAGAGAGTGGTTAAGCCATGGAGCATGACATGGGTCTTTAGCAGCTGGAAGGGAGAATGATGAGCTGTCAGCGGGAGACCCTGGCTGCCTTTCTCTGAAGTTCGCAGGAAGGAAGTGAGGGAAGTATAGTTAGTCAACTTTGTGGGTATGGAGGCAGGAAATTGGGGAAGTTCACACCTGATATTTTTAATTTCCTAAGAAGTAGGAAGTCAATGGCCAAAAGTGGTAGTAGGTAGCAGTAGTGTGGTAGGGGTATGGGCCAGAAGTAGATGGTGGGTCTTTCAGAGTTTGGAGAATCTGAAAAAGACCTCTCTAGTCTGCATCAGCCTTCAAATGGACAACCATAATACTCCCTCTCTGGTGTACTTACTTCCACTAAACCCTTTCTTCATATTGTAACCAGGTTGACTGCTTTTAAAAGACAGGGCGTATCAGATCATGCCATACTGTGCATAAAGCCCTACAATTAAAATGACACACAGATCCGGCTTACACTGTCTTCTCAACCTTGTCCTCAACCCTCTCCATACACTCTTACATGGTCCCTTTTCTTTCCTCCTTCCTGCCTCGAGGGCTTCACAGCCCTTTTTTAAGCTTTTCCAATCTATTCTACTCTGTTCACTTAGTTAATTCAAAGCCTACTTTTAGGCCTCAAATTAAATGTCAGCTTCTCACAGAGGCCTTCTCTGACCCTTCATACTAGCTTAGCTCTTATGATACTTGGAGCTTTTCCTTGGTAACATTCTTTTTTTTTTTTTTTTTTTTTTTTGACAGGCAGAGTGGACAGTGAGAGAGAGAGAGAGAAAGGTCTTCCTTTTGCCGTTGGTTCACCCTCCAATGGCTGCCGCCGCTGCCGGTGCACTGCAGCCAGCATACCACGCTGATCCGAAGCCAGGACCCAGGTGCTTCTCCTGGTCTCCCATGCAGGTGCAGGGCCCAAGCAATTGGGCCATCCTCCACTGTACTCCTGGGCCACAGCAGAGAGCTGGCCTGGAAGAGGGGCAACTGGGACAGAATCCGGTGCCCTAACCGGGACTAGAACCCGGTGTGCCGGCGCCGCAAAAGAGGATTAGCCTGTTGAGCCGCGGTGCCGGCCCCTTGGTAACATTCTTTACAATTATAATTATATACTTGTATATAATGGACAAGGACTGTCTCCTCCACTAGACTGCAATTCTGTGAAGGTAGGCATTGTGCCTGTTTACTTCTTCTGCTGCTGTCTGCTTTATATGTAGCACACTGCCTGGCATTAAAAAAATTTATTTGAAGCAGTGTTATGGGGAAAAGGAGAGAGAGAGAGAGACAGGGAGAGAGGGGTAAGGGAAAGAGAAAGAGAGAGAATGTTACATCTATCTGCTGATTCACTCCCCAAATGGCCACAACAGCCAGGGCTGGTCCAGGCTGAAGTCAGAAACCCAGAGAGGGCCAGCGCCGCGGCTCACTAGGCTAATCCTCCACCTTGCGGTGCTGGCACACCGGGTTCTAGTCCCGGTTGGGGCGCCGGATTCTGTCCCGGTTGCCCCTCTTCCAGGCCAGCTCTCTGCTGTGGCCCAGGAGTGCAGTGGAGGATGGCCCAGGTCCTTGGGCCCTGCACCCCATGGGAGACCAGGATAAGTGCCTGGCTCCTGCCATCGGATCAGCGCGGTACACCGGCTGCGGCAGCCATTGGAGGGTGAACCAGCGGCAGGAGGAAGACCTTTCTCTCTCTCTCTCTCTCTCTCACTGTCCACTCTGCCTGTCAAAAAAAAAAAAAAAATTAAAGAAACCCAGAGAGAACTCCATTTAGGTTTCCCACGTGGGTGGGTGGCGGGGCCCCAAGTACTTGGGCCATCTTCTGATGCCTCCTCAGGTACATTACCAGGGAACTGATCAGAATCAGGGCAGTGGGACTCAAACCAGCATTCCCATATTCCACAACACTGGTCCCCATGCTTGACTTTCTACAGATGACAAATAAATATTTATCAAGTGACTAAATGGATCAGATCTTGTTAACCAATTAATCCATCCCTATTGTAAAGAGATGACCAGTGCGCACCACCTCTGAGAGCCCCACCAAGAATGGCAGCCACAGCATTGCTATAGGGTCAATGTGCACGACTGTGCTTAGCAGTCCAGTATAGGGATGGGGAGGGCAGGGTTGGACTGATGGAAGGTTGAGTCTCTGCAGGATGCATGTGGAAGAAAGAGACTCATCCTGGTCTTCCTGCTGCACTCACTGCAGAAAAAGAGAAATCCAGAGGGGAGTGAGGGACTTGGGAGAAAACAATGAGACCAAAGAGCTGGCGGTAACCAGGATACCGAGGAACATGCTCGGTGGGAGTAAGAGCCTGAGAAAGCTGGGGAGCCAGGAAGTGACAGTCAGAGCACTGGTACATCAGACTTGGAGGTCTCTGGAGCATGATTCCAGGTCTCCAGGTCCGGAGTGTAAGCCTGGAAATGAATGGCTGAACAGCTGTCGGGAGGTGGTCGTTGCTGCCAGCAATAAGGAATCACCTGGCCAGTGAAGTTACCTGGGTGACAGAAGACTTGAAGTGAAGACTTTCAGGTACCAAACTGTTTAGGGACTGAGGGGATTACAAGATGACTTACAGGACATCATGTCTTTTTTTTTTTTTTTTTAAGCAAGAACTAGAGATGATAATCTGCTATAAACTTATTTGCTTATTTTTCCAAGGGCCAAGGATTGTTTCAGCAGTAAAAGTAACAACAGGTAATAGAGAGAGGACAGGTCCTGGTCAAAGGTCAGGGTCTACCACTTTCTTGCTAAGTAACCTTTGACAATTACTTCACCTCTTGGAGCTCAGTTTTCCTGCTTGCAAAATAAAGCACCAACTTGGGTTACTGTTGAATCAAACGAGATAATGGGTACAAACTACACTGTGAAGTGCTATCCATACAAGTTTTATCATTATTTGTAGAGTGAATTCATGGTAGCATTTAGAACAAAGTTCTTAATACCTGACTTTTTTTTTTTAGCTTTATTTATTTTCATCCACTTGAAAGGCAGAGTGGCAGAGACAGAGCGGTATCTGCCTTCTGTTGGTTCATTCCTCAAATGTCTGCCGCATCCAGGGCCAGCCCAGACCACACTCAGGAGCCCAGAACCCCATCTGAGTCTCCCATTTGAGTGGCACAGAACTCAGAACTCCAGGCGGGTCTCCCACCAGGGTGGCAAGCACTTAAGTTGTATCTGGCACTGGCAGGAAGCTGGATGTGGAGCAGAGCACCCAGGACTACTCTGATGTGGGATGCAGGCTTCCCACTTGGCAGCTTAACCTGCTGTGGCATAACGCCCGCCCCACAAAACAGTCCTCAGAGAAAGGCAGTGCAAATACTATCTCCATTATACAGGTGAGAAAACAAGGGTAGGTTTAGTTAGAAACATTCAGTGATTGAGGTGGGCATGGGATAATAAGATGACTCAGACACAATCCATAACCTTGGAGCTGGAAGTCCAATGAGACAGACACAGTGATGCGCTACGTTGTGCTGTGCGGTATAATGGTGGAACAGGGAGGGCTGTGAGAGCACGGGAAAAGGTGGAGTGAACTTTCTAGAGGGAACACCAGGTGAGCTGGGCCTTGGAGATGAGCTTGGAGGAGAGAGCTGCTCCTTCTCGGAAGTGGTAGAGACTAGAACTAGATCTAGAACTGTAACCAAGGGACACAGCACGCAGTTAGGTGCTGCATCCTCCGCGCTCTTTGGTCAAGAGAAAAGGGAGCCTCCTGGGCTCCACACAGGAGCATATTCTCGCTGCTTCCGCTAAGAGCCTGGCTGCCAGGGGAACACCAGTTCTTGCTTCGTCTCTTTGCAATGTGCTGTCAGCAACCTACTGTCAGGACGCAAATGGACAGCTCAGATCCTGCAGGCGTGAAGCAGCATGCTTTGGTTTCTGTCTCCTAACCTCTTCACAGTTGTCTGATGACGTTTCTTACTGGCTGACTGTCCTGCTTTATATGCAAACCAATGTGAAGCCCCTAAGTCACCTTGCAAGCTCTCCCAGGAAACCGGCAGAGTTTTAAAGGAAACGTGACTTGTCACACACACTGATTGCTTCTCACCTGAAGGAGGCTGCTGGAGGTCTTCCCATGCTTCTCCTCTCCCCCTCACGATATCCTTCAGTAACCTTGAGGGAAACCCAGGCCTTATCTGCTTCCCTTCTGCCTCAATCTCTGCGGTTCACAAACTCTGTTTCCTTCATACTTTTTCAAAGGGCATTGGTGGGGAGCCAGTAACTTACTTTATTCCTGAAAACTTGGTTACTCAGGGCTGGACTCTAGTAGCTAACCATAATAACAACCATGGTGGGGCCAGCATAGAAATTTAAGCCTCTGCCTGCAGTGCCGCCATTCCATATGGGACCCAGTTCGAGCCCTGGCTGCTCCACTTCCCAGCCAGCTCCCTGCTATTGTGCCTGGGAAAAGCAGTGGAAGATGGCCCTAGAGCTTGAGCCCCTACTCCCACGTGCAAAGCTCCCATTGAGTTCCTGGCTCCTGGCTTTGGATGGGGCCCAGTCTGGCAGTTGCAGCCATCTGGGGAGTGAACCAGTGAATGGAATATTCTCTCTCTCTCTCTCTCTCTCCCTCCATCCCCCCTTCCCTTCTCTCTCTGTATCTCTGCCTTTCAAATAAATAAATAAAACCTTTTAAAAATAATAAGCATGGTATATCCATTTTATAGATAAAGACACTGAACCTAACCTCAGAGAGGGTAAGAGGTGAGAGGCTCAGGTGAGGAAGCCATCGTGGGGGGGGGGGCACCAGAACAAGGGAAAGGAACATAGCCTAAGGCAAGGGGATAACGTCGTGAGTGTGTGCTGGGCTGCATCTGTTTCTCTGGCTTCACAGCACCCCACTTTCAGTACACATTCTGTGTAGTGTTAGTGAGAGTGAACGTCCAGAGGTCTAACTCCCAATAAGGTTATTGAAGGGTCACAGAGTTCTCATCTGTGAAGTCTGAGAGAAATAGCAGAAGTTATCTCCCTGCTGAGACTGGCATAGTGCCCAGCCCACAGTAATGCAGGCCACTGGGAGAAGTTCACGCTAGGGGCTGGTGTGGTGGTGCAGTGGGTTAGGCCACCACTGGTGACGGCAGCCAGCATCCCATACCAGAGCACCAGTTTGAGTCCTAGCTGCTTTGTTTCCCATCCAGCTCCCTGCTAATGCACCTGAGAAGGCAGTTGATGATGGCCAAGTAGTCGGGCACCTGCTATTCACATGGGAGACCAGGGTGGAGTTCCTGGCTCCTGGCTTCTGCCTAACCAAACCCTGGCCATTGTGGCCATTTGGGGAACGAAGCAGCAGATGGAAGGTCTTTCTGTCTCTCCCCTTTTCTCTGTCATTGTGCATTTCAAATAAATACATCTTTAAAGAAAGTTCATGGTAAAGTGGAATGAAAAGATAGGTTTATTTGGGTGCAAAAAAACCATTGAAATCCATCTATAGTTTTTTTATAATATGCAATTCTCATGAACTTTTTGAAGACCTCTCATATATGCATGAATTTCAAAAATTTTTTTCACCAAAATAAACTTCCCTTTTAATTTTCCATGGACTTTTTGAAGTGCCCTCACAGCTGCTTAGCAAATGGCATTTCTGTTCAGCATTGGTACTTACTCATCTGGGTAGTGTTAGGCAAGTCACTTAACAGTCTTTGCTCAGCAATGATGTGTGTAATATTATTAGCATTCCTAACATGTATTAAGTGCTTTGTGGTTAGTAACTGCTATAGTGTCATAATTATCCTTTTGTCCCCAAAGCAATGAAGGGGTTGAATCAGTTGTAATATATCATCAGCATGTCAGAAACTATTTAATGCAGAAGTAGACGTTGGCTTATTTTTATTAGAACTTGTTTACAGCATTGAATAATTCCATTGTATTGTAACCATACTTTAATTAAAAACATATTTGAATGTATAGCAGAAATGATATATCTCAAATGTGAACTAGGGTTTGTCTTTCTCTTAAATTTTATCTTTGCCTCTATTTTCTATCTTCAATGAACAAACATTATTCAGTTGTAATTTTTAAGTTTAAAAAAAAACCATCACTTAGTGGAGAATCAAAGACTCTGGCTGGATTCTAGCCAGGGGCAAATTTCAGGAAGTAGGTAGGCAGCGCAACTCCAAGCAATGGGGCTGGAGTCAGAATGGCAGTCACAGCAGACTTCCAGGTGTAGACGGCTGGTTTAAAGCAAGATCCTTGGTGGTTGATAGTTACAGAATCCAGCCCTGCAGGAGAGCTGAAGGCAGGAGCTCAGAGACTGACTTTAAAAAAAAAAAAAAAAAAAAAAAAAAAAAAAAAAAAGTATTTATTTAAAAAGCAAAGCAGAATAGGGGCCAGCACTTGGCACAGTGGGTTAACGCCCTGGCCTGAAGCGCCGGCATCCCATATGAGCGCTGGTTCGAGACCCGGCTGCTCCACTTCCGATCCAGCTCTCTGGTATGGCCTGGAAAAGCAGTAGAAGGTAGCCCGAGACTTGGGCCCCTGCACCCACATGGGAGAACTGGAAGAAGCTCCTGGATCCTGGCTTTGGATCAGCACAGCTCTGGCCATTGTGGCCAATTTGGGAGTGAACCTACAGCTGGAAGAACTCTCTCTCCCTCTCCTCTCTCTAACTCTGTCAAACAAATAAATAAATCTTTTTTTCTTTAAATGGAGCAGCCGGGACTAGAACCCGGTGCCCATATGGGATGCCGGCGCCGTAGGTGGAGGATTAACCAAGTGAGCCCATGGCGCCAGCCCCTAAATAAATAAATCTAAAAAAAAAAAAAAAAAAAAAAAAAAAAGGCAGAGCAACAAGGAGAGAGAGAGAGAGAATCTTCCATCTGCTAGTTCACTCCCTAAATGGCTGTGACAGCCAGGACTGGGCCAGGCTGAAAACTAGGAGATGGAACTCTATCCAGGTCTCCCATATGGATGGCCGAGGTCCAAGCAAGTGAACCATTGTCTGCTGCCTTCCTGGGTGCATTTTCAGCAAGCTGGAGTGGAAGTGGAGCAGATGGGATTTGCACTGGCTCTCCAATATGGATGCCAGTGTCACAGCATAGCTTAACCTACTATGCCACAACGACAATGCCAGCCCCACAGAGAATTCTTATCTGTTTTCTGCCTTTATCTACTATTGCATCTCCTGCTATTTTATCCTTTCATCATAAAACAAATTTTAAAATTCTAACCATTTTATTCCTCAGATATGCTAAACCCATTTCCACCTCAGGTTCCTGTTACTGCCTTACCACACTGACAACCCTTTCTAACTTAACATCCCACCTACTAGCCACTAGCTAAGCCATTAGCCTATTTTTTTCCTGCGTAGCACTTACTCACTCTGAATAATACCTTATTTGGTTGTTACAGCAAGAATATAAACTACTGAGTGCAAGGATTTGTGTGTCATGTTCACCATATATATGTTGTGACATGAATAGTGCTTGTATGAAATAGAGAAGCTCCATTAAAAAAAAAAACCATTGAACATTGTCAGGGAATAAAAATGTTAAGCAGGGGAAATGAGACAGAAATCCCTCTGTGTGCTATTGGAGCCCAAGAGTAACAAGGGTCAGCAATTATGAGTTCATTTTTTAGGGTCAGATTCAGAATTGGGAGTATAGGGAAATTGATATCATTTCAACTGATTTGTTTTTTTCCTTTTCAAAAGCAGTTATCACATTTCAAAAAAATGGTGCTGACACCTCCAGTTGAATATGACACAGTCTATATGTATGAGCTTATTGGAAGTCTGGGCTAAATGAGTAACTTCCTGAATGATGTGAAAAGTGATGAGGCTTGTGGCATTCCAGAAAAACTTGACACAGATTGTGTACCAAAGCAATTCCATGGAATGATGGAATTGATGATTTAAATGGCCACTCAGTCTAAAAGATTTTGGCCTGAAGTTATGACAGCTGAACATTTTTATATATACACCAAAATCCCTGGCGTAACTCAGTTTTTCTGGAACACAAGGAGGCAGAAAACTCTGAGTTCTAGCCAATACTTCTATGAACAAGTAGGAAAAGGGGGGGGGGGTAGGTGGGTATTGGAAACAGTTGAGACTTTTGTTCAACCTCTTTTATGTGCCACACACTAACATGTCATGGATTTTCTCATTTAATAACCCTACAAGGCAGTATGACTTACTTCCATTTTCCAGATAAAAAAATAAGACTGATACAAATTGACTTCCCACGACCACAGTTACTAAATTGGGGGGGGGGGGTAATTTAATTCTAGGTTATTTGACTCCAGAGCCTGCACACTTTCTGCCACACTTGCCTCTCCAGCATTCCTGGAAATCCCCTTGGTGAGATATATTGCTCATCTTAAAATTTAAAAAAAAAAGTAATGATACACCCTAAAAGGAAGCAGGAAGTAACAGGAAAACCAGAAAATCCACATGAAATTGTTGGTATTTGACTTTGTTTTATCTCATAAAAGAGGCAACCTCCTATCAGTTCTATGGATGAAGATCACTATGACAATCCTACTGATAACAACTCCATCACTCCCTGGTGTTCACCTTCACACACTGCATATCAGTGTTATTTAAGACAGGAAGAGTTAGGTGGTGCCATTTTATAATAGGAAAAGCAGATTTGGTGACTCTACCCCTTTATCAAGGCAGCATTTGTCTTTAGGGAAACATGTAACTTTCTATTTTTTTAAAGCTCATCTGGCCCCTACTTCCACCCTATCCTGTCACAATCTTAACATCATGTTCCATCAAAATCATTTTTCAAAAGATTTTTTTAAAGATTTATTTATTTATTTAGCATGTCAGAGTTATAAGGAGAGGGAGGGAGGGAGGGAGAGAAAGAGAGGGAGAGAGGGAGAAAGGGAGAGAGGGAGAGAGAGAGAGAGAGAGAGAGAGAGAGAGAGAAAGAGAGAGAATATCTTTCATTCACTGGTTCGCTTCCCAGATGGCTGCAATGGCTATAGCTGGGGGCCAGGCTGAAGCCAGAAGCCAGGAGCTTCATCTGGATCTCTAACATGCGTGCAGAGACCCAGGCATTTGGGTCATCTTCTGCTGCCTTCCCAGGTGCATTAGCAGGGAGCTGGATTGGGAAGCAGAGCAGCCAGGACTTGAACTGGTGCTTGGGTATGGGAGGCTGGCATAGCAGGAGGCAGCTTACCACATCAGCTCCTTGTCAAAAATCATTCTCGAATTTGATTTCTACAACAGGCTCCTAAGTGGCTTCCACACTTCCAATCTATTCTTCAAAAGTTTTTCTTTTTTCTAACTGCATATATGACCATGACTTATTTGCTTAAACTTCTTAGTAGTTCTTCATTCTGTACAATGTGAAGTTCAAATGCCTCAGCCTGTTCTTCACAATCTGACCCTTGGCTATCATCTCCAGCCCCAACAACTGCTATTGCTTCCCAATAAACTCTGTTGAGCCAAACCAAACTCTTGGTGCCATGTATCCCTGTGACTTTTTCCAAACTGATCTGTGACTGGAACAGCTTTCCTGCTCTTTCCCCCCAACCCTAATCTGACATTCACCAAATTTATACTTTTCAAGGCATAGCTCAAACGTCACCTCTTTAAAACAATGTCTAAATATTTTAAAAGATTTATTGATTTATTTGAAAGTCAGGGTTAGAGAGCTAGGGAGAGACAGACAGAGAGAGAGAGAGATCTTCTATCCACTGGTTCATTCCTCATATGGCCCCAAGAGCCAAGGCTGGGCCAGGCTGTAGCCAGGTTCATGCAGGTCTCCCACATGGGTGGCAGGCACCCAAACAGTTGGGTCATGTTCTGCTGCTTTCCCAGGCCACTACCAGGGAGTTCAATTGGAAGCAGAGCAGTCAGGACATGAACCAGTGCCCATATGGGATGCTGGTGTTGCAGATGGTGGCTTTACCTACTATGCTACAATGCCAGCCCCTAAGGCTTTCCCAGAGTCCTTTACTTCATGGCATACGCCAGGGACTACCCGAACTTTGTTTTATAGTTTTATTTCCTCAGAGGAAACAGTTCCTGTAAGTACATAATCTGTATGAATTACATAAAAGTTCTGTTTCACACTGACATCTAAGCCAGTCGAGGAGCATCTAAGTCAAGTTGTCCTTTCCACCACCCTGAAATATTGACACATTTAATTCAATGTGGTGAATAAGGAACAATTTACTAGTAGAACCTATATGTTTGCAATATAAAACCACTAGGTAGAACTTAAATGTATGCAATATAAAACCACTAGGAGGCTGGCGCCACGGCTCAATAGGCTAATCCTCCGCCTTGCGGCACTGGCACACAGGGTTCTAGTCCCGGTCGGGGCGCCGGATTCTGTCCCGGTTGCTCCTTTTCCAGTCCAGCTCTCTGCTGTGGCCAGGGAGTGCAGTGGAGGATGGCCCAAGTGCTTGGGAGACCAGGATAAGCACCTGGCTCCTGCGGCGGCCACTGGAGGGTGAACCAATGGCAAAAGGAAGACCTTCCTTTCTGTCTCTCTCTCACTGTCCACTCTGCCTGTCAAAACAAAAACGAAAACAAAAACAAAAACAAAAAACAAAAAACACTAGGGGCCAGCACTGTGGTGTAGTAGGTTAAGCCTCCACCTGTGGCACCGGCATCCCATATGGACACTGGTTTGAGTCCTGGCTGCTCTTCTTCAGATCCAGCTCTCTGCTATGGCCTGGGAAAGCAGTGGAAGATGGCCCAACTGCTTGGGCCCCTGCACCCAAGTGGGAGACTCGGAAGAAGCTCCGGGTGCTTGGCTTGGATCGACTCAGCTCTGGCTGTTGCGGCCATTTGGGGAGTGAACCAACGGGTGGAAGACCTGTCTCTCCCTCTTTCTGTATGTAACTCTGCCTCTCAAATAGATAAATAAATCTTAACCTGCTACACCACAGTGTTGGCCCCAGATAAATAAATCTTAAAAACAAATTTACAGAAAGGATAGAGAAAATTGACAAAAATTCTACTAACTTGTGTTTTCTTGGACTCGGGAAAAAGACCCCTATTATCTGATTTAAGCTGTGAGACCATGTCTAGCTGTGGACTGCTGGTATTCTAGCAGAGAGCTGGTTTGAAAAACCTGCTTTTACCCTAACATAAATAGTCACACCTTTACTCAAAACAAGGGACATTAAAAAGGTGGAGTGTGTGTGGCAGTTGACCTTGACGTTGTGGAAAGTGAAATTTCTGATTATAACTCACTAAATTCACCCTTAAAAAAATGTCATTGGGCTTTAGGAACTGGTTTGCATAGCTTAGTAAAATCCAGTAATTTTCCCACACAGATTTTTTGAGTCAGATGGGCATTTTCCCCACAGGCTGGTTGGTGAAGTCCAGTGTGCTAAGTCAGCCCCCACCCTCTTATGAGAATTCAGTGCTTACTCACAAAGGGATGCCAGCTCTCTGCTGGGCCCAAAGAGGCTGAAGTTTCAGTTGCTTTGAGACCCAAGAGATCAAGATCGCAGATCTAAAAATCACAAGAGCTGGGATCAAGGACTTTAGCCAATGACATATCTTAGTCACACCCAATAAGCAGGGTGGAGTGGGGTAGATAGCACTTATTTTCAAGATATATTACTGAAGTGACTGATGTGGTATCTAATTTTCCATTCACTTGGAGAGCCAGGCAGCAGTACATCTATAACATATCCTAACTCATCTCAATGAGGGAGAAATACTTTTAAAAAAATTGTTTTAATTTTTAGAAATGTTTATTTGAAAGACAAAGCTGGTTCACTCTCCAAATGGCCACGGTGGACCACGTTGGTCCTGGCCAAAGCCAAGAGTTCAGAACTCCAACTGGGAGGAGATATACATTCTTAGAGTAGTATCTTTTATCTCACCTAACGGTATTTCATAGGCACATGTCAACAGTATAATTTAATCCACACCCTTGTTATCTTTATAGCTACATGCTTCATTCATTTGGTCACTCAACAGATATTTATGGAGCATCTACTATCTACTGGGTATTCTGGTAAACATTAAAGACATTTAACTTTGGTTGCTTGTCAATATTCATTTTGGGATGTCTTCACCCTTTTAAATTTTTACTACAACATTCTGCATTGATAGATGGAGAACATCAAGAGGATGTCGTCAGATCATTGTTACTATAACCTGGCTTGTGCTCGCTTCGGCAGCACATATACTATATCCTGGCTGTACATATTTCTATGCCCAATTTTTATTATTATTTTTATTTATAGAAAACTTTTATTTAATATAGATTTTGAAAGTACAACTTTTGGATTATAGTGTTTCTTCCCCCCATAACCACCCTCCCACCTGCAAACCATCCCATCTACTACTCCCTCTCCCATCCCATTCTTCATTAAGATTCATTTTTAATTATCTTTATATACAGATCAACTCTATACTAAGTAAAGACTTCAACAGTTTGCGTCCACACAGACACACAAATTATAAAGTACTGTTTGAAGACTAGTTTTACTGTTAATTCTCATAGTACAACACATTACGGACAGAGGTCCTACATGAGGAGCAAGTGCACAGTGACTCCTGTTGTTGATTTAACAATTGACACTCACCCGAGGCTCTTGTCATGAGCTGCCAAGGCCATGGAAGCTTATTTAGACAAGGCCATAATCAAAGTGGAAGTTCTCTCCTCCATTCAGAGAAAAGTACCTTCCTTCTTTAATGGTCCCTTCTTTCCACCAGGATCTCACTCACAGAGATCTTTCATTTAGGTCATTTTTTGCCACAGTGTCTTAGCTTTCCATGCCTGAAATACTCTAATGGGCTTTTTAGCCAGATCTGAATGCCTTAGGTATACCCAATTTTTTTAAAAAGATTTATTTATTTATTTGAAAGGCAGAGTTACACAGAGAGGCAAAGGCAGAGAGAGAGAAGTCTTCCATCCACTGGTTCATTCCCAAGATGGCCGCAAGGGTCAGAGCTGGGCTGATCTGAAGCCAAAAGCCAGGAGTTTCTTCCCGATCTCCCAAATGGGTTTTGGGCCATCCTCTACTGCTTTCCCAGGCCATAGCAGAGAGCTGGATCAGAAGTGGAGCAGCTGGGACTCAAATTGGCACCCATGGGGGTGCCGGCACTGCAGGCGACGGTTTTATCTGCTACGCCATAGCACCAGCCCCCATTTTTTTTTTTAATAATTAAGAAACAGAGATTTTTGGAAGGCTTCCCCCCCCCCCCAAGGCAGAGCGGACAGTGAGAGAGAGAGAGAGAGAGAAAGGTCTTCCTGTTCCGTTGGTTCAACCCCCAAATGGCCACCACGGCAGGCACACTGCATTGATCCGAAGCCAGGAGCCAGGTGCTTTTCCTGGTCTCCCATGCGGGTGCAGGGCCCAAGCACTTGGGCCATCCTCCACTGCACTCCCGGGCCACAGCAGAGAGCTGGACTGGAAGAGGAACAACCGGGACAGAATCCAGTGCTCCGACTGGGACTAGAACGGGTGTGTTGGCACTGCAGGCGGAGGATTGGCCTATTGAGCTGCAGCGCTGGCTGCTTTTTTTTTTTTTTTTTTTAAGATTTATTTATTTATTTGAAAGGCAGAGTTTTAGAGAGGCAGAGGCAGAGAGAGAAAGGTATTCCATACACTGGTTCACTCCCCAAATGGCCGCAAGGGTCAGAGCTGGGCTGATCTGAAGCCAGGAACCGGGAGTTTCTTCCAGGTCTCCCATTTGGGTACAAGGGCCCAAGGACTTAGGCCCTCTTCCACTACTTTCCCAGGCCATGGCAGAGAGCTGGACCAGAAGTGGAGCAGCCGGCACTTGAACCGGCACCCACTTGATGCCTGCACTGCAGGTGGTGGCTTTACCTGCTACACCACAGCACCGGCCCCTCTAGGCTCAATTTTTTAAAGAACCAGTAAAACTGACTGTGACTCTGAAAGCATTTAAATCTCAGTATGTTCATGATGGACAATCTATCACATAAAGAATATGGCTTAAAATATTCATATTTTGCTGAGATAACAGTTGATTGGCAAAAGTGCCAACAGTATATTAAAATAATTGAAACAACAAATAGTTACAAGCCAAAGGCAACCTCAATTAAGAATTCTCAAGAAAAAAAACTTCTTTTATGTAGGTTACTGGTGATAACAACAAAAACAAAAGCATTTCACTATGAAGTGAGCCTACATTTTGAGGGAGGTGTAAAGATAGTGAGAACAGGTTTCAGTCTTCTCTGCAAGGTAAAAGTGAGTGCAGGAAGAAACAACCACTTACTGATGAGCGTTCACTTTGTACCAAATGTTCATCATAAATATTTCATCTCAGTTTCATCCCAACTCTATGAAGTAGACATCATAAGCACCTTTCAAATGAATAAACTAAGGCACAAAGTTATTAGGAAGTGATGGCAATATGTAACTAGTTACAAGGACTGTAGTGTGACACACACTGGCTTTATATCTGGTTCATCTCTTACTGTTAAACTTTGAACAAGCAACTTACTGTCTCCTAAGACTGTGGTCACCACCTGAAATTGGTGGATTGATAGTTTTTGCCTTAGAGGGCTGTTGTGAGCACTGTTCATGTTGTGGAAAATGTACTGTTATGCCTGCTAATTTAGGCACTGAATAAGTTAGCTGTTTACTCTTGGCTAAAACCACATAGAAAGAAGTGGTAGACAGGATTCCATACTTTCCTAATTCTAAACTGAATTTGTATATTTTGTCTGTTTTTAAGATTTATTTACTGGGGCTGGCACTGAGGCGTAGTGGGTGAAGCTGCCGCCTGCAGTGCCTGCATCCCAAATGGGTGCCGGTTATGAGTCCTGGCTGCTCCTCTTCTGATCAGCTCTCTGCTATGGCCTGGGAAGGCAGTAGAAGATGGCCCAAGTGCTTAGGCCCCTGCACTAAAGTTGGAGACCTCATGTGAGAAGAAGCTCCTGGCTCCAGATCATCTCAGTCTGGCTGTTGCAGTCATTTGCGAAGTGAATCAGCGATGGAAGACCTCTCTCTCTCTCTGCAACTCTTTCAAATAAATATTTAAGATTTATTTATTTAAAGTCAGAGTTACAGAGACAGGGAGACACAGAATCTTCCATCTGTTGGTTCACTCCCCAAATGGCTGCAACAGCTAGGGGCGGGCCAGGCTGAAGCCAGAGGCCAGGAGCTTCATCTGGGTGGGTGAGGATAGGAGCCCAAACACTTGGGCTCTCCCTTGCTGCTTTCCCATGCACATTAGTAGGGGAGCTAGATAGAAAAGAATGGTACCCAGCACTGAGGCAGCTGCTTAACCTACTGTGCCAGCCCCAAAACATCACTATTAATCCTGGCATTTTAAATTGTTTATTTTTATTTATTTATTGAGAGTCAGAAGAGACAGAGAACTCCTATCTGCTAGTTTACTCCCCAAAAGCCATGTTGGGTTCAGGCCAGGAACACAATCCAGGTTTCCCACATGGGTAACAGGGACCCAAGTACTTGAACCATCATCTTGCTGCTTCATGGGGGGTACACATTAGCAGTAATGCTGGATTGGAAGTGGAGCTGGGACTCAAATCAAGGACTCCAATATGAGGTGTGGTCATCCCAAGCAGTGACTTAACTGCTAAGCCAAATGCTAGCCCCCGCTTTTTCTTTTTATAAAAACAACTTTAAACACTAACATTTCTAATCCCTTCTAATAGAGCTCCCTCTAGTGTCATGACATTAATGAAATATAAGGCCCATTTAATTCTCTTGTAAAACTTACAGGTCTATTCAATACATTAATATATGAAGCCCTAACTTGGTGTTAGATAACATGTTTTTTTTTTTTTTTTTTTTTTTTTTTTTTTTTTTTTTAAGATTTATTCATTTATTTGAAAGTGAGAGTTACACAGAGAGAGAGGTCTTCCATGTGCTGGTTTACTCCCCAATCGGCCTCAACGGCCGGAGCTGAGCTGATCTGAAGCTAGGAGCCAGGAGCTTCCTCCGGGTCTTCCCATGTGGGTGCAGGGGCCCAAGGATTTGGGCCATCTTCTACTGCTTTCCCAGGCCATAGCAGAGAGCTGGATCGGAACTGGAGCAGCTGGGACTTTAACTGGTGCCCATATGGGATGCCAACACTGCAGGCGGCAGCTTTACCCCCATGCCACGGTGCCGGCCTCATGTTTATTCTCTTATCAGACATCATGGTCCTATTATATATTATATTTTAATGTGAACTGCCACTACCTTTGAATGTATATTATATCCAAATTAAGAGGGTACACAGTAAACAGCTTATTTAAACAAAGTGCTACTATCCAATCCAGTTTACAATTATTTCATGCACAAAGATAATGAAATAAACAGTCTAATATATCTGCATTAACTTCTTTGTTTTCCTTCCTTATGAATTTCATGTGAGGTAATCTGATTCCAACAAAAACAGCTAGAACATGTCAGGCAGACGTTATAAGAATATGAAAAGATATAGGTATCTTCTAGAATACATAGAAACATAATTCCTTGACATCTTAAATTTAATACTGGTTGACTGAGAATATAGGACTACCCTCTTTAATATACTAAGCAACTTTCTCTGTCCTATAGAATGTCAAGAGGTAGTCTATAAAAAATAGATTCTTGGGGGCGGCACTGTGGCATAGGTGGCATCCCACATGGGCACTGGTTCAGTCCTGGCTGCTCTACTTCTGATCCAACTCCCTGTTAATGCACCTGGAAAAGCAACAGAGGATGGCCCAAGTCCTTGGGTTTCTGCACCCATGTGGGAGACTTGGATGGAGTTCCTTTCTCATGGCTTTGCCCTGGCCCAGCCTTGGCTGATACAGCTATCTCGGAAATGAACCAGCAGATAGAAGATCACTCTCTATCTCTCCCTCTCTTTCACGTAACTCTGTCTTTCAAATAAACAAATATATCTCAAAAAAAAGGGAGGGGGGTGCAAATTCTCTGGTCAAATAAGATTAGGAAATGATGAATTAAACCAAATATGCTTTTGTTACTTAAAGGCTTCTCAGAATCTTTAGTACGCAAATATGCACTATGAATTCTTCATACAAGACAGTATGTAGCTTTTCTCAAACTTATTTGACTATGGAATCCTTTTTTTCTCCAAATATTTAATGATAGCTAATTAATTAGCTAATGTTAAAAGAACAGACTTGGAGAAATGATCTAATTCAAACGAGGTCACATCAGTTCCTCTGCACTCATCACAAATCTCCACCCTTTGACTCAATGCATCGAACTGACCTTTTTCTTGCATTCCTATTATCTTCTCCATTTGGGAGCCACTGGTTTTGTTTCGAGACCTCAGTGCTCTGGAATCTCAAATGCCCTGTAATCTTCTGGTTTACTGATGAAAAATGCAAGTGGCTTCAAAGGTTTTGACATCATCCAAGGCATCAATCTCCTTACACTCAAAACAAATAATTCCATTCTCACTGAAATAGATGATGCTTTCACTCTTTCACAAACCATATCTCATGGGGAATGTAGCCTGAAGCCTAGCTGGAAGACAAGATACAATAGCTGAAGTTTAGACTTAGCTAAAAGACTACCTCAACCATCCCAGTGGAGATAAGGGCCAAAAGGAGGGCATAATCAGCCTGGGAAATTAAGCTAAAAAAATGCCCTTGGAATCATATTGGGGAGTGATGGTACCCTGCACTAGTGTAGACTGAGGAAAAGGGGAGCGAGGCACAAGGCAATGAGAGAACAGGGCAGCTTTCTGAAGTCTTTTTAGGTGAATCCTCCCAGTACAGCTTCTGTAATCAGCTAGAACCAATTTAATTCCTAACAAACATAATTATCAAAGTGAAACATGTATGGTTAAAAACTATTCTAGATTATCTACTTTTTACTATGATTAAAGATGATTAAGATAGAGTTCACAATATTCCTTTATGCTGAAGATGAATCTGTTTTCAAGTTATTTTGATACTTTATTCCTGAAGCTAAATTCAGGGAAAAGCTCTTTAGAACACGACAAGGCCTTTTTAGAGATACCAGTATTGCAGAATTAAATAAGTAAAAAACAATCAAGTAAATCAAGGGCTGTCTCATTTTATGCCATTGAGTTTATAAATTTTTCTTAATAAAGCTGTATATAGTCACAACTCAGAGTAATTTCAGTTTGTAATAGAAATGTATAACTCAACCAAAAAATTCATTGCTACATATCTAAAATAATGTAATTATTCATTTATTTATAAAATAACAAAAAAATTTATGAATAAATCTTTTTATTGTACTGTGAAAATGGTCTTGGTACATGTGAGAAACATTATATACTTTGAGGACAGCATTCAGAACTGGTTAAGACAAAAGACAAATTATAATTTTAAACTCAATCTTGATTTAAGGGAAAGGTTATAAATTATTGGCTGGAATGCATTTAGCATGAACTCTATATAACATAAAGCATGAAAGAGTACAAAAGATGTTGGAGGCCAATAAGCCGATATCTAGATTTTAACTGTAAAGCTTCAAGGACTTTGTGTCTATTCTTATACACTAGTTTTCTTCTGAGACAAGTTGATTTTATCTCCAAGACTTAAGGCCATTCCCTGTAAAGAAGAATGAAGATGTTTATAGTGACTGAAACTATGCACAACCAGCAGGTTATTCCATTTCAATTAAGCCCTCATTGAATGATACCACATCAACAATGCAATGAAGATGTGCAAAAAAAAACTAAGACTTTATTGGATTGAATTTAGTGCTGGATTTACAAAAAAAGTCAGTAATTTGTACCTTAGCTTACAAAACATTTTAGAGAATTCATTTCACAAACATCCTAGAGGAATCAATTTGTTTTAAAAGCAAATATCCCAGAATAACAGGCCCAAAAGTTGAACCATTTTAATGAAGCAAAAGTTCTATATATTTAGAGTATCATATATATGCATGTAATGCATGAAGCATGAGCGACAAAAGACACTAAACAAATAAGACAGACATAAATTCTTTCTCCCTTTGTTCAGTTCAGAAATGCTCTCCAAAAAAAAAAAAAGGAGAAAGAGAGGAATTGTTACCTGACTCTTTGCACGAATTCTTATGTGGCCAGTAACAGCAGCATCTGGGCCCTGGTGAATTGGCTTCTCAATGCTGACATTTGCAAGTGCATCTTCTCCAAATATGGAACGAGCATAAAGGTTGGCTGCCATAAAGCCACAGTAACCAGAAAGGGCCTACAAGAAATTCACAATAAATTCAATACTTAACTGGAGAACTACACATATGCAAAAGCAAACAGCGCAGTACATTATTCAGTAAATAGTATTTATATGGTGGTGGTTACCTGGCTTTATAAGTTTGTGAAAACTCATAAAACTATACAGATAAAACTGTGTGTACATTATACTTTGATAAACCTGGCTTTAAAGAAAAAGTACCTACTTCAACTTGTATTCTCCTAACTTGTTTGGATGCCTGCCATGTCAGATCTTAGGCTCCATGAAGGGATTATTTCAGTTGGACTTAGCATTTTCTAAATAAACTAACTTATCAATTAAAACCTACTTGTTTGGCAGCATTCTTTTATTGATAAAATGAATACTGTAACAGAAATTTAATAAAGGAAAAATATTATTTAGAGCTTCAGCATAGTTTCCTTTTCTTTCTGGTTTTTTGTTATACACACACAAACATAAGAGCCATGGTAGGGGGCTGGCGCTGCGGCTCAATAGGCTAATCCTCTGCCTGTGGCGCCGGCACACCGGGTTCTAGCCCCGGTCAGGGTGCTGGATTCTGTCCTGGTTGTCGCTCTTCCAGGCCAGCTCTCTTCTGTGGCCCGGGAAGGCAGTGGAGGATGGCCCAAGTCCTTGGGCCCTGTACCCGCATGAGAGACCAAGAGAAGCACCTGGCTCCGAGCTTTGGATCAGCGCGATGCGCCGGCCGCAGCATGCCGGCCGCGGTGCGGAGGCCATTGGAGGGTGAACCAATGGCAAAAGGAAGACCTTTCTCTCTGTCTCTCTCTCTCACTGTCCACTCTGCCTGTCAAAAAAAAAGAGTCATGGTAGGGGCTGATGCTGTGGCACAGCATGTTAAAAAGCTAGCCTGCAATGCCAGAATCCCATATGGGCGCCGATTCGAGTCCTGGCTGCTCCACTTCCAATCCAGCTCCCTGCTAATGAGCCTGAGAAAGTAGTGGAGAATGGTCCAAGTCCTTGGGTCCCTGCACCTATGTGAGAGACCCAGAGGAGGCTCCTGGCTCCTGGCTTCGGATTGGCCCAGCTCCAGCCACTATGGCCATTTTGGGGAGTGAATCATTGGATGGAAGACCCCTGTCTCTACTTCTCTCTGTAACTGTCTTTCAAACAAATAAATCCCTTTTTTTTTTTTTTTTTAAATAGAGTCTTAGTATACTAATTCTAGATTTGAGTAAATATATTCTGACCTATAAATTGAGCCCATCAAAGAAGTCAGGGACATTTACTAATCTAGTATCAAAAATAAAATATTTTGGAATAACTCTCTAGCTGAAAGGGGTAAAAGATTGCTAAGAAGAAATTAATTTGACTAGTTAACTGAGCCACTGCACTAGGAACAAGTAGGATGATATATTCCAACAGAAAGAGGTAATAAGCAGATCTGTACATTCTAGAAATTAACTTAAGATTTATTTGACAGGCAGAGTGACAGAGAAAGAGGGAGGCACATGACACAGAGAGTTCTTCCATGTCCCCAATAGCCAGGATTGGGCCAGGAGCAAACCAGGAGCCAGGAAATCCACCCAGGTCTCCCACTCTCCCATGTGAGTGGCAAGGACTCAAGGCCTTGGGCCATCACTTGCTGCCTTTCCAGGAGCAATATCAGGATGCTGGGTCAGAAGCAAAGGAGGGGGCCAACGTAGTGGCATGGTGGTTAAGTAGCTGCCTGCACTGCTGGCATCCCATAGGGGCACTGGTTTGAGTCCGGCTGCTCCATTTCAGATCTAGCTCTCTGCTAATGTGCCTGGGAAAGCAGCAGAGGATAGCCCAAGTGCTTGGGCCCCTGTACCCATGTGGGAGACCTGAAAGAAACCCCTGGCTCTTGGCTTTCTCTTGGCTCAGCCCTGGCCATTGCAGCCATTTGGGGAGTAAATCCCACGAACTCAGTGGATGGAAGATTTTTTTCTCTCTTTTAACTCTTTCAAATAAATATATCTTTAAAATAAAATAAAATAAAACAGTATAGGAGCCAGGACTGGAACTAGCATTCTGATATGGGATGTGGGGGTCCTGGGCAGCAGCTTAACCTGCTGCCAGGGGGCCTTCTAGCTACTCTAGAATGACACTACTTTTCCCAAGCTGAAGAAAACCAGAATTATACTAGAAGCAGCCAGGAGTCTATTATTCTCTCTCAGATTTCAGAAATTTTGCAAATTTTACCTTCTCTGGAGTGAGGCATTTCATATTGGTTGACTTTAGTATGTGCTGTAAATAGTCATTTAAGTCAATCATATTGGTGTTAACTGTCACCTGTAAAGAAAAACAATGTCAAGGAGATCATAAACCTTGCAGTGAGAAATCTGCCGATCAGTGATATTTCATATTAGAACCTACTTCCAACTCTCATACAGAGGGGAAGAGCAGGCAACAAGAAGGTAAATAACATCTACAAAATCCCAACAACCTGCTGTTTGCTGTCAGTGCTTTTAGATACAGATAACAGATCAACAAGAAGCATACAGAATATTTCTAATAGAAATCAAAGCTTGATGGGACAAAGATCACTAGAGGAGCAGAGACTCTGCAAAGCCTCTTGTAGATACTATATTCAGTGGTAAGCTATTATTAGGTAGAAAGGATGGAATATTGCATATAATGTCTTAATCAGATTATAGAACTGCTACTCTAATCAACTTACAATGGCAAATTACTAAACTACTTGCATGATTTTCAGTTATGGCTAATTTGAAGGAACAGATATCAAGACTGTTTGCTTTTCAAACATGACGCTTTTTAGTGGGATTAATTGAACAGGAAATCCCTCAAAATTAGCCAAAGGAAAAAAGATGAATGGGTGCAAGGAAATCTCCCAAGAACTAACTTTGTTTTCCCATTCAAATTCAGCCCACATCTGACGGAATTCAGCATCAGTGCAAGTTGCAGGCTGGATGTAGTCCATGATGTCAATGTGGATATCACTGAGGACCACACAATTTCTGTCACTCGCTGCTCCAGACACATCATAGACTGCAATAAACAAAAAGATCTCCAATCACTAAGGCAAATTTCGACTTTAGGTTTTAACATATACAAATAACAATTATGATATTATTTATTACGTAAACGTTTACAGAATATTTATTATGTACTGGGCTCTAAGTGCTCTATAAGTATTGTAGGGCTGGCCCCCAAAATCCTATCTGATGGTATTATTATTTTCTATCGTACAGATGAAGAAACAAAAGCACAGAAGTTAAATAAATTGCACAAGGTTGAACAACAGTAAGTGGTGGGGACAGGATTCAAACTCAGGCACATTATGTTTTTAAACAAATAATTCAGTCCCATTGTAGTGTCCTAGCCACTGCAGCAGACACACAGGCAGTTCAGTATTCTCACTGTGGGTGCACTGCTGAACCACAGCGCTTTAACAACGTAAGATCATTTGCTCTCATGACTGTCTCTTCCATAGTGGGAAGTTTCACTCTGGTGCCTACCTTTCCTCTTACTAGTGTCTTGACAGTCCCTCACTCCTTCTACTTTAAGGGAAAACTGGGGTTACCAAGAAAAAGGTCCTTTAATTTTCAGTCCAATTTATTAAAAATAAATATTTCTCTGTATCTACTCTCTCCTCTTCCCCTTTTATATACTGCCTGTTCACTTCAGGACTAATACTTCCTGACAACTGAGATCTCTTCATTGGTCAAGGATCTCACTCCATCAATCATTATCTCTTTCACTCTGAAATCTTTTTTTTTTTTTTTTAAGATTTTATTTATTTATTTGAGAGGTTGAGTTACAGAGAGAGAGACAGAGAGAGAGAGAGAGAGAGAGAGGTCTTCCATCTGCTGGTTCACTCCACAAATGGCCACAATGGCTGGAGCTGCACCAATCTGAAGCTAGGAGCCAGGAGCCTCTTCTGGATCTCCCACACAGGTGCAAGGGCCCAAGGACTTGGGCCATCTTCTACTGCTTTCCCAGGCCATAGCAGAAAGCTGAATCAGAAGTGGAGCAGCCAGGACTCATAAAGTGCCCATATGGAAAGCTGGCACTGCAGGCAACAGCCTTACCCACTATGCCACAGTGTTGGTCCCTCCTGTTACTCTTAAATAAATATTTATCTCTAGTTTAGATCGTTTGTGTCAAGACTCACAATAAACTGCTATTGCATATCTTTAGACACTTTTAATATTCAACTTGCTCAAGATTAAATTACGTGTTCTCTCAAATTTGATTTCCTGTATTTCCTGTTTGGGTGAGTGACACAAACAACAACGTAATCCAATCCAGAAATCTGAGAGATAATCTAGCCACTTCCTTCCTCAACGCTAACTCTTTCTTTCTCTTCCAACTCTTACTTCAGTTGTTTAAGCTCCCTGTCCTTTGTTACTTCGGCTTCGGCAATAGTCTACTAGTTAATCTTCCTGCCTCTTCTGATCAATCTCCTACAGTGCTATCACAGAAATAGTTCATCATTGGCCAGCGCCGCGGCTCACTAGGCTAATCCTCCACCTTGCGGCGCCAGCACACCCGGTTCTAGTCCCGGTCGGGGTGCTGGATTCTGTCCCGGTTGCCCCTCTTCCAGGCCAGCTCTCTGCTATGGCCAGGGAGTGCAGTGGAGGATGGCCCAGGTGCTTGGGCCCTGCACCCCATGGGAGACCAGGAAAAGCACCTGGATCCTGGCTCCTGCCATCGGATCAGCGTGGTGCGCCGGCCGCAGCGCGCCGGCCGTGGCGGCCATTGGAGGGTGAACCAACGGCAAAGGAAGACCTTTCTCTCTGTCTCTCTCTCTCACTGTCCACTCTGCCTGTCAAAAAAAAAAAAAAAAAAAAAAAAAAAGTTCATCATTTAATTCACTCATTTACAATTTCTTAATGTTACCCCTTCCACAAATAAAAATTGAAATGCTTAGCATGGCAAATAAAATATGACTTCCATTAACCTTCCTAATTTAAGTTTTTTCCTCCCATGACCCTCCACTGTACTCTGAACTCCAGATATATCAAACTGCTTACATTTGTTCCAGCTGCACCCTTGTCTGTCCGTAGAACACTTACAAATCTTTTAAAACCTTACTTAAATATCAGCTCCCCCAGGAAGCCATTACTAATCCCTGTCCTACAAGCTCTCAACATTCTGAGAATTGGACAAATCTCTTCCTTACTTCCATCCTACCTAGAACAGGCTGCTTTCATAATAGTCACCATTTGTAGTGCATGTATCTATTTTACACATGTTCATATACTTACATATTTTCCTTACTCAACTACCAGCTATCTGGAGATTTCGTTCCTCACCATGGTAAACCTATTCCTATGATAGAAATTGTTAGAAAATCTGCTTATGGACTGAATGCTTCTGAACAAACTAATCCTAATTCTGAAACATCCTTATATATGTGGGAACAAATGTCTGTATGAAGGTTTAGACTCAGTTCAAATGTTATCCTTTGATAATATATCATCTTCTTTCTTCATAAATCCTTCCACCCTGTTACCATTTTTTTCTACTATGATCTCAAACCACTGTTTCTACTATGATCTACTATGTAAATTAGTCCCTAGGACATTGTATTATAATCTTATTATTTCCTTATCTATCTCCTCCCTTTGCCTAATAGTTTCTTGAGGACGGTGACTCTATATGGTTCATTTCTGTATATCCAGAGCATAGAACGATGCTTGGCAACATAGAGAGTGCCCCACAGCAACTCATTACAGAAATTCTGTAATAAAAAAAAATACTGAACTACCACATGGCATAAAACACCACCTTACCTATATTACCAAAAATTATTCCATTTTCTGTTGATGCTACTTTCACATTAGCTTTAATATTTGCAAAGTCATGGGGAGCAAGAGTCAAAGGAGATGGTTTTTCCACAAGTTTCAGGTCTCCTGAAAAAAAGTTTGGACATGGTTAAAATACATATATTAACGATAAAATTTTAAAATGTATGCATCTTGGAGCAGCATACAGGTTGAGACACTGCTTGGAATTCCCGCATCCCATAATGGAGTGCCTGGTTCAAGTTGTAGCTCAGTTCCCTGATAATTCATACCCTGGGAGGCAACAGGTAATGACTCAAATCGTTGGGTCCCTGCCACCCACATGGGAGATCCATATTATGTTCCTGGCTTCTAATTTCAACCTGGCCCAGCCCCAGTTGTTGTGGGTATTTGGGGAATGAACCAGGAGATTAGAGATGTGTCTGCTTGCCTTACAAATAAATAAATAAAAGTTTTAAAAAATAAAAGTATGAATTTAACAGTTTCTAGAAAAATAACATGAAGAATATGTTTTAAATATTATGATGAAACAAATTCATTTAGCATCCTCATTATATTAATATGTACATTTTCAAAAAATTACAGGTATCTTAATATTTTTAATATTTAATTCATGGAGGGGCAATTACTTAAAGCTTAAGTCTTAAACTATATATTCCATTACAAAGAAAAATTAAAGAATTTGCATGAAGGTTTAAAATTTTTTTTAAGGTTTACTTATTTATTTGAAAGGCAGAGTTGGGGAGGGAGGAAACAGAGAGAGAAAGAGAGAGAGAGATGTTCCATCCGCTGGTTCATGCCCCAAATTACCACAATGGCCAGAATTGGGTCAGGCTGGAGCAGGAGCCTGAACTCCATCCAGGTCTCCCACATGGGTAGTGGGGCCCAAGCATCTGGGCCATCCTCTGCTTCTTTCCCAGGCACATTAGCAAGAAGCTGGATTGGAAGTAGGGCAGCTGGGACTGGAACTGGTGCCTATATGGGATGCTGGGCATTGCAGGAGGTTACCCATTACACCGCAGTATCTGCCTCAAGTTTATAAATTCTTAAGAGACATAGTTCTTTATACAGGTTACTACACTATGCTGAAGAACTAAGAGTAAACATATGTTCTCCTTTGTTATCTTTTTTTTTGCATAAATTTATTCCCACCATTGTGAATTTATAAACCCAAAATCCAGGTATGGGCAGAACCCACAGTGGCGTCTCTATAGGGACTCCAAGGGAAAAGAACCCATTACAGGTGGTGACAGGTATAGAACAGCGCTAGATCTGCTGAACACACAGCAAGGGAACAGGAGGTAGACAGGTCAGGTAGGGACTGACCACTGCCACTACTTTGTTATCTTGAAGTCTCCTAATTCTTGCAGAAGAAACATTAAATTTGCTGGGGGCACTGCACTGTTTCTATATACAATTTACATTTTTTAATTTAAAAACCAATATAAAGTTGGTATCAAGAGAAAAATATAATCTTACAATGCTACATGTCGTAATGATGTATTACTTCAGCTACACATGGTATGTAACAGCTACGATTCAGGGAATACCTAATTCTAAGGCACTTAAAATTCTGAGTCACTCACTAAATCTCTAACTTAAATAACTTGTATGATATGTAGAAAAACTTGTATTTACTAGATTAAGTTCAATGAATGAATCCATCTAAATGTGTCACAAGTATCAGAAATCAATAGAGCAGGCCAGCATTGTGGCTCACTAAGCTAATCCTCCGCCTGCAGCGCCAGCCCTCCTGGTTCTAGTCCTGGTTGGGGCACCGGTTCTGTCCTGGTTGCTCCTCTTCCAGTCCAGCTCTCTGCTGCGGCCCGGGAAGGCAGTGGAGGATGGCCCAAGTGCTTGGGCCCTGCACCCGCATGGGAGACCAGGAGGAAGCACCTGGCTCCTGGCTTTGGATTGGCGCAGCGCGATGGCCTGGCAGCCATTTTGGGGGTGAACCAACGGGAAGGAAGACCTTTCTCTCTGTCTCTCTCTCCCCACTGTCTAACTCTGCCTGTCCAGAAAAAAAAAAAAAAAAAAAAAAAAGAAAAGAAAATCAACACAACAGAGGTTTAGACAACTGGAGTTAAAGGAGACAACATGTAAAATTTAAAACTAAGCCTTGAATCAAAATGTAATTCAAGAGAATGCTTATACTAAAACCTGTGCACAACCTGCCATGAAGATCTACTATGTAGCAGTATCTTTTTCTTTCTTTATAATAAATTTCCTCACCTAGAGTAGCTAACTCTAATGTGCAGTTCTGCAAAGTATCACTGGTTTGGTTCACAACAAGAACATCCAGGACAATATCATACTGGTTGACATGAACATAAGCTTCTGCATATACAGGATCTGAGAAACCTGTCAACTGTGTGACCTGCAATAAAAAAATAAAGGTATAATCAAAGGAATGACAATTTAACCAAACACATCCTCACCAAATGATTACGTCTGGTAAATAATTAATAGCAGTGCTCAGATTAGAAAAGTCATTTTGAAACAGGCATGATAAAACTGTTCTATAATGTAGAAATGAAAATTTAAAGTAGGACATTAGATATAACAGGTCCTAGGTTTAAAAAACAGTATTCATACAATATAGAATTTTATTTTTTAATTTTATTTATTATTTTTATTTTTTGACAGGCAGAGTTAGACAGTGAGAGAAAGAGATAGAGAGAGAATTATAGACAGTGAGAGAGAGACAGAGAGAAAGGTCTTCCTTCCGTTGGTTCACTCCCTTTAATGGCTGCTACGGCCGGCGGGCTGCGCCGATCTGAAGCCGGGAGCTAGGTGCTTCTGCTGGTCTCCCACGTGGGTGCAGGGCCCAACCACTTGGGCCATCCTCCACTGCCCTCCTGGGCCACAGCAGAGAGCTGGACTGGAAGAGGAACAACCAGGACAGAAGCCGACGCCCCGACCGGGACTAGAACCCGGTGTGCCGGCTCCACAGGTGGAGGATTAGCCTAGTCAGCCATGGCACCGGCCACAATATAGAATTTAATTTAAAAATGATATTCAGGGGCCGGCACTGTGGCACAGATTAATTCTCTGCCTGCAGTACCAGCATCCCATATGGATGCTGGTTCTAGTCCCAGCTGCTCTTCTTCCAATCCAGCTCTCTGCTACGGCCTGGGAAAGCAGTAGATGGCCCAAGTGCTTGGGTCCCTGCACCTGTGTGAGAGACCCAAAAGAAGCTCCTGGCTCCTGGCTTTGGATTGGCCCTGCTCCAGCCGTTGCAGCCATTTGGGGAGTGAAACAGCAGATGAAAGAGACTTTTTTCTCTGCCTCTCCCTCTCAATGTCTGTAACTCTACCTATCAAATAAATAAAATCTTTTTAAAAAAATGATATTCAGGCAGCTTTTGGCTTTTAAGTTGATTAACTTAGTATAAGGTATATGTGCTGTTTTTAAGCTGAGTAGTTCAGTGGTAGGCAGACATTAAACATGTTTAGTAAACACATTTAAACATTGTTCCAACTTAGGAACTGAATACATTTGTACATATTTTTAGTTAAATCCCTAGTCACTCTCTGAAACTCAGGAATCAAAATTAAAATAATATGGTAGTCTTTGCTATCCAAGCTCAGGAAACAAACAGATCATATAGCAAGAAATGCTTTTATGACGCCACGAAGACCGAATGCTTCCTACCCTCCTCCAAATTAAAAAACACTCAAGTACAGCACTTTAAAAATGTAATATTGTCACAGGTAACAAAACAAATAACCACCAGATTAAATGGACAACATCAAAATTAAAATATTTTGTGCATCAAAGGATTTTTTTTTTTTTTTTTTTTGACAGGCAGAGTGGACAGTGAGAGAGAGAGACAGAGAGAGAAAGGTCTTCCTTTGCCGTTGGTTCACCCTCCAATGGCCGCCGCTGCAGCCGGCGCACCGCGCTGATCCGATGGCAGGAGCCAGGATCCAGGTGCTTTTCCTGGTCTCCCATGGGGTGCAGGGCCCAAGCACCTGGGCCATCCTCCACTGCACTCCCTGGCCATAGCAGAGAGCTGGCCTGGAAGAGGGACAACCGGGACAGAATCCGGCGCCCCAACCGGGACTAGAACCCGGTGTGCCGGCGCCGCAAGGTGGAGGATTAGCCTATTGAGCCACGGCGCCGGCTTGCATCAAAGGATTTTAACAAATGAAAATCCACAGAATGGGAGAAAATATTTGTAAATCATGTATTTAATAAAGAACACAGGCAGATAACCAAAAGCACATAAAAAGTCTCTAACACTAATAATTAGAGAAATGCAAATCAAAATCATTATAATATTTCATACTCAAGGGTAGTTGCTGTAAAAAAAATAGAAAATAATAATTGTTAAAAGATGTAGAGAAATTAGAACCCTTGAACAGTGCTAGTGAGAATGTAACACAGTGCAACTACCTTGAAAAACAATAAGGTAGTTCCACAAAAAACTTAAAAGTATAATTGCCATAAGATCTACCAATTCTACTTCTGGATATATATATATATACATATATATATATACACATACACACACATACTCAAAATAACCAAAAGCAAGGACTCCCAGGAGATATTTGTACATCTATGGTCACAGCATTACTTATAATAGCTGAAATATGGAAGCAACCCACACGTCCAGGAATAAATGGATAAACATAATGTGGGATATACTTACAATGGAATATTATTCAGCTTTAAAAAGGAAGGCAATTCTAATATAAGCTACAATATAGATAAACCCTGACAACATTATGCTAAATGAAACAAAGCCAACCACAAAAGGACAAACATTGATGCTACTTATGTAAGATGTTCAGAGTAGTCAAAATCACTGAGACAGGATAGAATTAAAAGGGAGAGAATGATCCTGCGGGGGAAGCAGGACACACAGCAGACTCATAGAATGGCAAATGCCCAAAACAGCACTCCTGCCTCAGAATCAACCCTTGGGACATTTGGATCTGGCTAAAAGGTCCATGAGAGTCTCACAGGCATGGGAAGCCATGACACAGTGGCAAAAAATGATCTAAATGAAAGATCCTGGTGAACAAGACCCCAGCAGAAGGAACAGGCCATCAAGGAGGGAGGTGCCTTTCTCTGAAGGGAGGAAGGATCCCCCACTGTGATATGGCCTTGACTAAACAAGTTCAGAGCTGGTGAACTCAAGGGGCTTCCATAGCTGAGACAGCTCATAGCAAGAGTTTCGGGTGATTGCTGATGTCATTAATAAGAGTGCCAATTGTTAAATCAACAACGGGAGTCACTGAGTACAGGCTCCCCATGTAGGATCTCTGTCCTTAATGTGTTTTACTATGAAACTTAAAAACAACACTACTAGTCGAACAATGCCCTATACCTTGTGCGGTTGTGTGAGCGCAGCCTGTTGAAATCCTTGCTTAGTGTATACTAAGTTGATCTTCTGTATATGAAAGTAATTGAAAATGAAACTCGATGAAGGGCAGGATGGGAGAGGGAGTGGGAGATGGGAGGGCCGCGGGAGGGAGCGAGGTTGCAGTGGGGAGCCACAACAATACAAAAGTTGCTCTTTGTAAATTCACATTTATTAAATGAAAAAAAAAAAAAAACATGAATTTTTCTGCATGACTTATTGATAACATTTTTTTTTAAATTTTTTGACAGGCAGAGTGGACAGTGAGAGAGAGACAGAGAGAAAGGTCTTCCTTTTTGCTGTTGGTTCGTTCACCCTCCAATGGCCGCCATGGCCGGCACGCTGCGGCCGGTGCACCGCGCTGATCCGATGGCAGGAGCCAGGTACTTATCCTGGTCTCCCATGGGGTGCAGGGCCCAAGCACTTGGGCCATCCTCCACTGCACTCCCTGGCAGCTGAGTAAGATACTCCAGTGATCATCTCTCCACAGAGGTACCTGTTTGAACAGCCATTCATGCACAGCAGAGAGCTGGCCTGGAAGAGGGGCAACTGGGACAGAATCCGGCGCCCTGACCGGGACTAGAACCCTGTGTGCCGGCGCCGCAAGGCAGAGGATTAGCCTAGTGAGTCGCGGTGCCGGCCACTGATAACATTTTAATTGGTAGTTCTATCTGTCACTTCACAGTTGAGAAAATATAGAATTTGTAGATTAATATTTTCTTAGCATTATTGGATCCTAAAATGTTGAAATTTTCAAAATGTCTTCTTACTATTTGTAAATGACATTCACTCTGTTTACTGGCTAAAATGTTGTCTATATTCATATCTTTTTTTTTTTTTTTGACAGGCAGAGTGGACAGTGGGAGAGAGAGACAGAGAGAAAGGTCTTCCTTTTGCTGTTGGTTCACCCTCCAATGGCTGCCGCAGCCGGCACACCGCACTGATCCGATGGCAGGAGCCAGGTGCTTATCCTGGTCTCCCATGGGGTGCAGGGCCCAAACACTTGGGCCATCCTCCACTGCACTCCCTGGCCACAGCAGAGAGCTGGCCTGGAAGAGGGGCAACCGGGACAGAATCCAGCACCCTGACCGGGACTAGAACCTGGTGTGCCGGCGCTGCAAGGTGGAGGATTAGCCTAGTGAGCCGCGGCGCCGGCCTATGTTCATATCTTACTAACCTGATTTTTCCAATAAAATTATATATATATTTAATTTTCAAAAAAAAAATCACCTAGACAGGAAGCAGAATGGTAACTGTCAAGTGATGGGGGAAGTAGGAATCAGTTGTTACTGTCTAATGGATATTGAGTTTCAGTTTTACAAGATGAAAACAGTGTTGAAATGGTTGTACAATAATGTGAATTCAATGAATGCCAAAATCCACACATTAATAATCCATTAAAATGGTAAATTTTGTTATCTAATTTCTACAATTCAAAAATTAATATATGTAAGATTGTTTATATCAATTCCTAATTTTAAGGAAGAAAACATGTTTTAGTAGTTGTAATTGTTCTACTGACTTTATTCTGAACAACAAAATCAAACTGAGACTATTCACTCATTTAAAGGAGAAGCAGTTAAACTATGCATTGAGTCCTAAATTTATGTTTAAAAGAGTCGAATTGACTTCCTAAGAAAATCTTGTAAAGAACTCAATATATTAAGAAAATAACAGTGGAGCTGCTCTATTTAAAGCAGAAGGGGACAGGAGAAGCTCAGGTCAACAAAGAAGCCAGAACCCTGTCCGTTGATTTTCCCTTGATTAGCTTATGATTCACACAACACAACTAGTTCAAGTTATAATATTATCTAATGGGCTTATAGTACTGTAATAAATATTTCATCAACTTCTGAGTTTCAATTGATATTTAATGGCCCTATCAATTATAGAGACTTGACAAAAACTGATGCTGTATATAAACTAGCTCATTTTTCTTTTAGAAAACAGCAGGACCAGCAACTTCCTGATTACTACTTTCTTAAGTAGTCAATTTAATTAATTTACAGTGTATATGGTATTCTGTTACCTTGTTAAGCTTAGATGCTAGGGGATCTGCTGCCTCTTTCCTCTGTGTGTTACCCATTGCTGCCAGCAGACTCAGCTGGAACTGATCTTCCTTGCAGTTCATTTCATTTTTTGCAGTTAGTTGCATGAAGGAAATGGGGTCATCAGGCTGTACTGTCACATTCCTCTTTTCAGATTCTTTCTGTGTTGGGAATACAACATTTACTAAACCTTTAATAGTGACAACCCTCACATATGAGGACTAAAAAATGAACAAAATTTTAAAAACTGAACCATAAAGCTTTTTTTATGGCTTTACCATATACATCTTACCTTTTGGGATAACTTCTCTTCTTCAAGTTTAGCAGATAACATATGAGAAAGGGACTGTCTGCATTCCTTATTGAAAATGTCATTCATTAAAGGTGAACATTCAGATAAAACCTTGAGGCACAGGGAAATTCGGTCTACATCATCATCAGTAATTGGCTTCTTAGGGAGAGAGGATTTTCCCAAATGAAGGATTGTAGCCATGAGCAACATAGCCTCCGCAACAAAAGACTAGAAAATGAGAAAAATGGTTATTGTGTCATGATTCTCCAACTGCAATAATGTCACTTTATTATAACTCACAACTCAAGAACTAAAATTAACTTTTCATTTCAACTGAACAAGACAGCAAATCCTTTAGATGTTATCTTCATAGTTACCTTTTTTGTACTATTCTCCTTCCTTTTTATTCTAACTACCACTTTCTAAGGCTTCAATTAACCCTCAACTGAAAGAGCAATTGCTTTCTACTGGTTTTCCCTTGCTCTAGTTTTTCCCTCTAACTACCCCACATGATGATGCCATCTTTTTTATCTTATACATAGAAAAAAAAAATGATACATTTCACCAATTTTTTTTTTTTTTTTTTTTTTTTGACAGGCAGAGTGGACAATGAGAGAAACAGACAGAGAGAAAGGTCTTCCTTTGCCGTTGGTTCACCCTCCAATGGCCGCTGCGGCCGGCACACCGTGCTGATCCGACGGCCGGAGCCAGGTACTTATCCTGGTCTCCCATGGGGTGCAGGGCCCAAGCACTTGGGCCATCCTCCACTGCACTCCCTGGCCACAGCAGAGAGCTGGCCTGGAAGAGGGGCAACCGGGACAGAATCCGGCGCCCCAACCGGGACTAGAACCCGGTGTGCCAGCGCCGCAAGGTGGAGGATTAGCCTAGTGAGCCGCAGCGCCGGCCACATTTCACCAATTGTTAACATTTTGCCACATTTGCTCTTTAATGCCCTATTCACTTATTAAATTTTTTGCTAAATATATGAAAATAATATTCTTCATCTGGCCCAGTCCTGGTAGTTGGAGCCACTTGGGAGAGAACCAGCAAACACAAGAGCTCTTTCTCTGTCTCTCCCTAACTCTGCTTAAAAAAAAAAATGAGAAGCTTGTGGAAAATGGAATAAAATAATTTTAAAATCCATGCAAATTTTTCATAATACATATTTTCCACAAACTTTTTGAAGTACCCTCATGTAATATTGTAAATGAGTACACAGAATGGTCAGAAGGCATCATGAATGTATGAACTGTAGACAGGAATAATTTAAAAGATACTTTTGGATAAAACAATGAATGAGTGGATGAAGACGTTAGAGAGAAAGGCATTTCCTTCACTGGTCCCTGATTAATCCCAGCAAATAGAACTGATTTCATAAGCCCTTACTTTTCCTTCCACGGACTATCATATGATATTATTATTATGTAACTTTGTAAATTTTATGGTTAACATATATTACTGTGTCCACCTCCCCTATTAAACTATGCACTCTTTCATAATATGAACTATATCATTAACTTATGGACCTCTCACTGTCTAGAGTACAACAATGGGTGCTTGATATTCAGTTGCTGGGTAAATGCACGATAAATGAACTTACATTTTGCTTTTTCTTCTCTTGAACCAAAGCTACATAGCGCAAGGCAATCTTGGTCAGAGTTGTGGCAAGGGAGGCAGCAACAAAAAAATCTCCATCCAAAAGGAATCCTCTTAGGGGAGGTCTGTAAAGAGATACAAAAAACAAAAACAAAACAAAACCCACCAAACTTTGAAGCACCATGCAGCTTCTGTAAAAATTATTCAAGTAAGCCAGTCTCATCACCCTTCAGTGAGAAGGACCTCAATTAGCTCCTTCTATAAGAGCGCTCAGAGGCCGGCGCCACGGCTCACTAGGCTAATCCTCCGCCTAGCGGCGCCGGCACACCGGGTTCTAGTCCCGGTTGGGGCGCCGGATTCTGTCCCGGTTGCCCCTCTTCCAGGCCAACTCTCTGCTGTGGCCAGGGAGTGCAGTGGAGGATGGCCCAGGTGCTTGGGCCCTGCACCCCATGGGAGACCAGGAGAAGCACCTGGCTCCTGCCATCGGATCAGCGCGATGCGCCGGCCGCAACACGCCAGCTGCGGCGGCCATTGGAGGGTGAACCAACGGCAAAGGAAGACCTTTCTCTCTGTCTCTCTCTCTCACTGTCCACTCTGCCTGTCAAAAAATTAAAAAAAAGAAAAGAAAAAAAAAAAGGTTAAAAAAAAAAAAAGAAGAAAAAGAGTGCTCAGAAAGAAAAAAAAAATACATGACTTTAGTAGATACTGGAGGCAGCAGCAGGTGATTGCTCAAGTAACTGGGTCCCTGCCAAATATGTGGAAGACCTGGGCCAGCGCCGCGGCTCACTAGGCTAATCCTCTGCCTTGCAGCGCTGGCACACCAGGTTCTAGTCCCGGTCGGGGCGCCGGATTCTGTCCCGGTTGCCCCTCTTCCAGGCCAGCTCTCTGCTGTGGCCAGGGAGTGCAGTGGAGGATGGCCCAAGTGTTTGGGCCCTGCACCCCATGGGAGACCAGGATAAGTACCTGGCTCCTGCCATTGGATCAGCGCAGTGCGCCGGCCGCAGCGTGCTGGCCGTGGCGGCCATTGGAGGGTGAACCAACAGCAAAAGGAAGACCTTTCTCTCTGTCTCTCTCTCACTGTCCACTCTGCCTGACTCTGCCTGTCAAAACACACACACACACACACACACACACAAATATGTGGAAGACCTGGATTGAGTTCTGGTTTCCAGCTTCTGCTTGGTTCAGCCCCAGCTATTGTAAGCATTTGGAGAACGAAGAGCAGAGAGATGCTCTTTCTTTTCTCAACTAAGTAAGTAAGGGACCAATATTGTAGCGTAGCAGGTTAAGCTGTTGCCTGCATCCCATATGAGCACCAGTTTGTGTCCTGGCTGCCCTTCTGCTGATCCAGTTCTCTGTTAACATGGCTAGGAAAGCAGCAGAAGATGGCTTGAGTGCTTGGGCCTTCATCACCCACATGCGAGACCCAGATGAAACTCTTGGCTCCTGGCTTTCGCCTGGTTGGGCCAGGTCATTGCAGCCATTTGGGGAGTGAACCAGTAGATGAAAGACTTCTCTTGGAGCAGGCACTCTGGTGTAGTGGGTACCTGCAGCACCAGATCCCATGTGGGCACTGGTTAGAGCCCTAGTTGCTCTACAGCCAATCCAGCTCCCTGCTGCTGAGTTTGGGAAAGCAGCAGCAGATGGCCCAAATCCTTGGGCCCCTGCACCTACTTGGGAGACCTCAAGGAAGCGCCTGGCTCCTGGCTTCAACCTGGCTCAGCCCCAGCCATTATGGTCATTTGGGAGTGAACTTGCAGGTGGAAGACCTCTCTGTCTCTGCCTCTCCCTCTCTGTAACTCTGACTTTCTTTTTTTTTTTTTTTTTGACAGGCAGAGTGGACAGTGAGAGAGAGAGACAGAGAGAAAGGTCTTCCTTTGCCGTTGGTTCACCCTCCAATGGCTGCCGCGGCCGGCGCGCTGCGGCCGGCGCACCGCGCTGATCCGATGGCAGGAGCCAGGAGCCAGGTGCTTTTCCTGGTCTCCCATGGGGTGCAGGGCCCAAGCACCTGGGCCATCCTCCACTGCACTCCCTGGCCACAGCAGAGGGCTGGCCTGGAAGAGGGGCAACCGGGACAGAATCCGGCGCCCCGACCGGGACTAGAACCCGGTGTGCCGGCGCCGCTAGGCGGAGGATTAGCCTAGTGAGCCGCGGCGCCGGCTGTAACTCTGACTTTCAAATAAAATAAATAAATCTTTAAAAAAAAAAAAAAAAAAGGAGTTCTCTGTCTCTCCCCTCTCTATAACTCTTTCAAATAAAATAAATAAATCTCCCCCCCCACCAAAGAAACCTTTTATTTAAGGAAGTATAAATTTCATAAGTACAACTTTAGGAATATAGTGATTCTTCCCACCAAACCCGCCCTTTTACCCCCATTCCCACTCCACCTCCTCCTCGTTTTCCCAGTCCCATTCTCCATTAGGATTCATTTTCAATTAACTTTATACACAGAAGGCCAACTCTATACTAAGTAAAGATTTCAACAATTTGCACACACACACACACAAACACAAACTGTTTGAGAACAAATTTTACAGTTAATTCTCATAATACAACTCATTGGAGACAGAGGTCCTACATGGGGAGTTAGTGCACAGTGACTCCTGTTAATTTAACAACTAACACTCTTATTTTATTTATGATGTCAGTGATCACTCGAGGCTCTTGACATGAGTTGCCTAGGCTATGGAAGCCTTTTGAATCCACAATCTCTGTCAATATTTAGACAAGGGCATAAACAAAGTGGAAGCTCTCTCCTCCCTTCAGAGATTAAACAACAACAAAAAAGGATTTCTCTGTCTCTCCATTACTCAGCCTTTCAAATAAATAAAATTTTAAATAAATAAATTTTTAAAAGGGGTGGGTATTTGGTCTAGTAGTTAAAACACCAAAATCCCATATCAGAGCGTTTGAGTCCTGGCTCCGTTCTCCATTCCAACTTCCTAGTACTGTAGATCCTGGGAGGTAGCAGGTGATGGCTGAAGCATCTGAGTCCTGGCCACCCAAACTAGAGACCTAGATTTAGCTGGCTTTAGTCTGGCTCAGCCCCAGCCTTGTGGGTACTTAGGGAGTGAAGCACTAGGTTGGAGCTCTTTTTTGGCTTATAAAATAAAAAATTAAAAAAAAAATTAAAGATAAAAGTAAAAAATATCACCTTTATTAAAATATAAATAAAACTTATCTTCCAATGATGCAAGAGCCAAAATTAAGCTAAAGAGCTACATTCAAATCCTGGTATATTTGTTTGTTTATTGGGTAAATTACAAATGTCTCTAAGTCTCAAATTCCTCTTCTGGAAAATAGAGGTAATATACCTTATCTCAAAGAACTGTTGCTTTCTTTACCATAAAAATGGGGAGCAAAATAAAGGAGAAAATATCAAACTTTTACTCCATTAATTAGAACTAGAAAAAACTTTCTAGGTACTAAATAGCAACAAAACTCAAATGTCATCAAAGCGATCTCATGGCATTTCATGTGAGCAAAATAATTTTATGTCAACAGAAAACAATTATTTCAATGAAAACAGTTGGAAGGAACAAACCATTAACATAATTCCTAGGAAAAATACTTAAACATCTTCCTTTCAAATACCTTAAATGGCAAAGATTTTCATTTTGATCACAAAAGCAAAGTAATGCATGAAAAAAAATGTAACTGCTTTTTATATAAGAGTAATAATAAAAGCACAGCTGGTAGTTCATAAGTGTTGTGAATTACCTGTCTTCCTCTTTCTTGGCAGGTCTAGAACTGCTAAGAGCACTCTGAGTTGCATAGGTACCCATTTCAGTAACCAGTTTCTGAACTGGCCCCACAGTTACTTCTTCTTCAGGTTTTAATTCACCAGCCTCTTTCTTTATTTCTGACTCTACAATTGGGATCTAAAAGTCAATTGAAAATATAAATTTAGTAATAATATTAAAAGCAAGCAAAATTACATATATATATTTTACCATTTCTATAAAGAAGGTACTTTCTCAATGGGATTTTTGGAACCTGGAGCTCTGCTTCCAATTTCCTTTACTTCCTAGGACAATGTTTTGGAAGCAACAGAGACTAAGAACAGAGTTTGATGTTCCTAGGTTGGAATTCTCACTCTGTCACTTACTAGTTGTATAGTTCTGGGTAAGTCAATTCAATCACTTCGACTCTCAATTTCTTACCCTGATAAATGAAAATCTCACTTCTTTTCACACAAATTACTTAACAGAAAAATACATATGACAGTGTCAAATGCAAAGCAGATGGCTCACTAAACCTATTCCTCTTCTCTTCCTGTTCTCTTGAAATATTAAACAAAACAGCACGCATCCTTTTAAAGTGAAATAAATCTTAACTTGTATAGAACTTCACCAACTACGTTTTCTTTTTTATATTTGTAAATGTTTATTTCTTTATTTTTATTTCTTTTGAAGACAGACAGAGACACACACACATAGAGAGAGTGAGAGAGTGGGTGAGAGAGAGAGTGTGAGATAAAGAGCTCACTGGTTCACTCCTCAAATGCTCACAAAAGTCAGGGCTGGGCCAGGCTAAAACCAGGAATCTGGAACTCCATCTGAGTCTCCCACGTGGGTGGCAGGGACCCAAGTAATTCAGTCATCATTTGTTGCCTCCCAGGATACAATGGCAGAAAGCTGGATTAAAAGTGGAGGTGCTGGGTCTCAAACTGGCACTCTGATATAAGGGATTACCAAGTAGTGGCTTAACCTGCTGTGCCACAATGCCCACCCCAAGAACGCCTTTTAAATTAATGACTACTATGTATTCTTTGTTACCAGTCTATTAAGGAACTCTAAAACTTTAATCATTATCTATGTGAATCCCTTTATTTATAGATGAAAAAAGTGATGACTGGGGCAGGTGTCTGTCCTAGCAATTAAGCCATCCCTATCCCACACTGTGCTTCCAGGGTTCATCACCCAGCTTGGGATCCTGATCCCAGGCTTCTTGTTAATGACACTTGGAGCCAGCAGTGATGGATCAAGCATTTAGTTTCCAGTTACCCTTATGGAAGACGGGGATCAACGTTCCAGCTTCAGCCTGGCTCAGCCCTGGCGGCTGCAGGCACTGAGAGAGTGAACCAGTGGATGGGAACTCTCTCTCTTTTATCTTCTCTCTGCCTCTTAAATAAACAAATAATTTAAAAAATTTAAAACAAAACAAAACTATGCCTAGTTCAGTTAAAAAAAATTAATTTGTTGCTGGTGCTGTGGCATAGTAGGTTAAGCTTCTGCCTGTGGTGCTGGCATCCCATATGAGCGCTAATTCGTGTCCTGGCTATTCCACTTCTGATCTGGCTCTCTGCTAATGGCCTGGAAAAGCAGCAGAGGACAGACCAAGTGCTTGGGCCTCTGTACCTGAAGAAGCTCCTGGTTACAGGTTACAGGCTTCAGATCGGCCCAGCTCCAGCTGCTGTGGCCATTTGGGGAGTGAACCAGTGGATGGAAGACCGTTCTGTTTCCTCCCTCCCCTACTCTGTGACGCTATCTCTGAAATAAATAAATCTTTTTATAAAAGAAACTTAAATTCAAGGTCTCAGAACTAATTATTGGCAGAACCAAGACTAGAACTCATGTTTCCTACATGCAGTACGCTGTTCTTTCTATTCTATCATGGGTCATTTGGTATACCACTAATAGCAGTAAAGCTACTAGTTTCAGTACATAAATATCCTAAAGTCAGCCTTTTCCTAAGAAATTTCTTGTTTCAGAACTATTAGGCTAAAATTTTATAAGCCTTATTCTTTTAAAGCACAAAACATTTTGTTCAAATAAAATCTTACCCAGAAGGCTAAAGAATAAAAGAGAAAAGCTTTATGGCTAAATGTGGGGAGAAAGAGCTCTCCTAATTTTCCGCAGGCCCTAAGGCTTATTTATTGGGGTAATTAAAATACATTTTTTCAGTGTTCTTTAGTTCAGATACTAATAAATAAAAACACAAGAGCAAATTTTCACATAAGGATCAAATTTTGAAAAGGAAATTCATATGAAGTAGGAGTCATTAAAATAAAACATACCTCCCCAAGCGACCGGCGGACCTCAGTCATCACACTCTGAATGTCTTCCTTGGTACTACAGTATTCTCCCAGGATCCACAATGCTCCTCGGTAAATCCTGGGTCAAGAATACAAGCTCTGAAACATGGACCTGGCAAACACATCTTTTTCGGGCAAACTATCCATTGCAACGCATAGAGTTACTTACTAGAATTCTATTGAATATCTTTGCTTTTATTCTAAAACAGGAGGAACATCTGACTCATGAAATCGTTTCGTCTGGCTTTGTTAAGGCAACCACAGGTCAGACTTGAAATTCAATAAATCTATGGCAGGCTAATTTTTAAGTTGATAATTTTGTATAGCCTGTGGATGATGTAATAAATATCCAAATGGTCCTAGGCAGAAAAAAGGTTCCCCTCCCCTGCTCTAAAATCTCCAACAAGCTCCTGATCCACCCTCACTTTTAGAGGATGGTGTTCTTGCTTCCTTGGCAAACACATCTGGAAGCAGAGATCTTTCTTTTGAATTTAAGCTCAAGCAAGAAACCAAGGGCTGGCACTGTGACGTAGCGGGTTAAGCCACCTTCTGCAGCACCAGCATCCCATATAGGCGCTAGTTCAAGTCCTGGCTACTCCACTTCCAATCCAGCTCCCTGCTAATGCACCTGGTAAAGCAGCAGAACATGGCACAGGTGCTTGGGCCCCTGCACTCACATGGGAGACTGGACGGAGTTCCTGGCCTGGCTTTGGATCAGCCCCCACTTCAGTTGTTGTAGTCATTTGCAGAGTGAACTAGCAGATTTCCTTCTCTGTCTGTCTCTCCCTCTCTCTAACTCTGCCTTTCAAATAAAGAAAAACAATAAATCTTAAAAAAGAAACCAAGATTCTCCCATTCTAAAAGATTATAGATGAACATTTCAGAAAGAATGTAACATTGTTTTCATTCTCTCCAGAAATAATTTGGATTAAAAGCAAAATAATTGTTCCCATTTATCATTAAGAATATTCTAAAACTGGCAAACCTAGAAGTAAAAATAAAATACTAAAATGTTTCCCAGCAAAGCATTCATTTAGGACAAAGATATGATAAATTTGGCTTTATCATGTACGACTCTAGGAAATGTATTTTTTAAGCTTATTCTTTTTATTCATTAGAAAGGCAGAACAACAGAAAGAGAGAGAGAGAGAGAGACAGACAGACAGACAGAAAAAGTCTTCCATCTGCTGGTTCACTCCCCCAAAGATTACAACAATCAGGGCTGCGCCAGGCCACAGCCAACAGGCAGGCACTTAAAGGGGTTTCAGGTAGGTGGCAGGTGCCCAAGTACTTGAGCCCTCATCTGATGCCTCCAAGGCTGCACATCAGCAGGAAGCTGAATTGTAAATGGAGGTGGGATTTGATCCCAGGTACTATGATTAAGGATACAGGTATCACAAGTAGAGCTTAATCCACTTCGATACAATGCCTGTCCCAAAACATTCTTCATCACTTCCATAAATATCAACACAATTTCATATCATAAAAACATTTCTGCACTGGTTCCTTCCTTTCTACCTAAGCAGACCTGCTGCAAGTCTGTTTTAGTCTATCCATCAGATGCTTTTTAAGTTTTCTGATTCTTATTATATGTGAAAGGCAGACAGACAGCTGAATCAGAATCAGAGCAAGTGGGGCTGACCCAGCAGTCTGATAAGGGATGCCAGCGTAACAAACAGTGGCTTAATTCGTGGTACCATAATGCTGGCTCCACCCATCAGATGCTTTAGAGATAAAATTTGGATACAATATAGCACAGGGTATTCAAGGGAAACACAGGTTAGGTTATATGCTCAATCTCTCCCTTTAATAAATAATGAGGAAAATACAAATAAGGAAATCTAAAAGGTGATGCCTTTTCTTAATTACTTTGTTTCTTAATTACTTTGAGATTCATAAGGTCTTACAGGAGATAAAAAGGGTACTTCAAAAACCTCATGGGGTGGCTGGTATCATGGCATAGTGGTTAAGCTACTGCTTGCAAAGATGGCATCCCATACTGCAGCACAAGTTCAAATACTGGCTATTCCACTTTTGATCTAGCTCCCTACTGATATGCCTAGCAAAGCAGCAGATGGCAACTCAAGTTCTTGGGCTCTGCCACCCATGTGGAAGACCTGGATGGAATTTCAGGCTCCTGGGTTCGGCCTGGCCTAGCCCTGACGGTTGCAGCCATTTGGGGAGTGAAATCAAGATCTCTCTCTTTCTCTCTGCTTCTCCATCTCTATTTCATTCTGCCTTTTAAATAAATAAAAATAATCTTTAAAAAGTGAAGTAGTTATAAAAAAGTTCATGAAAATGTAACTTAAACTTATTTTGGTTCAAAAAAAGGTCTGAAATGCAAGTAAAGGAAGGGTCTTCAAAAGCTTAAAGAAAATGTATATTATGAAAAAATATGTATGGATTTCAAAAATTTCTTGCACCAAAATAAATATCACTTAATTTCACTTTTTCCATGGTGGAGGAACCTAACTAGATCATGGTGAAAACATTTCCTTTTGGGGCCGGCGCCATGGCACAGTAGGTTAATCCTCTGTCTGCGGCTCCGGCATCCCATATGGGTGCCAGTTCTAGTCCCGGCTGCTCCTCTTCCAGTCCAGTTCTCTGCTATGGCCTGGCAAAGCAGTAGAAGATGGCCCAACTCTTGGGCCACTGCACCCACAAGGGAGACCAGGAAGAAGTGCCTGGCTCCTGGCTTCGGATCGGCGCAGCTCCAGCCATTGCAGCCTTCTGGGGAGTGAACCAATGGAAGGAAGACCTTTCTCTCTGTCTCTCCCTCTCACTGTCTCTAACTCTAACTCTCAAATAAAAACAAATTAAAAAAATCTTTAAAAAAAAATTTCCCTTTATCCACAAACTATGGATTGACTGAGAGTAGAGGTGAAGTGATGTTTGTTGTCATGCTTAATTTGCCTTGACTCATATCTCTTCTCCAATCTATTTTCTAGCAAATAAACCTTTAAAGATAGAAACTGATAAAATGGTTAATTGACCCTACATCTAAATGTACTTTAAACTTACTTGACAGATTTAATAGCATGAAAAACTTCAAGCATTTTCTCCACAATAAGCATTCTCAGGTTATCAAATCGCTGAATGGCTTCACGAACAAACTCCAAGACATCAGCTGCTGCTGCTTCATTACTGTCACTAAGAAATTCCATTAACTAAAAAGGAAAAAGGGAAACAAGATTCAAAAACCATAATTTTCAGAAAGAAAATTATCTAAGGCAAGAGATAAATTAACAAAAATACAAAGAATATAATTACTAATAAATTTCAAATACATACCAAATATAAAACAAGAGACAAGAACTACTACATAGGGGTCAGCACTGTGGGCATAGCAAGTTAAGTGGCTGCCTACAGCTCCAGCATCCCATATGGGCCCAGTTAGAGTCCCAGCTGTTCCACCTCCCATCCAGCTCACTGCTGATGCTCCTGGAAAAGCAGCGGAGGATGGCCCACGTGCTTGGACCCTTGCACCCATGTGGGAAACCTGGAGGAATTCTAGCCATTTGGGGAGTGAACTAGCAGAAGGAAGATCTCTATTTCTCCTTTTCTCTCCCTCTAACTCTGCCTTTCAAATGAATAAAATAAATCTTAAAAAAAGAGTATTATATAATCAAAGCCACATGGCATTTTTTAAAAAGATTTATTTATTTACTTGAAAGGCAGAATTACAGAGAGAGAGAAGGAGAAGCAGAGAGAGAGAGAGAGAGAGAGAGCGCGAGTGAGCGAGCTGGTTCACTCCCCATCTGGCCACAATGGCCAGAGCTGCACCGATCTGTAGCCAGGAGCCAGGAGCTTCCTCCAGGTCTCCCATGCAAGTGCAGAGGCCCATGCACTTGGGCCATCTTCCACTGCTTTCCCAGGCCATAGCAGAGAGTTGGATCAGAAGTGAAGTAGCTGGGTCTTGAACTGGTGACCACATGGGATGCCGGCACTGCAGGAGGCGATTTTATCTGCTATGCCAGAGCGCCGGCTCCCAGCTTTCTGTTTTATGTGCAGCCAAGTTTATTATAAAACTCATTTTTTAAAGATTAATTTAATATTATTTTAAAAGATTTTTATTTAATTATTTGAGAGGTAGAGTTACAGATAGAGAGAGAGAGAGATCAGAGAATGGTCTTTCATCCACTGGTTCACTCCCCAAATGGCCGTAATGGCTGGAGAGGGGCCAATCCGAAGCCAGAAACCAGGAGCTTTTTCTGGGTCCCTCACGAAGGTACAGGGGCTCAAGCACTTGGCCCATCTTTCACTGGTTTCCCAGGGCATAAGCAGAGAGCTGGATGAGACCCTGAAGAAGCTCCTGGCTCCTGGCTCCAGAGCGTAGCTCTGACTGTTGCAGCCAACTAGGGAGTGAACCAGTGGATGGAAGACCTCTCTCTTTCTCTGCCTCTCCTTCTCTATCTCTGACTTTCAAATAAATAAATAAATAAATCTTTAAAAAAAAAAAAAAAAAGAGGAGCAGTCAGGACACGAACTGGCACCTATATGGGATGGCAGTGCCTCAGGCAGAGGCTTAGCCTACTACACCACAGCACCAGCCCCTATAATAAAAATTCCAAACAGAGGGGTTATCGCTGTGGCACAGGGGGGTTAAGCTGCCTTTTTGGGACACCGGCATTCCATATCAGAGTGTAGGTTTGAGTTCTGGCTACTCTGCTTCTGATTCAACTCCCTGCTATTGTGATTAGGAAGGCAGTGAATGATGGTCCAAGTATTTGGGCTCCTGTCACCCAGATGGGAGACATAGATGGAGTTCTGGCTTCTAGCTTCAGCCTGGACCAGCCCTGGCCATTACAGACATTTAGGAAGCGAACCAGCAAAAGGAAAATCTCTGTCCCTCCGTCTGTCTGTCTCTCTCTGGCATTCTTCCTTTCAAATAAACCTTAAAAAAAAAAAAAAAAAAAAGGCAACAAAACTTCTGATAAGAGAGAAGAAATTCACAACTCAAAATAAATTAGATATTTCTAAGTTGTAACTAAAAGTAAAACCATCTGAGAAAATTCAGAATTCAATGGTAAAATTTCAAATTACAGTAATTTACCTAATTTATCTGATAACAGGAATCAAAAGTCTTGTTATGTGACTTTTTTCTATAACTGATTCCTTCAGCTTTTTTTTACTTTTATTTATTTATTTAATTTTTTAAAAATTTATTTGAGAGGCAGAGAGAGAGAGAGAGAGAGAGAGAAATGTCTTCCATACGCTGGTTCACTCCCCAGACTACTGCAATGGCCGTAGCTGCATTGATCCGAAATCTGAAGCTAGGAACCAGGAGCTTCTTCCGGGTCTCCCATAAGGGTACAGGAGCCCAAGGGCTTGGGCCATCTTCTACTGTTTTCCCAGGCCATAGCAGAGAGCTGGATTGGAAGTAGAGCAGCTGGGACTTGAACCAGCGCCCATATGGGATGCCAGCACTGTAGGCTGCAGCTTTTACCCACTATGCCACAGTGCCGGCCCCTCCTTCATCTTTAAGAGCTAAAATTATTTGAAAGAAATACTAGCCCTACTACATAATAGTATACATGATTTTACTTTCAGTAATTATAATAAATTTCAATTAAAATATGTAGAGTTTTTTTGTTACTATTTTATTTCATTAATTTTTTATGAAGATACATGATGAAGTCAAAGTCTTTGTTCTTCTAAGTTCAAGACAGACATAAAGGTCCCTCCTAACCATAAGATAAGGTTTCACCTCATCCCAGTTAGAATGGTTTTCATACAGAATTCAACAAACAACAAATGCTGGCAAGGATGTGGAGAAAAGGTACCCTAATCCACTGTTGGTGGGAATGTAAACTGGTACAACCACTGTGGAAGATAGTATAGAGATACCTCAGACATCTGAATATAGACCTGCCAGATGACCCAGCCATCCCACTCCTGGGTATTTACCCAAGGGAAATGAAATCAGCAAATGAAAGAGTTATCTGTACCCCCACGTTTACTGCAGCTCAATTCACAGTAACTACGATATGGACCTGACCCAACCCAAATGTCCATCAACTGAAGACTACAAAAAGAAATCATAGGAAATGTACACCATGGAATACTACACAGAGGTAAAAAAAAACAAAACAACAACAACAACAAAAACCACGAAATCCGGTCATTTGAAAAAAATGGATGAAACTAAAAAGCATATTTATTGAAACAAGCCAGTCCCAAAAGGACAAATATCGTATGTTCTCTCTGACCTGTGGTAACTAATAGCATCTAAAAGGAAGTGAAATTGACACTTTGAGGAGCAATTACTTTGAACAGCCCTTGTCTCAACTATTAAGAAACCGTTTTCTGGGCTGGCGTCATGGCTCAATTGGTTAATCCTCCGCCTATGGCGCCGGCACCCCGGGTTCTGTCTTGGTTAGGGCGCCAGATTCTGTCCCAGTTGCTCCTCTTGCAGTTCAGCTCTCTGCTGTGGCCCGGGAAGGCAGTGGGGGATGCCCCAAGTGCTTGGGTCCCTGCGCCCGCATGGGAGACTGGGAGGAAGCACCCGGCTCCTGGCTTCGGAACCAACGGAAGGAAGACCTTTCTCTCTGTCTCTCTCTCTCTCACTGTCTAACTCTGTCAAAAAAAATAGATTTTAGTAAAAAATAAGAATGGGAATAGGAGATGGAGGAGGAAGAGAGGTAGGAGAGTGGGTGGGAGGGCAGGTACAGTGGGAAGAATCACCATGTTCCTAAACTTGTAATTATGAAATATATGAAGTTTGTATTCCTTAAATAAAAGTTTTCTGGGGGGAAAAAAGATAAAGTGGTTCCATACAGCTGAGTTCTCTGGAATTTAAATATTAAATGACTAGAATTAAAAAAATTTTTTTCAGAGCATTTCAAAATTAAGGTAATCAGAATTACATACCACAGGAATAACATTTGCTGCCATATCTGGAAATCGAACAGAACAGGAGTGCAATGTTCGTACAAGGAGCTGTCTGTATTTGTCAGTATCTTCATGTTCAGACACATTGTTTGTTTTAATCACTTCCTTCTTCAAGACAATAACCAGCTACAGAACAAAGTAAAAGTAAGTGAAAATTAGATCATGTTTTGTCTAAGAGCTTCTACAATGCTGTCAATGTTTTACCTCTTCAACATTCCTAGAAGAGACAAGGTCCAGTGCTAACTGCAAAGTTTTCTTGCGTACTTCTAAGTCTGGCGTGCTCAACACTCTTAGAATATCCATTACCAGATCCTGAAAAAGAACAAAAAACCTGAGAATTAGCACCAATATTTCTGATCATAAGAAGGCAATCCTAACTGCAGAATGTGAATTCTGTCCATCTTGCTGCCTTAATCCTTTGATCAATAATAAAATTACAAGAACTATGTATCTTGAGCCTCCTCATGTAATACAATATGAAATAATATCATATATGGTTAATTCAAACTGAAATTGTTTATTTTGACTCTACTAAGCTCTAGAGCCAACTTAGAGTTCATAGGAAATTTAGAAGTCTGAGGAACAATGACATCACAAAAAGGTGTCTGGATGTGTCTGGGTAGACACAGCTCTGGTCGTTGTGGCCATGTGAGGAGTGAAAGAGCGGATGGAAGACTTCTCTCTTTCTCTTTGCCTCCGTCTCTCTGTAACTCTGCCTTTCAAATAAAAAAATAGATTTTTTTTTTTTTTTAAATAAAGAGACTGAGGGACTGGTATTGTGGCACAGTAGGTTAAGCTGCTGCTTGTGTCACTGGCATCTCCTATTGGAATGGTGGTTTGAGTTCTAGCTACTCTGCTTCCGATTCAGCTCTCTGCTAATGTGTCTAGGAAGGCAGTGGAGGTTGGCCCAAGTACTTGGGTTCCTGTCACCCACATGGGAGACCTGGATGGGGTTCCAGTTCTTGGCTTCAGCCTGGCTTTGCCTTGGCTGTTGTGGTCATTAGCAGAGTGAACCAATCGATGGGAGATCTCTCTCCTTCCTTCTCTGTCACTTTGCCTTTTAAATAAACAAATAAATAATAAAACAAAACAAAAACAAAATTCAGAGACTGAAAGGACAGAACAGCCTGAACAATGGCTATAAATTGGACAAATGAAACAAAAAGACCATTTTTGGAACAATCAGGAAAATCTGAATCTAGACTTTATTAGATAATATTAAAAAATTATTAACAGTGTTATCATGTGTGATATTACCCGCTATGATACAGCGCTGGCTCCTATATTCACATTTCTAAACTGTGCCATAATGTTCTTCCTAGCAATCTTTTTTTTTTTTTAGTTTAGTTTATTTATTTGAAAGGAAGAATTAGAGAGGTAGGTAGGTAGGTAGAGAGAGAGAGAGGGAAAGAGGAAGAGGGAGAGAGAGAGACAGAGAGAGAGGTCTTCCATCTGCTGGTTCACTCCCCAAAATGGCCACAACAGCTAGAGCTGAGCTGATCTGAAGCCAGGAGCCAGGAGCTTCTTCTGGGTTTCCCACAAGAATGGAGGGGCCCATGGACTTGGGCTATTCTCCACTGCTTTCCCATGTGTATTAGCAGGGAGGTAGATTGAAGTGGAGCAGTGGGGACTCAAGCCAGTGACCACAAGGGATGCTGGTGGTACAGGCCATGGCTTTAACCTGCTGCACCACAGGTCCCTCTTTATTGATCCAAGATCAGCATTGTACTTAGCAGTCATGGCCTTTATTTTTATTTATCAATATACCTATTTAATACATTCTCAATGAATTGGTATAATTATTCTCTAAGAAATATAAATTATATTCAAGTTAAAATGAATGGACCCACTATTGCTAAGAATACCTGGAACACTACAAATTTAAAAGATAGACTATTATTTTACTTTAGAAATAAATATATGTGTGTATGTTGTTCATACACATTTTTTTAAAAAATTTATTTATTTATTTGAAAGACAGAATGACAGAGAGAGGGAACAAGAGACACAGAGATCTTCCATCTGCTGGTTCACTCCCCAAACAGCTGCAATGGCCTGGGCTTATTCAGGTTGAAGCCAGGATCCCAGAACTTCACCCAGGTCTCCCACATGGGTGGGCACTTGGGCCATCTTCCATCGCTTTCCAAGGTGCATTAGTAGGAAACTAGATCAGAAGAAGAGTAGCTGGATCTTGAACCAAGGCTCTGATGTGGGATGCCAGCATCACAGGCAGCAGCTTAAACTACTGTGCCATAACACTGCCCACTGCCCTCCTTCTCTACCTTTTTACCTTTTTTTTTTTTTTTTTTTTTTTTTTTTTTAAGAGAGAGAAGGACAGACAGACAGGAACAGCACTCCCATTCTGGTTCACTCCTCAAATGGTCATAATGGCTGGAGGTAGGCCTGACCAAAGCCAGAATTCCTGCTTCCTCCCAGAGCTCGTATTAGCAGAAATTGGAATCAAAAGCCAGAAGCAGAACTTAAACTCAGGCACTCTCATGTGGGCTGCAGGTATCTTAAACCAGCTTCTCAACCTATAGGTCAGACACCCACTCTTAAAAAATGTTTATTATGGCAAAGATGATATCCCAAAAGGTTATAGGAATTACGGAATTATACTTAGCTAATCAAAATTTGAACTGCCTAGTCTTCAAGCATTTAGGTTAACAAAATGCTAACACTTAGAAACGATGTAAATTGGGGCCAGCATTGTGGCATAGTGGTACTAGCATCCCATTCAGATGCCAGTTCTTGTTCGGGCTGCTCCATTTCTAGTCTAGCTCCCTGCTAATGGCCAGGGAAAAGCAGTGCAAGATGGCCTAAGTGTTTGGGACCCTGCCACCCATATGGGAGACCCAGATGAAGCTCCTGGCTTCTAGTTTCAGCCTGTTTCAGCCCTAGTAGTGGCGGGTATCTGAAGACCGAACCAGCGGATGGAAGATCTCTCTCTTGGTCTCTCTCTGTAACCTTTCAAATAAATAAATAATAAAAATTGCTTAAGAAAAACCAGAGGAAGACCTTTCTCTCTGTCTCTCTCTCTCACTGTCCACTCTGCCTGTCAAAAAAAAAAAAAAAAAAAGAAAAACCAGAAATGATCCAAATTTAAAAAAACATTTTATTTAGGATTTCTCTTAGACAACGCTTACCTGGAGTACTCGTTCATGAGCAGGATGTTCTTTTAATTCTACCAGTCGATCCAGAACTATGAGCTTTACATTGTTGTCACTCTCCTTAATAATTAAGTCAATGTAACACTGAGCGGCAGCCTATAGAGAAAAAGTACACTTTATAAGAAGTCATTCATTTGCTGTAAATGTAGATACTGAAAATAAGGAAAAATGAGTCAAAATGTATACATCTTCCTTGTACTAGAGTTCATGAATTCTGCTCAAAAGAATGTATCTCTGTATTCCCTACATTTTAAAAGATCTTATTTTTCAAGCCTATGACAGATTAGAAGCACTAGAAAAGAGCTACTAAAGCCAGAAATAGTCAAAAATTAAGGGCTGAAACTAAGGAATAAGACAGGAAAGAGCAGATATGGAATCTCAAAATATGTAACTATTAAGCATATTTTAGTTTAGGGACAAGGTTTAACACTTATGCATCACAGTGTAGAAAAAAGAGACTATAAAGATGATCCTGTGTCATTAAAATATCTTAGCATATATTTAGAACATTTATTAAGCCAAAAAATGTTCTAAGTATTTTAGAATCAGAAAGTTTAAAAAGCAAAGGACAAAGGAACAAATCTGAAAGAGCACTCAATAGCCAAATAATTTGATCAACAAAGTAGGCAATAACAATGTTGGATTATGCTCCAAAAGATAAAATATCCACATTGATATGATATGATAATGAAAGAAAGGAAAGGAAGTAAGGGAGAGAAGAGAAAGGACATCACCCGAGAATTTCAATTATTAAGTACAGAATGAGGGAAACAGAAAATCACCATAAGAATTCCATAGTATCTCTCTCAGTCTCTCCCTCTCTCTAATTCTGCCTTTCAAATAAATAAAATAAATCTTAAAAAAAAAAAAAGAAAGAATATCAGGGTAATAATAGGTGTCACAAAGAAAATCTACTGATGGATGCCAATATCACACAGCTTCTGTGTTATTCTTCCCCAAAACACATAAACCTCAAACTAAGTATGAGAAAACATCAGACAAATCCAAACTGAAGGATCTTTTATAAATGAATTAATCAGTATTCTTCAAATGTATCAAGGTTACAAAAAATAAGAAAAGTATGGGGAACTATCACAGATTAGACTAAGATATGACAAATGCAATATGAAATCCTGGACTGGATCCTAAAACAGAAAAAGGATGTCCATTAAGTGGAAATCTGGTGAAAGTCTATAGTTTAGTTGACAATACTGTTATGATGCTAATTTCTTTTTAATTTACTTTTTTATATTTTATTTATTTGAAAGGCATAGTGACAGAGACAGAAAGAGAGAGAGAGAGAGAATCTTCCATCTACTGGTTCACTCTCCAAATGGCCTCAACAGCTGGCAATGGGCCAGGCTAAAGCTAGAAGCCAGGAACCAGGAGCTTAAATCCATGTCTCCCATATGGTTATGGTCCAAACACTTAGGCCGTCTTCCTTTGCTTTTCCCAGGCCATAAGCAAGGAGCTGGACTGAAGTGGAGGAGCTGGGATTTGTACCAGTGCCCATATGGGATGCTGGCTTCACAAGTAGTAGCTTTACTTGCTATGTCACAATGCCAGTTCCAAGTGAGCAATCCTGAAATATTTTTTTTAAGATTTTATTATTTTTCATTTATTTGAAGGACAAAGTTACAGATAGAGGTAGAGAGACAGAGAGAGAGGTCTTCCATCCACTGGTTCACTCCCCAAATGGCTGCAATGGTGGGAACAGAGCCAATTTGAAGCTAGGAATCAGGAGCTTCTTCCACGTCTCCCAGGTGGGTGCAGGGGCCCAAGGATTTGAGAGCCATCTTCCACTGCTTTCCTAGGCAATCAGCAGGGAGCTGGATTGGAAGTGCAGCAGCTGGGACTTGAATTGGCGACCATATGGGAGGCTAACCCTGTAGGCTGGGGCTTTAACCCACTGCACCACAGTGCTGGCCCCCTAAAATATCATTGTTCAGAAACCTGAAATGTCATTCTCTGTCAATTCTTCTCCCCATATATGAAGGTACCTCTAAAAGTTCATGGAAAATGGAATCAAACATGTTTGTTTTGGTGCAAAAATGTTTTTTGAAATTCATACATTTGATAAATCCTCAAAAAGTTCATGGAAATTCATATTATGAAAAAATTATGCATGTTTTTGCACCAAAAGAAAATTATCTTTTAATTCCATTTTTCTTTTTTTTAAATTTTTTTTTTTTGACAGGCAGAGTGGACAGTGAGAGAGAGACAGAGAGAAAGGTCTTCCTTTGCCGTTGGTTCACCCTCCAATGGCCGCCGCGGCCAGCGCGCTGCGGCCGGCGTACCGCGCTGATCCGATGGCAGGAGCCAGGCACTTATCCTGGTCTCCCATGGGGTGCAGGGCCCAAGGACTTGGGCCATCCTCCACTGCACTCCCTGGCCACAGCAGAGAGCTGGAGTGGAAGAGGGGCAACCGGGACAGAATCCAGAGCCCCAACCGGGACTAGAACCCGGTGTGCCGGCGCCGCAAGGTGGAGGATTAGCCTAGTGAGCCGCAGCGCCGGCCCTAATTCCATTTTTCTATGAACTTTTTTTTTTTTTTTAACTTGAGAAGCAACGAAACAGACACAGAGACAGAAAGTTCCCATCTTCCAGCTTACTCCTCCAAATGCCCACAAGTGGCCCTCGGCTAGTGCCAAAGCCAGGAGCCAGGAACTCAATCGAGGGTCTCAGATGTGTGGCAAGAATCCAATCACTGAACCATCACTGCTACTTCCTAGGGTCCACATTAGCAGGAAGGCTATAGAGACAAGAGCACAGGTGTACCTTAGGCACTTAGGTACCATTGATATGAGATGTGGACATATTAACCAGTATTTTAACCACTAGGCCAAATATCTGCACCTTCATGAACTATTTAAATCTCTTACATAAGTGCAAGAAAGCAGGCAGAAAGAAAAGAAGGAGGGTTGACTATAGAAGAAAGCAAATAATTTTATGAAATTTGTAGTTGTTCTTTTTATGCCATGTAAGAACAAGTGAATTGCAATGCCATTAAATCACAAATGATAAAACAGCACCTCTATCATCTCATGTGCCCCCAAAGAAACACGCAGTACCTTGATGGCAGTTGGTGCACTAGAGAGTGTTACCAATGTCCCAGCAGCTTCATATTTTACAGCAGGGCTAGATGACTGTAGTAAGTTATAGATGCAGCGAATGAAACGGGCCCTTTCTGAAGGATTAGCATGACAGACCTGGAAAAGAAAACATTGATGTTTCAATACTTGCTTTCAAAATGTCAACTGAAAGCAGGGACACTTGCTTTCAAACGTAAATTTTTATGGATATCGCTTTATGGGGTGCTAATATTCTTAATTTGAAAGCTAAGAGAACAATTTTTCCTTTTATATATTTTTAGTTATCTGAAAGACGGGGGGGGGGGGGGGGGAGGTTGGGGAAGGAGAAACACAAGCACTTCCATCTGCTGGTTCACTTCCTAAATACCTGCAACAGTCAGAGCTGGGCCAGGGGAAGTTAGAAGCCAAGAACTCAATCCAAGTTTCCCATGTGAATGGCAGTGACCCAAGCACTTGTGCCAACTACTGCTGCTTCTGAGGGTGCACATTAGCAGGAAGCTGGATCAGAAGCAGAGTACCCAGGATTTGAACAATGCACTGACAAGAGATGCAGGTGTCCCAAGCAGCAACTGTTCCACCCTGCCAAATACCTGGCCCAGAACAATTTTACACAGACTTATTAACATGTTAACCAACATAGGATGAGACACTGTAACATAACACTGGTAATTTAAAAAAGAAATATTTTATTTCAAATAACTGTCATAGTTACTCATTGATCTATTCACTCGATTGTAATTTACATTTTACTACTTCACAAAAGGTTTTCAGACAGCTTCTAATAAGATACGCATACTAAACACAAGAGAGAATGTAAAGTAACAAAAGGACACATTAACCAAGTAAACTAACATTGGTACTCTGATGGGATATTAAATTTGGTCCTAAATTTTTATTTCGGATGCTATGTCAAGAAGGAAAACACAATGGTTGCTATAAATCTGAATAGCTGATAAAGGGAGAATAATATTATTATATAATATTATATTATTAATATTATTAAATAATATTATTTAGAATAATATTCTAAAATTCTTTGTTATTATCAACATGGTTTATAGCATGTTCACCAGGAATAGAAGAAACTGAAGAAAGCACTTTCTTGCTCATCCTAAGAAGCAACTTCTCATCTGTTAAGTTTTATCATAAGATTGCAGCAATTCAGTCACCTCTTAAGGCTCCATTTCTCATTCCCTTGCTATTTCTACTACGTCTGTACTTCCTTCCTTTCTGGAAGTGTTAGAACCCCTCAGAATCATGTATGAGGGTTGGAATCAACCTCTGCCAAACTCCTGTAATGCTTGCATTTTGACCTACTCCATGAATCACAAATGTTCTTAAAAGCATCTAAACGGTGAAGCCTTGCTATAAGTTTTTCAACTTACTGTACCCAGATCCATTAGACGAATCACTACATATGAAAGCTATAGCTTTATGAAATATATTTCTCAAACACAATAACTTGAAAGTTTGCATTATTCTTTGACCCACGGGCTGCAGAAAGGATGTGTATTATAAAACAGTAGGCATGAAAACAATATTAATTTGAGTATCACCATGAGAGCTCTTTGGTGATCAGTGCATTTTGAAAGGATCTTTCTTTCTGAGCAGAAGGCCTCAATGATGGACTTACAATGTGCTGTCATTCAGGCTTTGTTGTTCCCTTTACAGAGTAGGGTAGACAGCACAATTCTTAGGGGCTCTAGAATTTTGACAATGGTGAATGAACACTGGCTTCAGCTATCATCAGCTATATTAGCTCTTAGTTCAGCCTGTCCTTTCAAGCCAGACACTGACTTCTCCTCTCTAGCTATATATGAAAAGTCCTACTTGGTATCTTCTTCCAGTATAAGGTTATCTTGTCTTCATTTAAAATCTGTTCTGTTAGCTAGACATTCTGGCTAACTTGCTTCAGATTCTATCAGCATTTGCTGCTTCACCTTATTCTTTTATGCTAGCATTTTTATGACAGCTTCTTTGAACCTCATGAACCAACCTTTGCTTGCTTTAGATTTTTCTCCTGAAAAAAAAATTTTTTTTCTTCTGTCCTTTTCATCTCTCTAACAGCCTCCACAAAGTAGAAGAGAATTAGAGCCTTGCTCTGGCTTTGGCTTTGGCTTAAGGAAATGCAGGGGAAGATTCAATCTATATCCAGACCACTAAAACCTTCTCCATATCAGCAAGAAGGCTATTTTGCTGCTTACTATTTGTGCTCACCCAGGCAGCACTTCAAAATTCCTTCACAAGCTTTTCCTTTCCATTCACACTTTGGCTGTTTGGTGCCAAGAGGCCTAGCCTTCAACTTACCTTGGCTTTGGGCATTTCTTCTTCACTAAGCTTAATCATTTTTAGCTTTTGATTCAAAGTGAGAGACATGTGACCCTTCCTTTCAGATGAGCACTCAGAGGGTACAGTAGGGTTATTAATTGGCCTAATTTCAATATTTTTGTACCTCAGGGAATGGGCAGCCAGAAGAGAGGGAGATATAGGGATACAGCCAATTAGGAGAGCAGTTGGTACACACACATTTATCAATTTAGTTCACAGTCTGCTATGTGCATGGACTGTGGCACCCCAAAATAATACAGTTGTAACATTGAACATCACTGACAAGATCATAACAGATATAATAATAAGAATGAAAAAGTTTGATAGAATAAGAGATTTACCAAAATACGACACAAAGTGAGTACATGCTGTTGGAAAAACTATACCAATAGACTTCTTGACCAAGGTGGCCACAAAAATTTAATTTGGGGCCAGTATTGTGGTACAGTGGGTAAAACCACCACCTGCAATGCCAGTATCTAATATGAATGCAGATTCAAGTCTTGGCTGCTGCACTTCTGATCCAGCTCCCTGCTGCAGTCCCTGGGAAAGCAGAGTAGGATGGCCCAAGTACTTGGGCCCCTGCATCTACATGGGAGACCCAGAAGAAGCTCTGGGGTCCTGGCCTTAGACCAGCCTTGCTCCAGCATTACTCCTGGCCATCTAGGGAGTAAACCAGTGGATAGAAGATGGATCTCTCTGTCTCTCCCTCTCTCTCTGTAACTCTGCCTTTCCAATAAATAAATCTTTTTTAAAAAAAACCCACTTTAATTTGTACAATTAAATCTCTGGAAAGCACAATAAAGCAAAGCACATGAAAACAACGTATGCCTATATTCACAATTTTTCTGTTTTTTTTTTTTTTTAAACCAGGAGACATAAAAAATACTTAAGCCTTTTCTGGTTTGTTTTTAAGAGTTCCAAAGCAGTCTGCTGTACACTGAAAAAAAAAAAATCTCGAATTTCATTCTTAAATTCAAATTCATAATTTACTCATACGATGATTTCTTTATAGCTTTATTGGCTCAAGTCATTATTTTTTTTTTTTTTTGAGATTCATTTATGTCTTTGAAAGGCCAAGTTAGAGGGAGACAGATGGCCAATGGCTGCAGTGGCCAGGGCAGGGCCAGGCTGAAGCCAGGAGCCAGGAGCTTCTACCATGTCTCCCATTTGGATGCAGGGGCCTAAGCACTTGGACCATCTTCTGCCACTTTTCCAAGCATATTATCAGGAAGTTAGATTGGAAGTGGATCAGCCAGGAATTGAACTGGTGCCTATATCGGATACCAGCATCGCAGGAATGGCTTAAACTGCTATGCCACAATGCTGGCCCCTCAAGCCATGAATTTTTAAAGAATTCCTTATGGAGGCTTAGAGAGGATGGAAGCAAATAGCTGGAAATTACAACAAATCAAAGAGGGGAAAAAAAGCCTTCAAAAGGTCATGTTATAAAATATTTCTACTATTAAAACTATTATCCTAACAATTAGGTCATTTCCCAGAAAGAGACTATTTAATCTTAAACTGTTGCATTTATTTACACAACACACACTATCATTCTTACCTTATAAATTAGTTCAACAATAACCAACTGCAGAATGTCTCCAAATGTTTGAACTTGATCAATACAAGTACTTAGGTAATCCAAAGCTCGATCCTAAAAAAGTAAGAATATATTATCATATTCCACCTTTTAATACATAATACAACTAAAGGTAAAACAAGGAAATTAGGGCAAGAAGAAATCAAGAATGAAGCTAACAGATAAAATGTATGACATAAAGTCAAATACATATTTCATAGGTGGGCCATAAATCTGTGGACTAAAGTTTCTAGTAGCTAAATCAGAAAGATAAATTCTATGTATTACATGATTCAGAGTATCCATAAATTAGAACAAACCTTCTTCAGAATTTAGTTCTTACTAATATCTACAAGAAAAATTTTCTGTGGGTCCTCATATATCAGAGATTGTGATATGCAGAACAGTGACCTCAGTACTCAGTAACATCTTTCCAGTAAAAGTATCAATGTTACTGAACTATTTCTTTTTTTTTTAACTTTTATTTAATGAATGTAAATTTCCAAAGTACGACTTATGGATTACAATGGCTTCCCCCCCATACCGTCCCTCCCACCCACAACCCTCCCCTTTCCCACTCCCTCTCCCCTTCCATTCACATCAAGATTCATTTTCGATTATCTTAATATACAGAAGATCAGCTTAGTATACATTAAGTAAGGATTTCAACGGTTTGCTCCCACACAGAAACTCTTTTTCTTTTTTTTAAGATTTATTTATTTTACTTGAAGGAGTTACACAGAGAAAGAAGGAGAGGCAGAGAGAAAGAGAGGGGTCTTCCATCTGCTGGCTCACTCCCTAAATGGCCACAACAGCTAGAGCTGTGCTGATCCGAAGCCAGGAGCTAGGAGCCTCTTCCAGGTCTCCCACGTGGGTGCAGAAGCCCAAGGACTTGGGCCACTGCCTTCCCAGGCCACAGCAGAGAACTGGATCGGAAGTGGAGCAGCCGGGACTCAAACCGCCCATACGGGATGCCAGCACTGCGGCGGCAGCTTTATCCTCTACACCACAGCACCGGCCCCTAAACTATTTCTAATTATTATCCCTTACTATAGGGTTTATAGCATGGTATCAAAAGCACAGTTCAGTGAAACAAATTCTACAAGAGGACACAGCACTGTGGCCCATATAATTAAAACAGTAACAAAAATGGGGCTAGTGTTTGGCCTAGTGGTTAAGACCAAGGCATTGGAGTGACTGAGTTCAACAATTCTTGGCTCTGGTTCCTGACTCTACCTCCCTATTAATGTAGACCAAGGGAGGCAGAGTTGACGGCTCAAGTGGCTGGATTCCTGCCATTCACAGGGGAGACCTGGCATTGACTTTCTGGCTCTCACTTTTGCTGTTGCAGGCATCTGGGGAATAAATCAGTAGATGAGAACTCTGCCTGCCTGCCTCTCAAGTACATAAACATAAAATTAAAAAAAGAAAGAAAGAAAACAACAAGTATTGGTGAGGAAGTAGAAAAACCGGAGGTCGGTGCCATGGCTCAATAGGCTAATCCTCCGCCTGCGGCGCTGGCACACGGGGTTCTAGTCCTGGTTGGGGCGCTGGATTCTGTCCTGGTTGTCCCTCTTCCAGGCCAGCTCTCTGCTGTGGCCCGGGAGTGCAGTGGAGGATGGCCCAAGTGCTTGGGCTTGCACCCCATGGGAGACCAGGAGAAGCACCTGGCTCCTGGCTTCGGACCAGAGCAGTACGCTGGCCGCAGCGGCCATTGGAAAGTGAACCAACGGTAAAGGAAGACCTTTCTCTTTGTCTCTCTCTCTCTATCTCTCTCTCACTGTCCACTCTGCCTGTCCAAAAAAAAAAAAAAAAAAAATCAAAAATTGAACTGCATATGAACCAGCAACCCACTTCTGAATATATATTCAAAAGAATTTAAAAGATCTTAAAGAGATATTTTGTACACCCATGCTCATAGCAGCTTTGCACACAACAGTAAATGATAGAAGCAATCCAAGTGTCCAATGATGAATAAATAACGTGGAATATATTTAAAACAGAATCCTATTTGGCCTTCAGAAGGAAGAACATTCTGACACATGGAAAAATACAGGTGAATCTTGAAGACATTAAAGTGAAATATTACCAATCAAAAAGGACAAATACTGTATCATTCCACATATATGAAGTACTTAGAATAGTCAAAATCATAGAGGCAGAAAGTAGAATGGTGGTGGCTGTCAGGGGTTGGGTGGAGAAAAACAGGGAATTATTATTGAGTGGGTATAGAGTTTCAGTTTTGCAAGATACAAAAAGTTACGAAAATGTGTGGTAATATATGTGTATAATGAATGCATTAATACTGAACTGTATACTTGAAAATGGTTAAAATAGTAAAGCTTATGTACATTATACTATAATAAAAAATTAGAGACAAAATGACAGTATCCAGATTTCAGAGGAATGAATAAGTCCCTATTTTCCAGTCTGCATATTTGTCACATTTTAATAATACTAGAAAGCAAAAATGTTCACATCAAATGCCACCAAAGGTGTGCAGCCATTGCTTTCCAAAAGAAGACTCATACATTTTAATCACCATCAGAGCTGGATGTAGAGGTTGGCATAAGCTTACAAAATTTAAAAAAATTAAAGAAGACAGGCATCCATATATAGAAGGCCATTCTATTTCTACAGACATGTAGAAAGGTAGACTCTATAAAAAACTACTATTTTTCTCTACTACACAATTTTAGATCTATACCAGCATAAGGAAAAACAGGCAAAGCATTAAAGTGAGTGCCACAAAACAAGCTGTAAGAAAAATCTTAAATTAGCTGTTTAGAAACACTTCCTTGATATTTATTTAAAAAAATACATGGGGGCCAGTGCTGTGGCATAGCGGGTAAAGCCGCCACCTGCAGTGCTGGCCGGCATCCCATATGGGCGCTGGTTCAAGTCCTGGCTCCTCCACTTTCGATCCAGCTCTCTGCTATGGCCTGGGAAAGCAGTAGAAAATGGCCCAAGTCCTTGGGCCCCTGCAGCTGTGTGAGAGATCCGGAAGAAGCTCCTGGCTCTTGGTTTTGGATCGTTGCAGCTCCGGCTGTCGTGGCCATCTGGGGAGTGAACCAGTGGATAGAAGACATCTCTCTCTCTCTCTCTCTCTCTCTCTCTGCCTCTCTGCCTCTCTGCCTCTCTGTAACTCTGTCTTTCAGATAAATAAATAAATCTTTAAAAAATACATGTACGGTACAGAAGTATTATTTTGGGGAAGAGCTAAGAAAAAATATATTTATACTCATACAAATTAAATCCAAAAAATCAAAATACTCAAATCACACATACTACAAATAAAATTAAGAACTAAAAACATGAGACCTATGTGTAATTTCTTTTTTTTAAAGATGTATTTATTATTATGTATTTGAAAGGCAGAGAGGTCTTCCATTTGCTGGTTCACTCCCCAGATGGCCACAATGGCCAGAACTGCATCAATCCAAAGCCAGGAGCCAGGAGCTTCTTCTGGGTCTCCCATGTTGGTGCAGGGGCCCAAGGACTTGGGCCACCTTCTACTTTCTAATTCTCATTTAAATATATCATGAAGGTATTTTATAAAAAGTACTTCACCTGATCTGCATGAATTAGCATCATAAATGCATTCCTTTTGCAACTTGCATCCTTCTCATTCACCAGAAAATCATGTATCAGTTCAGGAGCATCAGGTATAAGATGTTCAAAATTTCTTTAAATAAAAAAGATAATATATTTTAATAAAAACCTACTTTGTTATTTTAGTAACTCTCTGATAATACCAAAATTAAACTGACTCAAACTTTATAACACTTGATTCTTTTGCTTTTTGAAACTTTAAATCAATTAGAAATGGAAAAAGGCAAAATATCAGTTACATCTTCATCAATTAAGCAATCAAATTATACATTTTCTAGTTTAATACAGAAAAAACTTACTGAACATGCCATCTATTAATTTATCTAATATTTTTGTATACTTTATAATACAATGCTACCACCTTACCTTAATGAAGGAAAGATCCTTCATTAAACATTATCTGAGAAAAAAATATAGTTCTTTGAATTTTACTAGTTGTACATTATTTATAAACATTAGTTTACATATTTCCTAACCACTCACCTCTTACTTTGTAAATTTAAAATTATTTCTAATAACACAGAATTATTACCAGCTTAATAAAATATATCATCTAGCCTTGACAATTATTTCATGGCCAGTTTTATTTCACATATACCCCTGCCCATTTTCCTTTCTATACTATTTTGAAGCAAATATCAGATAACTATTTCTTCTATAAATATGTCAGTATGCTTCTCTAAGGGAAAAGATTCTTTATTTTAAAAAATAATCATAATTTATCATATCCCTAACAAAAGTTCCTTAATATAAGCATATAGTTCCTGCTCAAATTTCCAGTGTCTTATACATAAATGTCATAATTTTCATGTTATACATTATCATCTGATTGGTAACAAAGTACTCAACAACATAACTATCTAGAATGCCACCTTCCTTAACAGACTAAATCTAATAGTAAGAAAACTGTGAAATTATATTTCAGGGACCGGTGCTGTGGCATAGAAGGTTAAGCCTCTGCCAGCAGTGCTGGCATCGGGCACTGGCTTATGTCCTGGCTGCTCTGCTTCTCATCCAGCTACCTGCTAATGTGCCTGGGATAGCAGTGGAGGATGGCCCAAGTGCTTGGGTCCCTGAATCCACATGGGATAACCAGATGGGGCTCCTTACCCCTGGCTTCTACCTGGCCCAGTTCAGGACATTGCAGCCATCTGGGGAGTGAACCAGAGGATGGAAGACCTCTCTCTCTGTCTTTCTCTCTCTGTAACTCTGCTTTTCAAATAAATAAAATAAATCTTAAAAAGTTTTTAAAAATAAAAAATTTCAGTCAACTAGTACATACAAAGATGTTTATAGAATGAACTGACATCAGTGTTTGCAAAAACCACGTATCCAAGCATGTTTTTGTAAAATGTTTCAAATTATTTATTTATTTTATTTGATATGCAGAGTTCAGAGACAGGCAGGGAGACAGACATCCCCATCCATTGTTTCATTCCCCAAGTGGCTGTAACAGTGTGAGCCAGGTTAAAGCTGGGAGCTGGGAACTCAACCAGGTCTCCCACGTGGGTAGGGACTCTACTTGAGCCATCATGTATCACTTCCCAGGATGTGTATTAGCAGGAAGCTGGAATTGGGAGTACAGCGGGACATATGCACTCTGATATGAGATGTAAGTGTCCCACGCTAACTGCTATGCCAAATACTTGTCCCTGTGAATTGTTTTTAAAGTCTTAAATCTTCAGCTTTCTACAATTGAGTCAGTTGAGAACTGTAGCCCTTCTCAATGAAAAACTTTTCTCACCAGACTCTAACGGGTAAAAAGGTAAGCCTTATATTCCATAAAAAGAGAATTTTAAAATAACATAAAAATGTAAAGACTATAGAAGCTAATCAAATAAATTAATTAAATGGATTGGAATAATACAGGCAATGTCATAAACTGGAAATGTAAACTATTTAAAGAAAGCTACTGTCATACAATTTAAGCAGATTTCTTTCATGCAAAAACCAGGGCCTAGTGTTATCAGATCTTTTTTAAGGCTGACAAGTTAATGACTAGGAAAAAATACTGTGCTGGTCAACAAAACACATTTACAAGCTACATACAGTCTGCAAGCAACCACTTTCAGAACCTCTAGTCTAAAAGAGAAAATATTCTTCAAAGAACTAAGCTGCCGCCGCCGCGGCTCACTAGGCTAATCCTCTGCCTGTGGCGCCAGCACACCAGATTCTAGTCCCGGTCGGGGCGCCAGATTCTGTCCCGGTTGCCCCTCTTCCAGGCCAACTCTCTGCTGTGGCCTGGGAGTGCAGTGGAGGATGGCCCAAGTGCTTGGGCCCTGCACCCCATGGGAGACCAGGATAAGTACCTGGCTCCTGCCATCGGATCAGCGCGGTGCGCCGGCCGTGGCGGCCAATGGAGGGTAAACCAACGGCAAAAGGAAGACCTTTCTCTCTGTCTCTCTCTCACTGTCCACTCTGCCTGCCAAAAAACAAAAACAAACAAACAAACAAAACAAAAAAACTAAGGTAAAGGAATATCTTTATCTACCTATAGATAGTATAGATGGCCAAAACAGCATTTCTTCTGACATAGCTGTGTCGATGCTCCAAACAAGCACGGATAGCCGGCATCAAAGGTTCTAGCAGTTCTGCTTCTTTCAATTTGCAAAGAAAACGAAGAGTAGATCCTCGAATAAATTCATTAGGATGCTGAAGATCCTGATAAAAGAATTCAAATACGAAATACTGACTTTCAGTGTTTTATAAAAATGAATTTTTACATAAAAAACTTTCTAGTGGAAAAAAACAAGGAAATCTGAGGGAAAAAAACTCGAAATTAAACAGTTTTAATAAGATTCCTGCTCATTAAAGCAGTTTTCACCTATGTTATCAATGTCTTACTATATACTACATATGTCACTGTTTTTATTAATAACACATAAAATGCATTAAAATATCTGGAAAAAATACAAACTTTTAACAATTTTTTAAAAATCTATATAAAGTGAACCAATTTCATATATTTCACATATAAGATTTAGGAGCATAGTGCTACCTTTCACTCTACCCTCCCTCCTGTCCACGCTCCCACTCACCTTCCTCCTGCCTTTCTTACTCTTTCTTTCCGTGTTTACAATGACATACTTTCAGTACAATAAAAACTTTTTACAGTACCATTTTACAAATTAAATTCAAATATCTACAACTAACATCTCATCAAAGTTTTAATTTTAAAATTCAAATCAAAGCCCTTTGCACCAACTTTACAATTAGATAAAAATCAAAGCAGTATTCAGAAATAATTATGGCTGGTTTACCTTTCTGTATGCATCACACACAAGAATCATTTCATGTAAAAGTCTTCCATCTGGAGTTGTTTTAGGAACAATTTCCCAAAATACCAGAAGTAATTTTTTGATGGTGTGATCCTGAAGAGGTAGCACAAAACGAATGATGGTCATCAGAAGTCCAGGAAGCTTCTCACCATTCAGAATCATAATGATTACTTTCTTCAAAGCTTCAGTCTTTGACTTCACATCTCCTTTTTCTGATTGAAAAATTTAAAATGAACACAATTACTTCAAAAGTCTTCAGATAATTTTAAGAACAATTAACTAAACATAATACCCTGATATATTATTGGCAATGGTAATAAAGATACATACCCAAGTGACAAAGCTTCTCCACCTGGCTCCACAACAAGCAAGTTGTATGTCTTTGTGCAAGTCATTTATCTCTGAATCTCAGATTCTTTACATATACTATGAAGGCAATGAATTTGATTTCTGGTCCCTAACCAGTTGAGTTAATGCAGAGTTCATAAATCTACAGGTATACCACATAGCCAACCATGTTTTATACACATGCGGAGCTATTTTTCAAAACATGAATACATCTGTGAATAGCTACAACAACTATTATGGTAGAGGGCAGACATCAATCTTTTCTTTAATATTAGGAGGAGAGTTCTCAGACTGAAAAAGGGTTAGGAACTACAGGAGTAGATTAATTCCAAAATCCCATCATATTTTCAGGGTTTGGAGTTTTAGAATCTTTCCCAAGATATCAACTGAAAACTGGAAGAGGGGCCGGCGCCATGGCGCAGTAGGTTAATCCTCTGCCTGCAGTGCCGGCATCCCATATGGGTGCCGGTTCTAGTCCCAGCTGCTCCATTTCCAGTCCAGCTCTCTGCTATGGCCTGGGAAAGCAGTAGAAGATAGCCCAAGTGCTTGGGCCCCTGTACCCACGTGGTAGACTGGGAAGAAGCGCCTGGCTCCTGGCTTCGGATTGGCACAGCTCCGGCCATGCAACCATGTGGGGAGTGAACCAACGGAAGGAAGACCTTTCTCTCCCTCTTACTGTCTGTAACTCTACCTCTCAAATAAAATAAAATAAAATAATATAAAATCTTAAAAAAAGGAAAGAAACTGGAAGAAAATTTAAATGTTCAAGATTAGTTATAGCCACTGTTGAGAATTTAAGGATGACACATTTAAGAAAAAATGAAAGTTTATTGCTTGCTTAGCCTGAACATTATGCACTATAAAGTATTTTATGGGGGCTGGTGCTGTGACGCAGTCAGTTGAGCCTCTGCCTGCAGTGCCAGCATCCCATACAGGCATTAGTTTGAGGTCTGGCTGCTCCACTTCCAATCCAGCTCCCTGCTAATGCACCTGGGAAAGCAGTGGAAGATGACCCAAGTGCTTGAGCCCCTGCACCCACATGAGAGACCTAGAAAACTCCTGGCTCCTGGCACAGCCCCAGCCACTGCAGACATTTAGGGAGTGAACCAGTGGATGGAAGATCTCTCTCTCTCCTTCTCTCTCTGAATTTTTACCTTCCAGGTAAAAAAAAATTAAAAAAAAAAAAAAAGTATCTTGGGGCTGGTGCTGTGGTATAGTGGGCAAAGCCTTCTCCTGCAGTGCCAAAATCCATATGGCACCAGTTCTAGTCTCAGCTGCTCCTTTTCTGATCCAGCTCTCTGCTATGGCTTGGGAAAGCAGTAGGTGACGGCCCAAGTGTTTGTGCCCCTATACTTAAGTGGGAGACCCAGAAGAGGGTCTCCAGGCTCCTGGCTCCTGGCTCTGGATTGGCTCAGGCCCTTGTGGCCATCTGGAGAGTGAAACAGCAGATGAAAGACCTTTCTAAGGGGCCGGCGCTGTGGTGCAGCACTTTAAAGCCCTGGCCTGAAGCGACGGCATCCCATATGAGCGCTGGTTCAAGTCCCGGCTGCTCCTCTTCCCATCCAGCTCTCTGCTGTGGCCTGGGAAAGCAGTAGAAGATGGCCCAGGTCCTTGGGCCCCTGCACCCGTGTGGGAGACCTGGAAGAAGCACCTGGCTTCTGGCTTTGGATCAGCGCAGCTCTGGCCGTTGCGGCCATCTGGGGAGTGAACCATCGGATGGAAGTCCTCTCTCTCTCTGCCTCTCCTTTCTCTGTGTAACTCTTATTTTCAAATAAATAAGCTCTGCTCAGAGTTCCAGCTTCCTGCTAAATGGGCACCCTGAGAGACATGGGAGACTCAGACTGAGTTCTAGGATCCCAGCTTCGGCTAGGGAGTGAACCAGAAAGAGAAATCTGTCTGCTTCTCAAATAACTAAAAAAAAAAAAAAAAAAGGAATATTGTTCTTGTTTCCTTCTTGGCAAAAATGCTTTAAAAATAAAAAGTTTAACTTTTTAGGGAAAAACACATTGATTCCAATGTTGAATTTTTTGGTTTTATAAGCTAAGTAATTGGAAGTTAAGCGCAGAAAGGAATTAAGACATTCTAATACACATTCTTAACCTGTTACCTCTAAAGAATTATCAGCTACATTTAAGTGTAATACATGGAACTACACAATTAAGTCTAAGAAGTATCTGATAACTCAGTGACTGCATTTCTTTAGCTTTAGTAAGCATAACTGAAATGTTGTCTTATTTCCAAAAACCAATACTGCAAGTCAAAAGACAATACGTTTTCATCAGAAAAAAAGAATTTAGATAAAACTAAAGCATTCATAATTATAAAGAACCATGCAATGTAAAAATGTAAATATTAATTTCATTCTCAAAATATTATAAGCATTTACCTAGATCATTTTTTAAGCTAATTTCAGATGGTGGTTCTGAATCCATTGGCACGTTAATTAACGTATAGCACACGTTCTCAGCAGCCGTCATGGTTTCCAGTTAATAATCAACCCCAGACAGAAGACTTAAGAATAAACAGATGCCAGAAAATCTAGAAAAATAAATACAGGGACATCATTACAAGTTTAAAAACAAAATCTCACAAACCAGTAAACTACTGTGTTCTTTACTGCTAAAGTCCATTGCATTTGGCTTATGAGTTTTCAAGTACTAAATGGGAAGGACCCATCTATATTGTGTTCACATAAAAACAAATTCTAACCCAAAAAACCCACCCTTGTCAGCCCCGGACTAAGGTATAGCACGTCTGATTCCCCTATTCCTCTCGCTGTCTAGAGTTTGAGAATGTTGTACAGCAGAATTCAGGGTCAAAAACAGTGACAGTCCCCCAGCCCACCCTCAGCGTTACAAAACAGTGATTTTTAATAGAATATACACTCAGAACTGCTCAAATTAAGAAATGTTATGTGACTACTCTGCCAAAACTTTAAAGCGGTTTATCGGGGGCACAAGTCGATGCTGACGGCGTCTGGGGGGTCCCTCAATCGGTGCGCTGCACCCCCACCTCACCCACCCACTTCCCTCTCCCACGCCTCCAGCAAAGCAGGCCCCACCTCAGAGGGTGAGCTCGGAGTCTTGGGAGGCAGAAGACCCCCGATCGGTAACGCGAGCTGAGACGGGGCGTCCGGCCCAGAGCTTCGCGGCCCCCAGCCCCCACCCCGACCCGTTCCCCTTTGCCAGGCCCGAAGCGAGCGGCCTAGTAGCTGCTGCTCGCATCTTTCAGCTAGAGAGCCAGTTCCTCCGACTCTCCCCGGCTCACCAAGCCTCCGCGGTTGGGGGGCTCGAGGTCCGCTACCTGGCTCCGAGGGGCAGCGGCTGGGGTCACCGCGGGACCGTCTATTTGGACTCCAACCCACGGCGGCGGCGGCGGCTCCTCCGAGTCCTTGGCTGACGTGGAAGGGGGTGGGGTGGGGACCGAAGCAGCAGCCACCTAGCACCTACGGCGAGTCGGAGAGGACATGCCTTCTCCGTCCTGCGGTTGCGCGCGGCAAGCGCCTTGTTTTCTTCCTCCCTTCGGGTATATGGTTGGTTTAGGTGACTGAGATGAATGGGAGTAGATATTTATTAAGTTTTCCCTGCAAACCAGGCGCCGAGTTAAGCGCGAAGGTCATTTAAACGCTGCGTGGAAATACTTACTTCTAGGAGCTGAAACAAGGGAAGTTTGTTCTGGAAGGCAAGGGCTTTCCTTGCCTAGGGCTACGCGGTCTGTGTGGAACAGTTCTGCTCCGGGAGCTGGAAGCCCAATTGCTCGCCAAACCAACTGAGGTACTATTTACTATTGGGAAAGTATTTTCAGTTCTTTTAATAAGCGCTACTAGGTTATACCAAGATCCACGCGAATTCGTGGTGTCTGGTAGCTGAATCCGAATCTCAGCAGTAGGGCGGGAATTGCTTTAATAGTCACGCCACGCTGGTGCCGTTTCTGCTGTTTAGTGATGGCTCCTTTTGTGTGGATTGAATTTTTTTTTTTAAGTAAATGGAAACGCAGCCTTAAAGGAGTCTACCTATCTGTAAAGATCTAATTGTTACAGCTACAATCAGCCACCAGCATCTTTGCTTTTGCTCATTTGAGGTGCCATAGATTCCCTCAAACCACTTCCAAACTCCCACCAAAAAGGTTTTATTTGTTATTAATAAAAAAACATTTGGCTTAGCAACATACTGTGCATACAAAGAGATCTGACAGAACCTGCACTTATTAACATGTTCACCTTCCTAGGGATTGAACACAAATAGTACCTCACGCATCTGGAATCCAGTTATTCTGAGTGTTTTCCTTTTTGGTATCATCAAGCAAAAAATAAATCCTATGAACACCCAAAACACATCGAAAGACCATGTGTCACAGCATTTTAAGAGTGCCTTTCTGAGCCTGTGCATTTTCATTCAAATTTTTAAAACCTAGCACATCTTTTAGTGTATTTTTAAGGTTTACTTATTCATTTGAAAGGCAGAGTTAGAGAGAGAAAGAGAGAGAGAGAGAGAGGTCTTTCATCCGCTGGTTCACTCCCCAGATGGCCACAATGGCTGGAGCTGTGCCAACCTGAAGCCAGGAGCCAGGAGCCAGGAGCTTCTTCTGGGTCTCCCACGCGGGTGTAGGGGCCCAAAGACTTGGACCATCTTTTACTGCTTTCCCCGGCAATAGCAGAGACTGGATAGGAAGTGGAGTAGCCGGAACTTGAACCGGCACCCTTATGGGATACTGGTATTGTAGGTGGTGGCTTTACCCACTATGCCACAGCGCTGGCCCCAACACATCTTTTCATAATAAGCATTTTCCATGAACTTTAACAAATCAGGAGGCACACAGCAAGAGCTGACAATTGCTAGTTTGCTCCCCAGTTGCCCACAAGTCAGGGGTGGGGCAAGAACAAGGAACCTTCCAAGTCTTTCACATGGTAGGCAAGAACCCAACTGCCTGATCCATCACATACTGCCTCCCAGGGTCTGCATTGATGGGAAGCTGGAGCCAGGAGGCAGAGTCAGTTGAACCCAGGCACTCTGGTGTGTTAAACGCTAGGCTAAACACCTTCTCCCTGTACATTCATTTTTGAGATAATTGTAAAGGGACATGAATCCAGAGATCCCATATACTCCTCATCATATTTCTCCCAATGGTAACGTCTTGAAAATTACAGTGCAATTTGATATCCAGGAAATTGACATATTAACCCATCCTTATTTCACCAGTTTTACTGGCACCCACTTGTGTACTTAGTTCGAGACAATTTGATCATGTCTAGACTTGTGTGATCACCAACCCAATCAGGATAAAAACCTAGTGTTGGGTCACAGTGGGTTAAGCCACCGATTTTTTTTTTTTTTTAAGATTTATTATTTGAGAGGCAGAGTTACAGTCAGAGAGAGGGAGAGACAGAAAGGTATTCCATTTGCTGGGTCACTCCCCAAATGGCTGCAACAAGTGGAGCTGAGACTATCTGAAGCTAGGAGCCAGGAGCTTCTTCTGGGTCTCCCACCCAGGTGCAGGGGCTCAAGCACTTGGACCATCTTCCATTGCTTTCCCAGGCCATAAGCAGAGAGCTAGATGAGAAGAGCAGCCAGGACTAGTACCAGTGCCTATACAGGATGCCAGTGCCTCAGGCAGAGGCTTAGCCTACTATGCCACAGCACCGGCCCCTATTATAAAACTTCCAATAACAGGGGTTATCATTGTGGCACCGGGGGATTAAGCTGCCTCTTTGGGACACCGGCATTCCATATCAGAGTGTTAGTTCGAGTTCTGGCTACTCTGCTTCTGATCCAACTCCCTGCTGTTGTGCTTAGGAAGGCAGTGAATGATGGTCCAAGTATTTGGGCTCCTGTCACCCATATGGGAGACATAGATGGAGTTCTGGCTTCTAGTTTCAGCCTGGCCCAGCCCTGGCCATTACAGCCATTTGGGGGCGTGAACCCACAAAAGGAAGATCTCTTTCCACCTGAGTACAGGGGCCCAAGCACTTGGGCCATCTTCTGCTGCTTTCCCAGGTGATCAGCAGAGGGCTGGATTAGAAGTGGAGCAGCCACGACTTTAACCGGTGCCCATAGGGGATGCTTGTGCCACAGGCGAAGGCTCACCTTACTACACCACAGCGCCGGCCCCACCTCTCACATTTTGAAGATTACACTATAATAGCATTCTTTTCCCTTAAACAATAAGCATTAATTCTCAAGGTTCTTGAGGCTAGGAAATCCATGATCAAGGTGCAGAAGATTGAGTTCTGGTGGGGACTGTTGTCTTGGCTTCCTGCTTTCTCATTGTGTGGAAAGAGAGGGTTCTGGTGTCAAGTCCCCTTATTCAAAGGCACTAATCCCATCTTGGGGCCCCAACATCATAACCTCTTCTAACCCTAACTGCCTGCCAAAGGTGACACCTCATAGTGGAGATTAGAAACTACCACTTTTTTGGGGCCAGTGCTGTGGTGAAGTAGGTTAATCCTTCACCTGCGGCGCCAGCATCCCATATGGGCGCCAGTTCTAGGCTGCTCCTCTTCCAATCCAGCTCTCTGCTGTGGCCTGGGAAAGCAGTAGAAGATGGCCTAGGTCCTTGGGCCCCTCCACCTGTGAGGGAAAAAGCTCCTGGCTCCTGGCTTTGGATTGGCACAGCTCCAACTGTTGCAGCCATTGGGGAGTGAACCAGTGGACGGAAGACCTTTCTCTCTGTTTCTCCCTCTGTCTGTAACTCTACCTCTCAAATAAATAAAATCTTAAAAAACTACCACTTTTTAATACTGGAATGTTAGAGTCCCAACTACTCTGCTTCCTATTCAGTGTTCTTGCTAATGTGCCTTAGAAGACAGCAGATGGCCCAACTACTTGGTTCCCTGCCACCCACATGACAGACCAGGATGGAGTTCCAGATTACTTGCTTTGGCCAGGCTCAGACTGGCTACTGCAGCCATTTGGGGAGTAGATTGAAGACCTCTCTTTCCATGTCTCTCTGTGACTCTTAAATGAATAAATAAATCTTTAAAAAATTAGCATAACCTAAACTTAGATACCATTCTAATCCTATCACAAGGATTCCTTCATGCTATTCATCTATAGCTCCATGTCTCCCTCCACATCAGATGGCAAACGAGTATTTTGTTCTCTAATTTTGTTATCCCAGTGATTTATAAATACAATGAAATCTTTTGAGATTGACTTTTTAAATTTAGCATAATCCCCTTGAGATCAGTCCAAGATGTGTACTTAAGTTCATTCCTTCTCTATTTTTTTTTAAGATTCATTTGAAAGAGTTACAGTGAGGTAGACACAGAGAGAGGACTTCCTTCCGCTGGTTCACTCCCCAAATGGCTGCAATGGCCAGAGCTGAGCCATTCTGAAGCCAGGAGCCAGGAGCCTCCTCTGGGTCTCCCACGTAGGTGCGGGGGCCCAAGGACTCAGACCATCTTCTGGGCTTCCTCAGATGCATCAGCAGGGAGCTGGATCAGAAATGGAGCAGCCAGGACTCAAACCAGTGCCCATATGGGATGCTGGCTGCACAGGCCAGGGTTTTAACCTGCTGCGGCACAGCACCAGCCCCTGTGTATTTATTTTTTATTTTTTTTATTTTATTTTTTTTTTGACAGGCAGAGTGGACAGTGAGAGAGAGAGACAGAGAGAAAGGTCTTCCTTTGCCGTTGGTTCACCCTCCAATGGCCGCCGCGGCCGGCGCGCTGCGGCCGGCGCACCGCGCTGATCCGATGGCAGGAGCCAGGAGCCAGGTGCTTTTCCTGGTCTCCCATGGGGTGCAGGGCCCAAGCACCTGGGCCATCCTCCACTGCACTCCCTGGCCACAGCAGAGGGCTGGCCTGGAAGAGGGGCAACCGGGACAGAATCCGGCGCCCCGACCGGGACTAGAACCCGGTGTGCCGGCGCCGCTAGGCGGAGGATTAGCCTAGTGAGCCGCGGCGCCGGCCTGTGTATTAATTTTTAACATGAAATTTTTACAAATACATTTATCTACTTTCCAATAAGAGATAACTTGTCAGCAGGAAATGAAGTCACAAAAGGTATAAAAGCTAGATTTAGCAATAAGAATGCTCCAGTAATTTAGGGCCACCATGGTATGAAATTAATCATACCCACATTCCTTGTCCCAGAGGTTCTGTGTTAAACTCAAGTTTAAGTCATTAAGCAAACTATTAACTATGAAAAGGAGACAATTTAGGTCTACACCTGAACTATTCATTGGCAGTATATAAACCGTTGTGTGTTCTCAAATGCAGAGCTTCTTGAACATATACCAGGAACTCATTTAGCCTCACCAGTTTTTGGCTTGTTATAAAATTTACTAGTTTTTTTTTTTTTAACTCTAGCTCAGAATTTTATCAATTTGAATTTTTAAAATTATAAATTGATAGCAAAAACCATGTCAAAAATCACAAAAATTTTTTATCTAGAAAAATTAAGGCTTAAAAAAATGGACTTGTCCAAAATCATGCAATTGTCACACTTACAGAACTAGAACCAGCACCTGAATCTGTCATGTACTTTAAATCCTTTTATTTTAACCCATGCCAGTTCTTCAGGGCTGCACATATTGACGCTCGATGAATAAATGAAACTGAGTATTATGTTTATGTCAAAGTCATAAGCTTTTACAAGGCATTGGAATTTTAATGTTTCTAACTATTCAATATGGGCTAATTAAAGTATAGCAGAATACACAGACACAAAGAGGCAGTATAATGAGCTCTATACAGTGGCATTGAGTCTTATTGGGATGGGGAAGATTTTAAGTTCTAAAGTCAATATATAAGACTAAAATCACATGTTGAAAGAAATTACTAAAACTGGCCTACAATATCGAACACTTTTTTTTCAATTGAGTACCAGTTAAGTAGTGGTTTGCAATTAGGAACAGGTACCAAAAAATCGCACACATACACATACACATTCACGTAGTATCTTTAAAACAAGTGAACCACTAAGCAAGGAGGTCACCCAATGAAAGGCACAGGAGGAAGAGTTCTTCCTGAGCAAAGAGCAGATTATTTAACTTCCTGCTTACATTCCTTCTCCAGACTATGCACTCATTGAGTACGAGGGCAGGTGGGAGGATTGTTCACTGTTTTGTGTGTGTGTGCAAGTTAGAAGTGCTTGGTGCAATTCCACTGTAAGTCAAATAGTCACACGGTACTTGTGGCCTACTCCAAAGTTTAAATAGCAAATTCTTGAGGCTACTTCCAGGGTAGTGACTGACATCTCATAAATTCTAATATTTCATCAGATTTTTCCCTCAGCAAGGTTGCCATAGTCTCTTTTACAATTCACCCTTTAAAAAGTCACAGATATTTAAACCCATTATAGTTTGATATTTAGAAAACAAATTAAACTAACATTTTAGAGTTTATGTATCATCACATAAATTCTTCCATTAAGCCCTCACAGTAATTCTCTGAGGTTTCCTTGAAATAGGGCTAAGGAATTTGCACGAAGCCAATAGCAGATTAGGAGAATTAGATAAAAAATCGAGGTTACTATCTATAAATGTATTCCTCAGAAAAATAACTCCTGTAGGCTTCATATAAGGCACTTACATTTGTGGGAAAAAAGTGAGGTGGATGTGTGGTACCTGCATTCCATATTAAAGTGCCTGGAAAGTCATGTTTCCATTTCCCATCCAGCTCCTTGCTAATGTACACCCTGAGAAGCAGCAGGTGATAGCTCAGGTACTTGAATCCCTGCCACCCACGTGGGAGACCTGGACTGAGTTCTTATCTTTGGCCTGGGCCAGCTGCAGTTGTGGGCATTTGAGGAGTAAACCCAGAGATGAAAATTCTTTTGCTTTTCAAAAAAAGAAAAAAGAAAACAAAACAAAAAATTTCAAAAGTTTGTGAATTAAAAGACAACTTTATTTTGGTGCAAACAAAACTTTGAAATTGCATATATTTGCTTCAGCAAAATTTTGTATTATTGTGTTTTCTTAAAAAATCAGATTTTCTCTAATTCCATTTTGTATGGTCTAAGATAAAAATCGACTACAAAGCATGTGGGAATAAAGGCAGCCTGACTAAAAATTAAGCTGAGCAGGGCTAGGGAGGATATGAGGTTTGGAATTAAGATTTTCCTTTTATTTTTACAAAACTGGCCTGCAAAGAATAGAGCTGCCATCTGCTGGTTGGATAGAATAAATCCTTTCATATGTTAATCTTGCTAGTCTAAGTAGGGAAGCTGTGGTTTCTAAAGTTTTTTTTCTCTATAATCTTTTTTTAAAGATTTATTTATTTAGTTGAAAGTCAAAGTTACAGAGAGAGAGGAGAGGCAGAGAGTCTTCCATCACTGGTTCACTCCCCAGTTGGCTACAACGGTCGGAGCTATACCAATCCGAAGCCAGGAGCCAGGAGCTTCCTCCTGGTCTCCCATGTGGATGCAGGGGCTGACGGTTCCTGGGCCATCTTTCACTGCTTTCCCAGGCCACAGCAGAGAGCTGGATTGGAAGTGGAGCAGCCGAGACTCAAACCAGTGGCCACATGGGATGCTGGCACTACAAGTGGCAGCTTTACCTGCTATGCCACAGCGTTGGCCCCTCCTCTATAATGTTTTTTAAGATTTATTTTTATTTATGTTGGAAAGGCAGAGTGACACAGAGAGAAGAGACAAGCAGAGGTCTTCCATTCACTGGTTCATTCCCCAAATGGCTGCAATGGCCAGGGCCAGGCCAAACTGAAGCCAGGAACTCTATCTGGGTCTCCCATGTAGGTGCAGGAGCCCAGGCATTTAGGCCTTCTTTGGATGCTTTCCCAGGGAGCTGGATCAGAAGTGGAGCAGCTAGGACTCAAACTGGCACCCATACAGGGTGTCAGTGTCACAGGTAATGGATTTACCCACTATGCCACATGCCAGCTCCCAGTTTCCAAGGTTTTAATTCCACATGGGCGCCAGTTCCTGTGGAAACTGGAAGCAGTGGAAGACAGTCCTTGGGCCCTTCCACCAGCGTAGGAGAACCTGAAGAAGAAGCTCCTGGCTTTAGATGGGCTCAGCTCCAGCCGCTGCAGCCATCTGGGGAGTGAACCAGCAGATAGAAGACCTCTCTCCTCTCCCTCTGCCTTTTTGTAACTCTGCCTTTCAAATACATAAATAATTTTTTTTTAAAAAAGAATGATTTCTAAGGTTGCACCATGAAATTTGTATTCTGAAGCAAATCGTCATGGATTTTCATGCAGTCAGTCCACAGACTGCAGGCTGTGACAGTAAGAAGTATTTATTTTCTCTAGCACTAAAATTAAGGCAATTTTGCAAACACAAATAATCAGCTGTATTTCTAGACTACAATTTATAGTTGAAACTACTTAAAAAAAAACAATACAAAACAGGTGGTGAAATAATTTTATTTCACAGTTGTCTTTAAAATTGTAAAGACACTATTTTCTTCATATAAAAACATTAGTATAGATACCTACACTGTCTACAAAATGATTATATAGACCCCCTTAAAGAAAAATGCACCCATTAAATGGTTTCAATGAGGTTGCCCAGAAAAACTCACATTTGGGCTGATTCCTAAACATACACTCCTACCACTTTCTTCTTTTGGTTCAAAGTATAGATTATTTTCATCAGTATGTGTTCCTGTACTCTTACATATTTGAAAACACACATATAGACTGTTTTGTCACTCAGTGTTCCATTGGCTCATCAGCCTTCTCTGCAGGTTCATCGGCAGGCTGAGCAGGCTTACGAGGGGAAGAAAAGAGAAAATACATAAAATGAATGCTTGCTCGATATACATGTACTTTTAGTCATATACATTACATTATTAAAAATACTAGGAAAAAGGGGTTAGAGGATAATATATTTTGGATATGCTATTTTAGTTCATTGTCCTGTTACAATTTCTGAACAAATACTTTAAAGAATATATATATGTATATATAAAACATTTTACAGTTCTGAAAACTTAAAAATCATAGTGATTCTATCACTTTATCATATTTTGTGCCAAGCTTAAAATACAACCCAATACTTTTTAGACATACTTTCTCCCCTTTAACACCAATAAAAACAGCAAAGATACAAAGAAAAAAGTTGTGTAGCACTTCTTTTTCCTAAATTCTTGTCAACAACAGTTTAAATAATGCAAATCTTCCCCCCCAAGTAATACAAATATTATCCTTTGCAGACTGAAATTAATTTATGTTGTAGAACCAATTTATCAGGCACTTTTTAGTTTCAATTTACATTGGCTGTCAAATAAACATATATTAATAGCAAATACGTATTCTAAACATCCAACAGAAAGATCCATAATTAATCTGAGATTCATCAACACTTCGTGCTGCTTTTCTAAGTGTTCGAAGTTGGGCCCCAGTGAACCACTCTTCCCAGTCCCCACTCACATAGACTCTGACTCATTTTAATTAACAGAAAGTACACATAACTCTGGGTCTCAAGTCTTAAATAATTCCTGACAGCTTTCATTTGTGAGCTTTCGAAAGCTCTGAGTTCTACCCTGCTGATGGAAAGGCCCTGATACAAGACAGAGGCCCAGTCTTTCCTAGCAGAGGTCTCAGCACCCAGCTATGAAACCAGAAGGTACTGACTGAAGAAGCATGTGAGTAGGGGCATCTTGGCTGGTTTGGCCTGATTCCACATCTGAATGCAATGTCTGAGAGATCACAAGCAAGATCAGCAAAGGAATCATCCAGCTGAACCCGTTAACTACACAATTGTTGAGAAATAACATTTGTTGTAGCTCATTACACAGGAATAGATAATCAAATCACCAACTCTTTTCCCTTTTTGTGTTTATCAAGATCACTACCCCCCCATATTTCACTTTGGTGAAATATGGTGAGTTATTCCTTAAATTTGCTATTGCCATCTGAATTATCAGCATATCTCAATAATTAAAGACTAAAACCGGACACAGTTGTGGTGGGACCAGTAGCTTATGATAGAACTAAAGCCTCCTGTGTTATGATATATACCTGTGCCTTCCTCTGTGGTCTTTCTTCAAGACCTTCCAGGAATGGAGATACATCATCATCATCATAAATTGTAAACTCCAAGTCTTTGCCAACAATTCCAATGGAAACATTCTGAAGGAGGGAACAAAGGTAAAAATAAAAAACCATAAGAATTTGGGTTGGAAAAATGCTGATGATACAATGCTGAGTAGAAAAAAACAGAATAAAACTATGTATCTATAGGGAGAAAACAGGAGAAGGAAACTAGTAGGCTCGTGTAATTAGCAGATTTCATCCTCACTTTTGATGAGAAACCTCACAGATTGTTCAGGCTATAATGTCTTCACATATGTAGTAAATAACAATTATCCAGTCACTATTAACAAAGTGACTTTATAACTGTTGATGAATTTCACTTCCATTATGATCATCTTAAGCAGGCCTTAGGGGTTCCTGGAAAATACTATGCCAATTTCTTTTTTTTTTATTTTTTATTTTTTTGACAGGCAGAGTGGACAGTGAGAGAGAGAGAGAGAGAAAGGTCTTCCTTTGCCGTTGGTTCACCCTCCAATGGCCGCCGCTGCAGCCGGCGCACCACGCTGATCCGATGGCAGGAGCCAGGATCCAGGTGCTTTTCCTGGTCTCCCATGGGGTGCAGGGCCCAAGCACTTGGGCCATCCTCCACTGCACTCCCTGGCCATAGCAGAGAGCTGGCCTGGAAGAGGGGCAACCGGGACAGAATCCGGCGCCCCGACCGGGACTAGAACCCAGTGTGCCGGCGCCGCAAGGTGGAGGATTAGCCTATTGAGCCACGGCGCCGGCTTGCCAATTTCTACATCATTCAATTGCCCTTTCTCTCAGACAACTCATCTTAACATTCTCCATTCTCCTTTCAGCTGAACACCTTCCTGACAGGCTTCTACTGTATCCACTCTTTCCTGCATCTATGTTCCTAGATTCCCCTGCTTCTAGCCACTATGAATGAATTTCCTCTGTAAGGCCAATCTTTCCTCCTATATATTGTTAAAAGCCAAACAACAACAACAAAAAACTAAACAAATTATCTCACAGTTTTTCTCAAATTTCTTCTATATAAATGTTTCCCTTTACACTGGATATTCTCATGATATAGCAATTATGATGTAATTTCTCACACTTTATCAACATCCGTTTCCAGACACCAACCCATTTCTCTGTAGTCTCAACAGACAACCTTGTCCAAACAGCTATATCCAATTCCTCTTTTCTCACTCTGTACTGACTCTATTTATATGGGCTTTTGCCCCACAATTCCATTAAGACTGCCACCAAGTCCTCCGTGACTATACTACTGCTAATCTAACAGTTAATTCTTAATTCACAACTTCCTTGATTAGCAATTTCTCATTCACTCTTCTTCAAAAGTTTCTTCTTTGTTTTCAAGGATTCTTCATTTCCCAAGTCTTTCTCTTACCTCTCTGGCCTATTTTTTCAGTCTCTTTTGCTAACCCTACACATCTCCCAACCTCTAAAAGTTAAGTTTCCTTGGCCCAGTTCTCAAACTATTGGTTTAATCTGTGTTAGGGATCTCATCCAGTCTAATCTCTAAATGACATTTTGACATGAAGACTTCAAAACTTTAAACTCTAAGTGGGACCACTCTCCATGGTACCCTAAGGGATGCTAATACTTCCTACTGTATTACCAATTGGTCAACAGGCACTTCAAATTTGACATGTTCATAAATGACTGCCTGATCTGCCTCCCTAACTTCTTCTCCAAAATCTGTCCCTCCCACTGTCTTATCCAAACCCATAAAATCATAAATCATTCTTTCCAGTTAATCCAAAAACTTTGGAAGAATTCTTTTGTTCCCACTCACAAACTACAACAAATCTGTTAGCAAACTTTTCGGGCTTCAATTTCAAAACATTCACATTTGAGTCACTTATCACTATTTCTATCACTGTGCTCCAATCACCAGCATCTCTCTCCTGAATTACTACAATTGCTGTAAAGTATTTCCACCCACGTCCTCACAATAATCTGTTGTCAAAAGGCCAGAGTGACTCTCTTAAAACCTAAACCAAATCATGGTGTTCCTCCGCTTAAACTCCAACAGTCACTCAGTAAAATGCCAAGTATGTACAGTGGCTTATAGGACACACAATCTGGCCTTTGTTACCTCTTTGATTTCTTTCCTTCTCCTTTTCCTCTTGATCTCTGACCCCAATGCTATTGGTTTCCTTGCCTTGAATACTAGAAATATTCTGGCCTCAGGACCTTTGCCCTTGTATTCCTGGAATAATTTTGCCCTAAGCAGCTGCATGGTTTACTCACCTACTTTAGATTTTTCTCTCAAATTTCAACTTCTTGGTGATATCATCCTTGACCATGCTATTTTACAGTTATACCAACCATACTACCTATCTACACTCAATTGGCAAATTACTCCTCTCATGTTGTTTCATTTTCTCTATAGTGTTTAATATCTTCTAATACACAATTTACTTATGTGCATACTAATTCTATCAGAATTTGTTTTGTGAAAGTCAAGATGTTTGTTGTGTTTACAAATATATATATAGAACACTTACCACATACCTACAAAGTGCCTACACAGGGTAAATGCTTAATACATACATTTGGTTAACTATTAACAATACAAAGATATTATGGCTTTATTGCTTTACACTAAAGAAATATTTTGAAAAATGACATTTCAAAATTTAGCAAATAGCTTAAAGGGAAAGAATGAGACAAGGCAACTACCTCCCAAATTAAAGAATTTAAGTATCTACTGCTTTATCACACACACTTGTGCAAAAAAAAATTAGACTACAATGTTAATTAGAAACATACTTACCTTTGTAGTCAGGTCCTGCTCTGCAGGAAGTGTCTCTCTTAATGCACGCAGGCCATGTTTAACCAGTTCATTTAAATTGCCTATATGTAATAAATTAACAGGTATTTCTTAACTTTGTTGTCAGGCTAGGTTTCTTTTATTCATCAAGTGAAAGTCTGAAGTTGTGGCTTTAGTTGCATACTAAACTTATCGCAATAAATACAACCAAAAGTTTAACGCTAGTCATACAATCTTCTAAGAGCCATTACTGACGTTGCTATTATCTAATGAGAGGATACATGATTTCTGCCACTAAATTTGACCTTTCCATTCACTACATTAAAATCCTGATTCACAATGACACAACTGGAAATTTTGTAGAAGGTGTTCTGTGGAATGCTAGTTTCTAAATTTGCTCTTTAGAAAAGGAATCTCCAGGGGGCAGGCAGGCATTTGGCCTAGAGGATAAGATGCCAGTTAGGACAACTGTGCCCCACATTGGAGGACCTGGGTTTGACTCCTAGCCCCAACTCCAGATTCCAGCTGCCTGCTAATGCAGACTTCAAGAGGCAGCAGAAACCGCTCAAGAAGTTGGTTCCTGCTTACTGGTATGGGAGACAGGATTTGAGTTCCTAGCTCCTGGCTTTGTCCCTCCAGCATCTGTGGGCATTTGGGGACCGAACAAGGAAATGGGTGAGTGAGCACTCTCTTGCTTCACATAAATAAATAAATAAATAACTTCAAATAAACAAGTAACTTTTCTAAAAAATGGATTCTTGGGGATGGCATTGTGGCACAATGGGTCAAGCCACTGACTGTGATGCAGGCATCCCATACGGGTGCCAGTTCAAGTCCTGGCTGATCCAGCTCCCTGTTAATGTGCTTGGCCAAGCAGAAGATAGCCCAAGTGCTTGGGCGGGCCCCTGCACCCATGTAGATGAAGCTCCTGGCTCCTGGCTTTGGCCTGGCTCAGACCCGGCCATTGTGGCCATTTGGGGAGTGAACCAGTGGACGCAAGATCTCTCTCTCTCCCTCTTTCTGTAACTGCCAATCAATCAATCAAGAGAAAGGTAAGATTCTCCAACTCATTCTCTGTGGTATTACCTTGATACTAAAACCAGAGAAAGATATGAGGAAACTACCAAGTGATACCTATTATGAATATAATAAACATAAAAAACTTCAACATATAAAAAGCATTATAAGCCACAATCCAATGGGATTTATCCCATGAATGTAAAAGCTGCTTTAACATTTCAAAGTCAACCAATGTAACACAGCACAGTTACAGAATAACAACAAATCTGCATGGTTACTTCAGGCGACACATAAAAAGCATGCAATAAAACCCCAAATCCTTGCATGATAAAAACATTAAACTAGTAACTGAAGGAAACCCCCCCCCTTTTTTTTTTTTTGACAGGCAGAGTGGACAGTGAGAGAGAGAGAGAAAGGTCTTCCTTTGCCGTTGGTTCACCCTCCAATGGCCACCGTGGCCGGTGCGCTGCAGCCAGTGCACCGCACTGATCTGAAGGCAGGAGCCAGGTGCTAGTCTCCCATGGGGTGCAGGGCCCAAGCACTTGGGCCATCCTCCACTGCATTCCCGGGCCACAGCAGAGAGCTGGCCTGGAAGAGGGGCAACCGGGACAGAATCCGGAGCCCCAACCGGGACTAGAACCCGGTGTGCTAGCGCTGCAAGGCGGAGGATTAGCCTAATGAACCGCGGCGCCGGCCCAGGAAACCCCTTCAACCTGACAAATGGTACCTACAAAAAAATCATATTTAATAGTGAAAAACTAGAAGCTTTTTATATTAAGATCAGGAACAAAACAAGGATGCCTGTTCTTACCATTTCTATTCATCTTTGTAGGTGAGGTTCTTAGCCAGGACAATTTGATAAGAAAAAGATATAAAAACATTCAGATCAGAAAGGAAGAAGTAAAACTCTCTCTATTCCCAGATGACACAATCTTGGATCTAAAAAAATCCATAAAAACTACCAGAATTTTTTTTTTAAAGATTTTATTTTATTTATTTGAAAGAGTTACAGAGAGAGGCAGAGAGAGAGAAAGAGGTCTTCCATCCACTGGTTCACTCCCTAGATGGCCACAATGGCCGGAACTGTGCCAATCTGAAGCCAGGAGCCAGGAGCTTCTTCCTGGTCCCCCACGCAGGTGCAGAGGCCCAAGGACCTGGGCCATCTTCTACTGCTTTCCTAGGCCATTGCAGAGAGCTGGATTGGAAGAGGAGCAGCCAGGACTAGAACCGGCACCCATATGGAATGCTGGCGCTCCAGGACAAGGCTTTAACCCACTGCACCACAGCACCTGCCCCACTACCAGAATAAATGAGTTCAATACGGTTTCAAGATCTAAATCATGGGCGAGCACTGTGGTGTAGTGGGTAAAGCCACTGCCCGTGGTGTAGGCATCCCTTATGGGTGCTGGTTCAAGTCCCAGCTACTCTACTTCTAATCCAGCTCTCTGCTATAGCCTGGGAAAGCAGTGGAAGATGGTCCAAATCCTTGGGCCTTTGCATCTGCATGGAAGACCCAGAAGAAGCTCCTGGTTCCTGGCCCCTGGCTGTGGATTGGCGCAGGTCTGGCCATTGTGGACATTTGAGAAATGAACCAGCAGATGAAGATCTCTCTGTCTCTGCCTCTCTGTAACTCTGCCTTTCAAATAAATAAATAAATATTAAAAAAAAATCTAAATCAACATAGAAAAATCAATTGTTATTTCCACACACTTGAAATGAATAATTCATACATAAAATTGAAAAAAAATTCTAAGGAATAAATTTAAGAAAATAAATAGGTTTGTGTACTGAAAACTACAAAACATTATTGAAAGAAATTAAAGATGACCTATTGGAAAACATTCCATGTTCATGATTCAGAACACTTGTATTATTTTTTTAATTTTTAAAATTCATCTGAGAAGGAGAGAGAAGGGGAAGAAAAAGTAAGACAGAGGGTGCATGGAAGCACATACTCCCCCCATTCCATCTGCTGATTCACTCAGCAAAAGTCAATGATGAGTGGGGCTAAAACCAGGAGTTGGGAAAACAATCCAGGTCTCTCATATGGGCGGCAGGAATACAATTACTTGAGCTGTCATCACTGCCTGCTACACAATCCCCTTTTCTAGTTAAATCTATTATCATACTACAGCAGAGTTTGCTTTGAGTAATAAGACAGTTTTTTCTGTATTCACTCAGTCTCAAATATTTTCTCCACAGAATGCTATAATGCCATAACAGATCAAGTGACAAAGAAAACTGGTAAAGCCCTGATACCAGCCCTCTTCCCAATGCGAAGCAAGTCACGTGAAAACCTGCCCTATCTATCACGTCTTAAATCTTTCACTTTCCTTTCTCCTTGTTTCAAATGGATTAATTAATGCAGAAATATCTATGAGGCCCAAAGAACAAAATCATGGAAAATTATAAGTTGTTAACAGAATTGACAATTGATAGCTAGCTCAATGGTTTACAACAATCACTGGGGCATATTACAGAGCAAGGGAATCAAGAATATTCAAGGCTGGGGACACATTTATATTCTGAAAAAGTTAGAAAAGAAAAGAAAAAGTTCTACTGGTGACTGAAACTAATGGGGTAACCAACAGTAAAAATTAGAATGTGGGACAATAAACATTTAAAAAAAAATTTTTTTTTAAAAACCTGTAATGAGGAGATTTCTTCATTTAGGATCCTATGTTTATTCACCATATAAAGACTGGAGGAGTAAAGAGCAGGAAACATGATCACTTACACTCCATAAACTCAGACATATGTCTTTCCAAGTAAGTACGAGCTGATTGAGAACGGGCTCCAATGGACATAGCTCTGCAGTCAAAATAGTTAGCAGATGGACAGGTTTGGAAAATGTGAGGGCCCATATCCTACACATAGAAAGAAATACACCATTTAATTCTTGACTTTGGTTGAGCTAAAACACACACACATACAATCATTAACAATTAACAATTCTCTATGAACTTACATCATATCCAGCAATAAGCAGTCCAACACCATAGGGTCTTCGGCCATACCTTTGTGTTGGTATCTGGGTCTCTTAAACGAGTTAAAGAACTTGTTATAGCAAGTACTAAAGAGCTATGTCTATTTTGAAATCCCCTTTAAAAGTGATGCCTGTATAATTCTGAAACTGGGCTTACCTTATGTCTGAAAAATATTAATTGCTTTCAAGGGCTAATGAAAGAGCAACTCAATTTCTTAAGATTTTTTTACAACCTTACCTATGTTATAAATGATCACATTTTGTATGATCACATTCCTATTAACTAACCTAAGCGTTAAGTATCAAAACCCAAAACCCTTTAAAGTTCACATCCATGCATGCTAACATAAAAAGGATACTGCTTCCAATTAGAGATACAAGACGAGACACCGGAAGTGGTCTGTCAAATACAAATCTGGAATCCAAACATTCCTGGCGCATAAAATTACTAAAAAGAAACAAGAAAAATTAATAATTTCGAATCACAGATAGTGGATGCAACCAAGTAAAGTTTCACTTTGATTTTCTCCTGAACATTTACATAGACTACACCCATATGAGGAAAGCAGAAAAAGGTAAGAAAGACAGAACCACAAGGATGCACTTTGGTGCCAAACTCTGGGGCCATGTGAGATTTTTACAAAATACTAAAATATATCTTAGCTTTAGAAAATCTTTGTCTTAGGGCACTGACAGGTCAGAGAAGACTGAGAATAAAGACAAAGAGAATACTTATTCTGCTCTTTTCCTTGAAAGCAGACTAAAATTTCCCCATTAGAACAAGCTATTACAAAAAACAGAAGCCGTAACAGTGAAAACCTTTACCACTGTTCCTTCCAATGTTACCTCTATCCATTAGCAGTGCTCTAAGGCAGATACTGGATACTAGCTTGCTGAGTTTCACTGTTAAACCCAACGAGAATTAAGCAAGGCTAACATTGGGTAAAACTCATGTCTATTAAAGGGAGTAACCACAAAAAAGACATTTTCCTTTCTTTCCATGCTGCTTTGTTCCTGGTGTGTAAATGTCACATTTGAAGATCAAACTTCTTTGTTAAGTACTTTTATTTAAATCCATCTCCCAATGCTTTCTAGAACTTAAATGCCCAATATGAGAGACACTAATCGCATATGGCTGCTGGGCCTTTTAAAAAGTAGCTAGGCTGAACTAGGATGTATTTAAAGTAAAAAATATATAGCAAAATTTTGAAGACTTAGTACCAAAAAAAATTACAGTATCTCATTAATAAACTTCTTATATTAATTATATGTTCACATGGTGATATTTCAGTAAACTGAGTCTCACAATATTTTATATATCTAAGACCAGACAAAAACTTATGCTGTCATTATGTTGCAGACTTAAGAGAAAAAGGGCTCGAGGATAGGGGGTGGAAGAGGTGCTACAACTATCTCCTACCCCCAACATCACACAAATCACTTACTACCTGAAAGGCACTGTGTTAAGTGCTCTACATATCAGGTTATTAAACAATAATCTTGGAAAATACTGAAAAAAATTGAGTGTTTAAATAAGTAACCCAATCTCAGATATTAAGTGGTAAAGGTGGGAGTTCAACTTGTTTGGTTTCAAAGCCTCACCTGTTCACTTACATATTGCTTCTCAGCATAAAAAAAAAAAAATCTGTGTCTCCTCTGGACTCCAAAGAAATTTACCAGTTATACTCTATTTTCTAAATTATAGGACAAACTAATTTTAAGTTCCTTGAAGAACTGGGTCTGAGTTATTTTTGTATGTTCTGCAGTACCCAGTATTGAGCTTTGCAAAAAATAAATGTTTAAAAAATATTGGTGTATTTAAAAGGAAAGGTGGGGGCCAGTGCTGTGGCACAGTGGGCTAAGCCTCCACCTGTGGTGCAGGCATCCTATATGGGCAACCGATTTCAGTCCTGGCTGTTCCACTTCTGATTAGCTCTCTGCTATGGCCTGGGAAGGCAGTGGAAGATGGCCCAAGTCCTTGGGCCCCTGTACCCACATGGGAGACCCAGAGGAAGCTCCTGGCTCCTGGCTTTGGATCGGCTCAGCTTTGGCCATTGCAGCCATTTGGGGAATGAACCAGCGATGGAAGACTTCTTTCTCTCTGCCTTTCAAACCAATCAATCAATCAATCAATCTTAAAAAAAAAAAAAAAAAAAGACGAAAAAAGCAAAGGTGGTATAGCTCATTCTTAAAAATGATACAAAAGTGTCAAGTGTTTCTTAGACATAACAGAGTCTCAAACAACACATGTTACTTTAAGTTATCACATTATTTGATGACTTCTCAAGTCTTAGTACCAGTATGTTGAATTCTATTAGTTACTATTACAAGAACCAGGATATGGAATATTCAGAAACTAACCCAATCCATTAAGATAGTCATAATATTAACTTATAAACATTCTGGCAGACAACTTCCCAACATAGTTTACCTCAGTCTTTTCATGATAAGTAAACAATTATGAGTCAGGGGCCAGTGCTGTGGTGCAGTGAGTTAAGGCCCTGGCCTGCAGTGCTGGCATCCCATATGGGCACTGGTTCAAGTTCTGGCTGCCCCACTTCCAGTCCAGCTCTCTGCTATGGCCTGGGAAAGCAGCAGACAATGGCCCAGGTCCTTGGGCCCCTACACCCATGTGGGAGAAGCTCCTGGATCCTGGCTTCAGATTGGCTCAGCTCTGGCTGTTGTGTCCATTTGACTAGTGAACCAACAGATGGAAGACTTCTCTTTTTGTCTCTACCTCTCTCTGTAACTCTTTCAGATAAATAAAATAAATCTTTAAAAAATATTATGAATCAGAGATGTTTGTTTTTCAAAATCATACTCACCATAACAGCCTAGCATCAGCAGTAAGCCCCGCAATTGAAATACCAATATGGTTGTCAACATGGAGAATTTTTTTCTGATGAGCTGCAAGCTCTGACTGTGCCCTCTAAATAGACATCATAAAAGATAAAAATAAGTTTAAAACTTTACTGCCTACACAGTGAAATTTTCATTTGATAATTTTGCTTTCTAAAGGAAGATATATTTATTGCTTTATTTACCTTCAATGCAACCAACACTGCATGGGTTTTTGATTTCAGACCAACTGTGGCTGAACCTTGCTTAACAGCTTCCATTGCATATTCAATTTGATGAATCCTGCCCTAAAGGGAAAAAAAACACATGTCTTAGAGTCACCTTAGAAGAGTTTCACAAATTAAGAATTAAGAGTCCTCAAACCTCAAGAGCACTGTTAAATCTCAAATGACTTTTTTTAAAACCAGAAAATGTATTGAATTATAAATTTAAGTTATGGGAGTGTCTAAAATGAATATATCCCATTTTCTCACAGTCTACAATCACACAACCTTCTAAACATATTGCAGCCATGAAAAAGCTCTTGAATGGAATAGTATGAAACATTATCTTACCTGAGGACTCCAAACAGTGACATCATTGTCATACTGGTTACGAAACTGAAAGTAAAAAAAAAGATCAAATTATTGTCAGAACCCTCCTCTTAATATTAAGAAATGTGTGATTTCATTACACATTAAAGTAACTGTTAAGGCAAACTCACTGGAAGATTACTACTATACTCAGTGGCAAGCCAAGTCTACAATTTCTATGAGCTGGGGAGGAAGGAACAGCTCTAAATGGGTCTCATCTTTCCAACTTTCTACCCAGCCACTCTCCATAGCGCTCCCTTTGGGTTCAACTATTGAAGTTTATATGCATCAAACTTTTTCTTTAAATGAGCTCAAATGTCTATCTCTTGAATTCTTCTCCCAAAACCCTCACAGCACGAAGTCCCACAGCTCTGTACACATCCTTTTCTATCTTAAAATTAAGGTTAGGGATATGTCTGATTATCTTTGAGCCTCCCCTGTACTTGCACTTTTGTACACATAAAATTTTTCTTTGTTACTTTGGGCTAGATACGAATAACTACGATACACTACTGTTTTAGACAATCTTCAAAAAGGCCTTTCACTACTTGGCAGAACAATCACAGGGGAGAGCGGACTGAACGCTGGACTCTTTGGCGTGGGACTTGAAGCCCACAGAACTACATTATAATCCTGAGTCCATCATTTCCCCTTTCAGGATAAGTTCACTCATTTGCAATCAGGTGACTGGACAAAGTGAAAGAGACCTTTTCTGATCGCGCCCTAGGGGGCTGATAAGTCGGACGGACCCACCAAGGAAAGGGACGCGATCTAAGGACACACACCCTGGGTCTAGACCGCCCCGGCGGTACAAGGCCGCCTCCGAGTCAAGTCCCGTCTCTCTATCGTCCAGAGCACGAGGGATCGTTTTGGACCTCTGGGAATCTACTCCGGTGAGGGAACTCGAGAGGCGGACTCGACCACTTCATCGAGGCCTTGAGAATAGCGAAATGCGCCGTGAGGAAAAGGCTGCACCGGCTACCGACCGCAGCTCGCCAGGCCAGGCCGGAGATGCTGAATCACTGCCGGAGCCCTCCCGCAGACTGGGGTTCCCATGCCCCGTGGCCTCGGGCCGCTCTAAGAACGGCAGGAGAATTGGTTCGCCATCCCCAAGTCACTGGGACCTCTGCCCTAAACCTTCGAAGGATCGGGACCCAACGCACCATGGTTCCGTCGCCGGCCTGGCTGCAGGACTCCTAGCGAAGGTGCGGAGTAAGGAACGCAGCCGAAACTACCGCTCGGCGATCTACAGAAAAGGCTGCGGGGTTTTGACGGCGGCAGCGCAGGGTAGATCAGTCTATTCCGGAGCTATCGATAGGTTTCCAGCGCTTCCTCGCGCCCTCCTGCGTGGGCGGGGCCCTGGGAGAAGGAGGAACTGAGATTGGCGGGAAACGTAGGCCCCGGAGTGCAGGCAGTGGCTAAACAGCAGCTCGTAGCCCGTCCTGGAGTCTCAGGTTCATCGTCCTCAGAGATTTGAGCTGTGTGTGTCTGAGAAGAACGAGGCTTCAGGAAAGGCCACAGAATAACGCCTGTTTATGTGTGTCAGCCATACTCTTCCTCGAGTATCTTGCTGGTGTGCGTTCTTTGCTTTGCACTTATGAATCCTCTGCCTTCCTTAAATCTCTTCTTCGAAGACCCTGATACCAGCAGCCCTTCATTTTTTATCACTGTTGTTTTCCTCCTCCGGACTTTGAACTACTGTCTTTCCATGCCCTCAGAACCAAGCAGACACCCGATAGATTAGATTAGGCCGCTGAGAATAAAAGGACTTTTTCTTCTGAATTATCTATTTTCTTTTCGAAAGGATCTTCTGGCAAATCCCCAAATGAACTAGTTTGAGACAGCTCTGAGCATAGCTGCCAATAACACCTACCAACTGGTAATTCTCTTTTTAAAGAAGAGGTGAGTGCCTAGATTAAGGTGACATTGGAGCTGAAAGCATCCCTTCGGGATGAGAGTTTTGCATGTACAAGAACTGGCTCAGGTGGTGTGGTCAGGTTCGCAGCAGTGTAGAATCACACTGTTTAGAAACCTTTGCATGTATGTGTTTGAACGCTTTCTTGTCTTCAACATTTTGCAGGTCAAACAAAGATGCCCTGGTATTCTGCATTCTGAACATATATTTACCCAGATCCCTATTGTTTGATATTTAGGTCCTTCCAAATAACTCACGAACTGTTTCCTATATATGTTTAACATCCATATTCTTTTCTTTTGAGTCAGTTCTAGGAAATGGAATTACAGGTTCAAATGAAATGTATAATTTTAAGGCTTTTCATGAAAAGAGCTAAATTGGCTTTTAGAAAAGTTTTACTGTTAGGTCCTCAACTGTAGTATATGGGGTTGCCCCCCTCAAATTTGCAACAATGGTTATTGTCATTTTTAAAGTAACAGATTAAATTAATAGTTCATCTTTTTGATGTACACATTCCTAGCATGTATGAAGTGCTTAATAAATATTGGCGAAGGGAATAAAGAATGTTGAATGAGTGACTAAATGCCCATTTAAAAATTGTCATGTAACATATTTATGGTTATGTGTTGCATACAAATCTGTCAGTTCTTTTACATATAAAATTATATTAAACTATTTTTAATACTATTAAAAAGTTATAGCCATTTTGTTTTCATAAATATTTCTGAAATATTTATGAAATGTCTATTATATTTTCAGTAGTTGTATAGTGTTCTATTGTGTGGAAATGAGATAATTTACCTTACTATTGGTGAGCAATTAGATTCTTTCCAAATTTTTGCTATTATAAAAATACCATAATGATGATTATACATTATTTGGTGTACTTTCCTGATTACCTCCTTATGATGAATTCATAGAAGTAGAATTGTGGGGTCAGAGGGAATGCACATTTGTAGTTAAGATTTATATGGCTAAGTTGCAAAAAAATATTATATCTGTTTACATTCTACAGTGCCTGAGAATCCTCTTTCATTGTACCCTCACCAACATTGGATATTGTGAGTACACTGTGCAGTTATCAAGTTGATAGGCAGGGAAAAAAAAAAAAAAAAACCTCTTGCTTTAATTTTCTTTGTAGTTTTTGATTACTAGTAAAAAATCTTTTAATGTATTTCCTGCTGTTTGTTATGTTAGTAAACTGTACTTCATTCTTTTCTCAATTTATTATTACGTTACTCATTTTCTCATTCATTTGTTGGCACTCCCTGTCAATAGGGATGGTAACCTCTTATTAGGTTACTTTTTTTTTAATATTTTATTTATTTATTTGAGAGGTAGAGTTAGAGACAGTGAGAGAGACAGAGAGAGAGGTTTTCCATCTGCTGGTTCACTCCCAGATGGCTGCAACGGCCGGAGCTGTGCCAATCCGAAGCCAGGAGCCAGGAGCTTCTTCCAGGTCTCCCACGTGAGTGCAGGGGCCCAAGGACTTGAGCCATCTTCTACTGCTATCCCAGGCCATAGCAGCGAGCTGGATTGGAAGAGGAGCAGCCAGGACTTGAGCCAGCGCCCATATAGGATGCTGGCGCCATAGGTGGAGAATTAACTTATTGTGCATGGTGCATAGGTTACTTTTACAGAAGATTTTTGAATACAAAAAAAAGAAACTCCTTGAAGGTAGCTCAAGTGAAAATGAGGAGGGAAATTTGTTATTCCAGAGAGTTAGGGAACCACTTAACTGTCCAGGGATAGGAATTTTTTTGTCTTTTTTTTTTTTTTTTTGACAGGCAGAGTGGACAGTGAGAGAGAGAGACAGAGAGAAAGGTCTTCCTTTTGCCGTTGGTTCACCCTCCAATGGCTGCCGCGGCCGGCGCGCTGCGGCCGGCGCACCGCGCTGATCCGATGGCAGGAGCCAGGAGCCAGGTGCTTTTCCTGGTCTCCCATGGGGTGCAGGGCCCAAGCACCTGGGCCATCCTCCACTGCACTCCCTGGCCACAGCAGAGGGCTGGCCTGGAAGAGGGGCAACCGGGACAGAATCCGGCGCCCCAACCGGGACTAGAACCTGGTGTGCCGGCGCCGCTAGGCGGAGGATTAGCCTAGTGAGCCGCGGCGCCGGCTTTTTTTTTTTTTTTTTTTTTTTTTTTTTTTTTTTGACAGGCAGAGTTAGAGAGAGAGAGAGAGAGAGAGAGAGAGAGAAAGGTCTTCCTTCCATTGGTTCAGCCCCCAAATGGCTGCTATAGCCGGTGCACTGAGCCGATCCGAAGCCAGGAGCCAGGTGCTTCTTCCTGGTCTCCCTTGGGGTGCAGGGCCCAAGCACCTAGGCCATCCTCCACTGCCTTCCCGGGCCACAGCAGAGAGCTGGACTGTACTCATCAAACCTTCATTGAGTGAATACATGAAAGAACAGCAGATACCTGCAAAACCTGTCCTTTTGGTTATTGTTTCCTGAGCAAATATCCAGGGCTCTGTGACTTAGAAATTGGCTGGACTCTTCAGAGTAACACTTATTAAAGCTCTATTTGTAGACCAATAGAAGAAGGAACATTTGGTAGGCTTTTGTCAAAAGTGAAAGTCTGGGGCTGGTGCTGTGGTGAAGTGGGTGAAGCTGCTACCTGCAGTGCCACCATCCCATATGGGTGCCATTTTGAGTCCTGGCTGCACCCCAAGGGGCAACCAGGACAGAATCTGGCGCCCCGACTGGGACTAGAACCCCGTGTGCGGGCGCTGCAAGGCGGGGGATTAGCCTATTGAGCCGCGGCGCCGGCCGATACAGCTTTATCCTTAACTGGTAGCTAAAAAATGATTAGTAAAGATAATGTGTAGGGGGCCGGCGCCGCGGCTCACTAGGCTAATCCTCCGCCTAGCGGCGACAGCACACCGGGTTCTAGTCCCGGTCAGGGCGCCGGATTCTGTCCCGGTTGCCCCTCTTCCAGGCCGGCTCTCTGCTGTGGCCAGGGAGTGCAGTGGAGGATGGCCCAAGTCCTTGGGCCCTGCACCCCATGGGAGACCAGGAAAAGCACCTGGCTCCTGGCTCCTGCCATCGGATCAGCGCGGTGCGCCGGCCGCAGCGCGCCGGCCGCGGCAGCCATTGGAGGGTGAACCAACGGCAAAAGGAAGACCTTTCTCTCTGTCTCTCTCTCTCACTGTCCACTCTGCCTGTCAAAAAAAAAAAAAAAAAAAAAAAAAAGATAATGTGTAGGGGCCGGTGCCATGGCTCAATAGGCTAATCCTCTGCCTGTGGCGCTGGCACAATGGGTTCTAGTCCCGGTCGGGGGCACCGGATTCTGTCCCAGTTGCTCCTCTTCCAGTCCAGCTCTCTGCTGTGGCCCAAGTGCTTGGGTTTTGCACCCGTATGGGAGACCAGGAGAAGCTCCTGGCTTCGGATCAGCACAGTGCGCTGGTGGCAGCGCGCTGGCCGTAGTGGCCATTGGAGGGTGAACCAACAGAAAAGGAAGACCTGTCTCTCTCTCTCACTGTCCACGCTGCCAGTCAAAAAAAAAAAAAATTAAAAAAAGAAAAAGATATTGTATAGGAAGATTGGGTCAGCAAACATAGCACTACTTCTTTGAACATCATTGGTAAGCAATCCCTGGATTTTTAAGAATCAGATAAAAGTAAATTCTTTTTTTTTTTTTTTTTTTTGACAGGCAGAGTGGACAGTGAGAGAGAGAGACAGAGAGAAAGGTCTTCCTTTGCCGTTGGTTCACCCTCCAATGGCCGCCGCGGACAGCGCGCTGCGGCCGGTGCACCGCGCTGATCCGATGGCAGGAGCCAGGAGCCAGGTGCTTTTCCTGGTCTCCCATGGGGTGCAGGGCCCAAGGACTTGGGCCATCCTCCACTGCACTCCCTGGCCACAGCAGAGAGCTGGCCTGGAAGAGGGGCAACCGGGACAGAATCCGGCACCCCGACCGGGACTAGAACCCGGTGTGCTGGCGCCGCTAGGCGGAGGATTAGCCTAGTGAGCCGCGGCGCCGGCCTAAAAGTAAATTCTAAATAAAAGATGGAAATTTTCCCTCATGGACACATAAATTTTATTATGGTGTTGTGCTTAGCAACTGTAACTGGTATATTGAACAAATGGAATGTACCAGATGCAATGTGGAAATTACTTACTATTTTCCCTCCATATATGGAGTTAATTTTTACATACTTTTGAATGAAATAAGGTACAAGTCTCATGATTTTTCTGGTTATTTAAGTAAAAAAAGTCAACTAGTCAATTATACAACTAGACACATCAGTGATTAATAAATCCAATATCATTAAGAGTGAAGTTTCTTGGGGCCAGCGCTGTGGCGCAGCAGGTTAATGCCCTGGACTGAAGTGCCAGCATCCCATATGGGCACCAGTTTTAGTCCTGGCTGCTTCTCTTCCGATCCAACTCTCTGCTGTGGCCTGGGAAAGCAGTAGAAGATGACCCAAGTCCTTGGGCCCCTGCACCCATGTGAGAGACCAGAAAAAGCTCCTGGCTCTTGGCTTCAGATCGGCACAGCTCCAGCTGTTGCTGCCATCTGGGAAGTGAACCAGCGGATGGAAAACTTCTCTGTCTCTAACTCTCTCTAACTCTGTCTTTCAAATAAATAAAATAAATCTTAAAAAAAAAAAAAAAGGAGTGAAGTTTCTTGCCTCTCTCAACTTCCCAACTTGAGCTTGCCATGGCAAAAGAGTAAATGCTTGAGTTCCTCTCTGTTACTGCCTAAAATTTCTCTTCTAACATCCCCTACCACCACCACCACCACCAACCACAACTAGGTTGCCCTTCTTTTTCCAAGCTGAAACAGGAAGGGGTAAGAAAATTCTTAACTTGGTCAACCTATGATTATAGTATATAAACACCTTGAACTTGACAGATGTTTACTGTTGACATTTGTAACTTTATAGGTTCTTTGGAAATACATCCATTCTCACATTTACTCTAATGAAAAAATTCTTGTAATCTCTTGCTTGAACTTGAAGAAATACATTTTGTCTGGCTATCAGCTCAATGTTGTTAGTATCTGTAAGTTCACCTCTAGGTTCTTTCTGTGGAAGTTTTCCTTCCACCTGACCCTCTTGAGTAACAAATATATGATCCAAAGAAATAATCACAATGTAGGTGTGCCTTGTACTTTTGACCAGACCAAAAACTCACCTTTGCATTTAGTTAGCCAAAATGTCTTGCTCTCGAGGTTCTGCTAGAATGTTGGCTCTGTGAAGGCAGAGAATGTCTTTATTGTTCACTGTTGTATTCACCTGTGCCTAGTCCAGACACTAGTCCACTGTGACCCCAAGCCCCCTAGCTCTAGGGGAAAATATCAAAATTTTGTTGGGGTTGGCGTTGTGGTATAGCGGTCATCCCATTCAGGTGTCAGTTTGTGTCCTGGCTGCCCTACTTTTGAGATCCAGCTGCCTGCTAATGGTATGGGAAAAGCAGAGGAAGACGGGTCAAGTGTTTGGACTCCATCCACCCACATGGGAGACCTGGATGAAACTCCTGGCTCCTGGGTTCTACCTGGCTCAGCCTTAGCTTTTATAGCCATTTGGGGATTGAGGCAGCAGTTGAAAGATCTCTCTCTCTCTCTCTCTCTCTTTCTCTCTCTTTACCCCCGTCTCATTATGATTTTCAAAATAAATAAATAAATAATTTTTAAAAGATTTATTTGAGGCAGAGTTATAGAGAAAGGGAGAGACAGAGGGAAGGTCTTCCATCTGCTGGTTCACTCTGCAAATGGTTGTAACAGCCAGAGCTGGGCTGATCTGAAGCCGGGAGCCTCCAGGTCTCCCATGCAGTTGCAGGAGCCCAAGCACTTGGGCTATCTTACACTACTTTCCCAGGCTGTAGCAGAGAGCTGGATCAGAAGAGGAGCTGCTGGGACATGAACTGGTGCCATATGGAATGCTGGTGCCGCCGGTGGAGGCTTAGCCTACTATGTCACAGCACTGCCCCCAATAAATCATTTTTAAAAATTCTATTAAAGCCTCTCCCAGGGGATGAGGTGAGGAAAAAGTCATGTCCACACATGACACACCAAAGACTTTCTGTCTTCTAAATTGTCATCTTTCTCTGACCTGGAAGTGGGTGGACAATTTTAGAGCTGCAAAAGCAACTCCCTTCCTCTCTTTTGGGAATTTTTACTTTTGTAGTTTTGCATTTTGCTGTACAATATGGGAATAGTCGGCATTTTACTTTCTTGGAATTTCAGCTAAAACTGAGAATCTTGTTTTAACAACCCAAGGCATACACACACCACTTACTTGGTATTTATTTGTTTACATTGATTTTCCATATATTATATATATATATTTTTTTTTTTGACAGGCAGAGTGGACAGTGAGAAAGAGAGACAGAGAGAAAAGTCTTCCTTTGCCGTTGGTTCACCCTCCAATGGCTGCCGTGGCCGGCGCGCTGCGGCCAGTGCACCGCGCTGATCCAATGGTAGGAGCCAGGTGCTTCTCCTGGTCTCCCTTGGGGTGCAGGGCCCAGGCACTTGGGCCATCCTCCACTGCACTCCCTGGCCACAGCAGAGAGCTGGCCTGGAAGAGGGGCAACTGGGACAGAATCCGGCGCCCCGACCGGGACTAGAACCCGGTGTGCTGGCGCCACAAGGCGGAGGATTAGCCTAGTGAGCTGCGGCGCCGGCCGTCCATATATTATAAACCCTTGGAAGACAGCAAGTATGTCATATTTTCCTTAGTGTATGCATCTAATGTGTCACACAGACTAGGTGCTCAATAAGTTTAGTTTAAAAAGGTAGTGAAGAATAAAAATACTTTAGTAATGGTAATAATAATTCCAGATACATTACATAGTACCAAAGACTGACATTCAAAACTCTGTTTCCGGCATCTTCTAATAGGTATTTTTTTTACTTTGGAAATATTTATAGCAAAATTGTGGAACTGCTTGTACTTCCATGTCACTGTGCTGAATAGTCTCTGTTACCCCTTTAGATTCACTTCACCTGTATGGATTATGTCATCAAAATCCCTTTGCCCCTGACTTTTGGTTAGGCTCAGATAGATGGAAGGCACTAGCAGGAGATCAAAAAGCAATAGGAGATAAATATCTGTGTTTATTAACCTCATGTCCTCTGTGTTGGCTACACGTTTGCAGTGGTACTGCATCACTCCTTGCTGTTTGCCTGTCACCCCTGTAAAATTCTTTTTTCTCAAAATTTGTTTGAGAGGCAGGGAGAAAGAGAGAGAGAAGAGAGCTTTCTCCTCCCTAAATGCCCACAGATGCCAGGGCTGAAGGAAACTGGGAACTCAATCTAGGTCTCCCATAGGAGTGGCAGGAACCCAATTAAGCCATCACTGCTGCCTCCCAGGGTCTGCCTTAGCAGGAAGTGGGAGTCAGGAACCGGAAGTGGGAATTGAATCCCTCTACTCTAATGTGGGAGGTAGGCATCTTAACCTAAATGCCTGCCCTCTGATAGCCTTTAGATAGCTCGCTCTAATGTAGCTTTGTTTATACCTACTCCTGTTCCACCCGTTTCTTTCATTTTTCCTTCTTCCCTCCCTCCCTCTTTTCTTTCCTCCCTTCCATACTCTCTCCCTCTTTGTCTCTCTTTACTGGTTATTCAGCAGCTAAGTTGTCTTCTGCTAATAAACAACACTTGGAATGAAGCAAATTAGAATTAATAAACATAATTGGGAAGAGAAACAATTTAGAATTATACCTAAAGTATATAATATAATTTCCTTCTCTCAGTGTGTAACCAAAAATGAGGGCTATTTAAAAACCATTATCATACTTGAGTTGTGTAGAAATATTTTTCCCAGAAATTAAGCAGTTGTTCCAGAATATCATCTAGGTAATTGAGTAACAATAAATATTACATGTCCGTGGGAAATTGTCTACTTGACCTTTACTAGTTTTTATAATTCTACAAAATCTTGAAATAACTAACATTAGTCTTTAAATTGGAGAAGCAGTGTTGCTTTTGTGGCCTATTCTTACAAAATACCCTTATTGTGGTCAGGGAGTGCAATGGAGGATGGCCCAAGTGCTTGGGCCCTGCACCCCATGGGAGACCAGGATAAATACCTGGCTCCTGCCATCAGATCAGCGCGGTGCGCCAGCTGCAGCGCGCCGGCTGCAGCGGCCATTGGAGGGTGAACCAATGGCAAAAGGAAGACCTTTCTCTCTCTCTCTCTCACTGTCCACTCTGCCTGTCAAAAATAAAAAATAAAAAATAAAGAAAAGAACCACTGTGTATCCTAAGCCAGATCCCCAAAACACGCTGAGAGGAACTGAAAGCCATTAAAACCCTAAGAGACCAAATGTCTCTTGATTAGTCTACCAGGGGAACTTTTATATAGGGGCCACTCTGAAGAATTTGGCCAACCACCTTCAACTTATAAAGTCACCAATATCTGCATAAAAGTGATGAAAAGAGCAGGTTTTGGCCTCAGACAGTTCTCATTCATTCAACTGTTGTTTGTTGATTACTTTGCTATATGTCAAACTCTATTACTAAAATGTTGAGAAAATCTCATAAACAAAGTAGTTGGAAATACCTAAGGGTACTCTGAGAATCTAATCTAATATATTTATAAGTTCATTAAAAATATATATATTTTTTGACAGGCAGAGTGGACAGTGAGAGAGAGAGAGAGAGACAGAGAGAAAGGTCTTCCTTTGCGTTGGTTCACTCCCCAGTGGCCGCTGCAGCCGGTGCACCGCGCTGATCCGAAGCCAGGAGCCAGGTGCTTCTCCTGGTCTCCCATGTGGGCGCAGGGCCCAAGGGCTTGGGCCATCCTCCACTGCACTCCTGGGCCACAGCAGAGAGCTGGACTGGAAGAGGAGCAACTGGGACAGAATCCGGTGCACCGACCCGGACTAGAACCTGGGGTGCTGGCGCCGCAGGCAGAGAGAGGATTAGCCTATTGAGCCATGGCGCCAGCCCTTAAAAATATTTTTAAAAAAGAAAGAAAATTCCTGAGGGGATCAGCAATGTGCAACAGGTTAAACCACTACCTGCACTGCAGGCATTCTGTATTGGAGCCTCTGTGTGAGTCTGGGCTGCTCCACTTCTGATTCAACTCTCTGCTAATATGCCTGGGAAGGTAGTGGAAGATGGCCCGAGTATTTATGTCCCTGCCCCCAGTGTGGGAGTCTCAGATGCAGCTGCAGGCTCCTGGCTTCAACCTGGCCCAGCCTTGACCACTGTAGCCATTTGAGGAATAAATTTGGAGGGTGTCTGTCTGTCTGTCTTTCTTTCTTTCTTTCTTTCTTTCTTTCTTTCTTTCTTTCTTTCTTTCTTTTTCTTTCTTTCTTTCTTTCTTTCTTTCTTTCTCTCTCTCTCTCTCTCTCTCTCTCTCTCTCTCTTTCTTTCTTTCTTTCTTTCTTTCTTTCTTTAAAAAAACCTTATAGGAAGAATGGTATAGAAAAGATGAAGTTAGAGAGGAAATGGATTTGGGGCTAGAGGTATTATGAGACCTTTAGTCATAAGAAGGAGGTTGAGTGAGGCAGAAAGTTTCTAGAGGATTTTGAATAGAGGAATGTCGCTCTTGATGTTTTAAAAAGATCAAACCTGACCTTTGTGTTGAGAACAGGCTATAGGGGGCCAAGTGTATTAACAAGATTGAGGCTGTTAACAGTAATCCAAGTGAGAGATAATGATGGCTTGGACTGGAGTTGTGACAGTGAGGTTGTAGGAAGTACTTGGATTTTGGATATGGTTTGAAGACAGAGCCGATAGGATTGAATGTACTGTATAAGAGAAAGCATTCAAAATGACTCCAGTGTTTTAGCGGGAGCAAATGGAAGAATGCAATTGCAAAGAATAGAGGTGAAGGAGAGTCAGGAAGAGCAGTTTTTAGGGAAAAGATGATTTTGGTTTTGTGTACTGCAAGTTTGCAATGTCTATTAGACATCTGAGTCGTGATAAGGAGCAGTAGGTTAGCCTCTGAATTCGACCTCAGAGGGGAGATCTGTCCTGACTGGAGATCCAAAATAGGGGATTATCATCATTGAGAAGTTATTTACAGCCATGAGATGTCAGTGAGAACCAGAGTTCCAAGGGTTGAATGCTAGGAGACTGCAGTATTAAGACAGAACTAAATTTATATTTGAACTTAGTCACTTAGAAGTACTGAGATCTTTGATAACTTATTTCACTCTGAACTTTTACTGTTGTTGAAACCTGTAAAATGGAGGTAATAATGGCTATTAACTTGTTTGACTACTGTAAGGAGTAAGTGAATTTCTCATTTAAAGTGCTTAGTACACTGCCTAGCATATGGTAAATACTTCATAAATATTAGCCATTACTATTGTTATTTTAGAACCGGTATTTGTCTTCTAAAATTGTTAGTTGCCCTACGGATGTTCCATACTCACATTATCAGTATAGTAACAATGCCTGTTATTATCTACATAAAAAGTGGCAAACTGGAGGTATAAATGAGCCACAACCCTCAAATCTAATCTCTTAAATAAGTTACTCTTTTAGGCAAAAGCCTTCCTTTTCATCTTGGTAGCTTTTGAAGTTCTCCTAAATGTTTAATTTTGTTTTAATCTCTTTTGACAGTTTTTGGTTATTTTTATTTAGATGTTAAGATCTACAAAGCATTGGCCGGCGCTGCGGCTCATTAGGCTAATCCTCCGCCTTGTGGCGCCGGCACACCAGGTTCTAGTCCCGGTCGGGGCGCCGGATTCTGTCCCAGTTGCCCCTCTTCCAGTCCAGCTCTCTGCTGTGGCCCAGGAGTGCAGTAGAGGATGGCTCAAGTGCTTGGGCCCTGCACCCCATGGGAGACCAGGAGAAGCACCTGGCTCCTGCCATCAGATCAGCGCGGTGCGCCAGCTGGAGCGCGCCGGCCGTGGCGGCCATTGGAGGGTGAACCAACGGCAAAAGGAAGACCTTTCTCTCTGTCTCTCTCTCTCACTGTCCACTCTGCCTGTCAAAAAAAAAAAAAAAAAAAATCTACAAAGCACAATAGTAAGAGAATGTCCTTTAAAGCTTTGACGTTTAGAACAGATAACTGCTGCGAAAAATAAGAATATATTGGTGGAATTTGAAATAGGGACACCTTTCTTTAACAAGTTTGAATAATAATTTGTCTAGAAATTGTTTCTTTCTTTATAAAGCATCTTCTCATTTTCAAAATAAACCTCTTCTTATTGTCCTGTCATAATAAAATACATTTTAATCTCAATTTTATAGAAATGTGAGATTATTTGGGAAACTCTTTTCTGTGTTAAAAACGAATATTTTTCCTTCTGATGAGTCAAAGCCAGCTTCTTTTTTTTTTTTTTTAAGATTTTATTTATTTATTTGAGAAGTAGTTACAGATAGTGAGACGGAGAGACAGAGACAAAAGTCTTCCTTCTGCTGGTTCACTCCCTAAATGGGGTCAATGGCCAGAGCTGCAGCAATCTGAAGCCTGGAGCCAGGAGTTTCTTCCGGGTCTCCCATGTAGGTGCAGGGTACCAAGCACTTGGGCCATCTTCCACTGCTTTCTCAGGCCATAGCAGAGAACTGGATTGGAAGAGGAGCAGCCAAGGCTGGAAGAGGAGCAGCTGGGACTAGAACCGGCACCCATATGGGAGGCCGGCACTTTAGGCCAGGGCTTTAACCCGCTGCGCCATAGTGGAAGCCCCTTCTCCTTCTCCTCCTCCTCCCCCCTCTCCCTTCCCCTCCCCCTCCCCCCTCACCCCTCCTCCCTCCTTCCTCCTCCTTCCTTTTTAGGTTTATTTATTTATTTCAGAGTTACAGAGAGAGAGAGAGAGACAGAGACAGAGAGACAGAGAGAGACAGAAAGAAGTGGGAATCAGAGAGAGAAATCTTTCATCCACTGGTTGACTCCCTAAATGACTGCAAACGGCTGGAGCTGGGCCAATCTGAAGCCAGGAGCCAGGAACTTCTTTATGTTTCCCACATGGGTGCAGTGGCCCAAAGACATGGGCTATCTTCTGCTGTTTTCCCAGGCACATTAGCAGGGAGCTGGATCAGAAGTGGAGTAGCTGGGAGCTAATAAGCCAGCATCTTTAGTGTCAGGGATGGCTTCAGAATTTTACCTTCTGTGGCCTATTTTAATAGTGGCAAAGATAAAAATAACATAGATATTTTATGATAGAAACAGTATTCTCCTAAAGAAACCAAACATTTTTGTTTGTTTTATTACTTTTTCTTTCCTCAAATGACAGGAAAAAATCAAATCCCTAGTCTATCAGTAGGTTAATAATTCCTAAAATATTTTTTAAAATGTAAGTGATGTGCCCTTTAAAACTAATGTTTTCTAGCATTTCAGTCTCGAGCTAAATATGCAATTCCCTTTTCTGCTGCTAGGTGGCAATTAATGTCTTGGAGGAAAAAAATATTCTCCCTCCTTCCCAAGAAAGATATGTGCATTTTATTAAGTTAAGAATTCTCTTTAGGATAGTATTCCCTTTTTTCCCCCTGCTTTGTTTTGTCCAAATGAATTTAAACTCAGCTTTTCCTTTAATTGTTAAGAATTTCATGTACAAATCAAACATAGACTGCTATAGCTAAGGAAGAATAGATCATATCTTTTAAAGTGAGTGGTTTCCAAACAGTGCATGTTCATGAGTGATATAGAGTAGGAAGTTGCTATAAGTTCCCTACAGGTTTTTGTTATTATTTTGTCTAGAAATTTTACTTTAAAAATTTCCTGTTAAAGAGATTATAACGCCCACACTGACATTATGCCTAATTAATTATAAATATAACATGATTAAATATAAAAGAAAAAGATTAAAAAGATTAAATATAAAAGAAGGAAAAATTTTTTAAGATTTATTTTATTTATTTGAAATTGTTACAGAGAGAGGTAGAGACAGAGAGAGAGGTCTTCCATCTGCTGGTTCACTCCCCAGATGGCCACAACGGCCGGAGCTGTGCCTATCCGAAGCCAGGAGCCAGGTGCTTCTTCCAGGTCTCTCACGCGGGTACAGGGGCCCAAGGACTTGTGCTATCTTCTACTGCTATCCCAGGCCATAGCAGTGAGCTGAATTGGAAGAGGAGCAGCCAGGACTGGAAGAGGAGCAGCTGGAACTAGAACCAGCACCCATATGGGATGCTGTCGCTTCAGGCCAGGGCTTTAACTCGCTGCGCTACAGCGCCGGCCAGCCCCAGAAAATACTTTTAAAGACCTAAAAGTAACTTCCATGTTGTAAAATGCTTTTTCAAGTGAACTATAGGAAAAATAATAAAATAATTCTTCCTAATAATAACAGAGGCGTACAATATAAAAAACAAAATCTTGTGGTGGTGATTAGTCTTGCAGTTAAGACTGGTTAAGATGCTCACATTCACAGGCTGGCATTGTGGTATAGCGGGAAAAGCCGCCTCCTGCAACGCTGGCATCCTATATGGGTACTGGTTCGTGTCCCCACTGCTCCACTTCTGATCCAGCTCCCTGCTAATGGGTCTGGGAAAAGCAGCGGAAGATGGCCCAAGTGCTTGGGCTCCTGCTACCCACATGGGAGGCTAGGAAGAAATACCTGGCTCCTAAGTTCCACCTGGCCCAGCCCTGGCCATTGCAGCCATCTGGGGAGTGAACCAGCATATGGAAGATCTCTCTCTGTGTGTCTCTCCCTCTCTCTCTTTCAAAATAAATAAATAAATAAATATACTTTTTTAAAGTCTATGTCCAGTATCAGAGTACTTGGTGTCATTACCTGGCTCAAGCTCCTGATTCTAGCTTCCCATTAATTCAGACCTAGGCAGGCAGCAGGTGATGGCTTAAGCAATTAGGTTTCTATCACTCATGTGGGAGACTCAGATTGAGTTCCAGGCTCCTAGCTTCAACCCTAATTAGGGGCTGTGGCAAGTATTTGGGGAATGAACCAGCAGACAGATCTACCTTTCTCATTTTAATAATTAAAACAACAAAACTTTTTTTCTCCAGACAACCTGCCCAGATTTACTCCTTGCAAAATTATTTAAAAACTGGAGTAGTTCCTGTGTGTTTATAAGTCTAGTGAATCTGGTCTACAGTCTTTTCTAAGTATATTTACTTGTGTACATTGCTTTCTGTAACCTTCTTTCCTAAAAAGAATATATATAGTGGATGTTTGTTTCTTATAAAACTCCAAATATCAACTCCCTGTTCAAAAAAGAATCTTCCCAGGTGGGACTCAATGAAGCCTAACACCAAAAAGAAAAGCTACTTCTGGCATTTTAGGCCTTCCCTACATCCAGATGGCCTGTCTGTAGCCTAGCCAGAACCAAACCCTTCCTGCTGCCTTTTTAGCTGGCCTTGGATGGAAGCCCCAGACTACACCAGCTTCCATACCCTTTTAACTCTTAAATGCCCAGATTTTTAAGACAAGAAGGGACTTCCAGTGTGAATTTGGTAGAAAGGGCAAATCAAGTTTTCAGTTTGAAGTTTAGTTTATAAAATATTTATCCACAGCACCTCCCTGCTCCCTGCCGTAAGCTTTCTCTTCACAGTAGTAGCTCAGTCAGCCAATTGGCATCAGAGAAGCAGAGTTTGGAAGAGAGTGTGTGTGGGCAGCTTGCAGGTGAGAACAGGGCTGCCAAGGCAGACCATGCGGTTTGTCCTGTGCCTACACCCAGTACCTGACTTGTGCCTTTCCAGAGCGTTTGTATGTACACAGCAGTTCTGCTGTTTGGGGTGTGGGTAATTTCAAGAAGTGTTTTTTAAAAAATGCCTCATTGACAAGACTTACGTTCAACAAACAAGAATGCATAATGCTAGATATAAAATGACCATACATGGATTTAAGTGGGAACTTCTCTGAAGTAGCTGTGCCAGGAAAACAAATCTACTTTATGTTTTCAAAGTACCCTTGGAAATCTTACTAGTGGCAGCCATTGTTTTCATTTTGGGTTCTCAAAGGTTTGTTTTGTGTGTGGGAATTTCACCAGAAGGTAATGCACAAAAGCTAACTCTGCATTTGAAGAAAAAATTTCCCCATAGCTTTGCTTTTCTCTACTTACAGAGATGTTAGTAACTGATTTGCAAGTGTGCTGCTCAGTTTGCCAGAGATATTTTCAGATGAAAGCTTATGACTGTGTCACTTTCCCTCTTTATTTTTCAATCTCATTTCTTAGTTCTGTGTTCACTGTTATTTTTAATTATTATTATTATGCCTGTTGCCAAGCTATTCCACTTTCCACATTGTCAATTAGAGACCTGAGAAATCCAGGCCAACATAAAGTCCTGGTTTCCAGACCAAACTACATGAACAAAGGAAAGGAAAAACATGCAAAAGTGCTAGCTTTTTTTTTTTTTATTTATTTTTTTTGACAGGCAGAGTTAGTGAGAGAGACAGAGAGGAAGGTCTTCCTTCCGCTTGTTCACCCCCCAAATGGCCACTATGGCTGGCACACTGTGCCGATCCGAAGCTAGGAGCCAGGTGCTTCCTCCTGGTCTCCCATGAGTGTGCAGGCACCAAGGACTTAGGCCATCCTCCACTGCCTTCCTGGGCCACAGCAGAGAGTTGGACTGGAAGAGGAGCAACTGGGACAGAATCCTACGCCCATATGGAATGCCAGCCCCGCAGGCAGAGGATTAGCCTAGTGAGCCAAGGCGCCGGCCCAAAAGTGCTAGCTTTTAACAAGCTCCTGAAGTAGATGGGAGAAAAGAAAGAGAATCTCAAAGAAAACAAGAGCTGTGAATAATGGAGCTTAAAAACAGGACCCAGGGAAGGAGTAAGTAAGAGATAAGAACCATATAGCACTGAGATAAAAAGAAAGGATGTAGAAGAGAGAATGAAAGTTGAGTTTTTTAGTGTTTAGCCTGGAGTGATGAGTGGATGCTCTGAGCAATTGAACCTCTCAGCAACCAACATAAAAGGGGCAGGTCTGGCACAGGCTTCCATTTGTGGCTTCAAAACTGAAATGCTCCCCTTGATCCTCTGCACTGCAGCTCTGTTCAGATCTTCGCTCCCTTGTTTTCAGCTTCCTTATTTGCCTCTCTGCTTCTGCCTGGCTCACAAATGCACAAAGTTGCCTTCTGTGCCTTGACCTTGTCTCCTTGCAACTAAGATGATGAAAACTGGTACTCTATCCAGCTGCTTTGTCTCAGGCCACTGTGAGTCACATTCCTCCCAGTTGGCCCAAGTCCTCAGGACCCTTTCCTTTGTGAAACCCGGTGAACCAGGCAGGCATTTAGGAAAGATTATGTTCTCAGAAGAGATGTGATATCACATATGGTTCAATGCATATTTCTGGAAAAGAAATGGAAAACACTTAAACGCACTAGCGGCAAAAAGTCTGTTGTTTCTGGACATCGGTGTCTGGTGTTTTTTTTTTTTTTTTTTTCCTTTTCAGTTTTACAGATACTCTTACTAATAACTGATACCTGATGAATTACAATTGGATTTTCACAGAACAATAAAATACTCCTGTCACCAGAAAGGAAATTTGATTATAAAAAATTTGTGAAAGCCAAAAAAAAAAAAAAAAAAAAGGAACAAACACATGGAGTTAGACGTCAGCTTTTCCTCTTAGAAAATCTAAAGAAAAGTCCAATTAATTAGAAAGATTGTTTTAGGGTAAATCACCTAATGGTGGTTTACTACTCTTCCTTTAAAAATATATACTTCAGTTTTGTGAAAAGAATTTTACTTTCATTTTCTTGGGTGGGGTAAAGTTTGGGATTACATTTATATGCTCTAATACAAAAGAAAAATTGCTGACGTGAGAAATGAATTTATGCATAACAATAATTTCTCTCCTAATTAAAATATGTTGTTATCTACTTTTCTCTGTAACTGTCAGAGTGTATATGTTAAAAAAAAAAAAAGTCAGCCTTGCATAAAAGCTGTTGACCAGATTTCACAACTGTAGTCCTATGCTAATAAGAAGTCTTTATTTGGTTTTAGTCTTTCCAAATAAGCCTGTAAGTCTCTGACGTAGCAAATACCAGCTAAGTCCTCTCTGTCCCTTGACCCTCTGCTGAAACCTGGCTTAGTATATTCACCTAAAATGGTCAAATTAGACCCTATTTCTCCAGAGCATTTTCGTCTTTGTGCAGGGGCACATGCTGTGGGTAGCTCCACCCCGGCCCAGGCAGCAGATAGAGCTTGGCTGCTCTTCAGTTTAGCTGGCACAAGAGTTCAGCTTCCTTGTCCTCTCACAGACAGTCCCTTCCGTGCTGACCTTTAACTAGTTGGCAGGACTCTTGAGCTCTGCCCCAGCTTCCTCACTGCTCACACTCCAGTTCTTCCCCTCACTGTTGGTACTTCTTAGGAGGGGGGACAGCCAGAGAAGGAGGTGTTAGGGAAAGAAAAAGTCAAAGTCCTGACTTGGGAGCCTCTGAGGAATTTTTCTCCTGCCTTGATAAGGGAGAAGTATTGCAATTTAGAAGTTTGTCAACATGGGGCATGGAAAATTTGCAAACATACAGATTTTATACTGTCTATGTGTCATGGCAGATAGTTCATAAACCTCAGGAGAACATGCTAGCCCTTTGAAAATTCCCATAGTCTTTAAAAATTCCATATTTAATGGAACTTTTGCAAACATACACATTTTGCCTTCTTTTTATAATCGTTATTTTTAGTGTTCCCATTGTATAGAAAAATAAATTCCAGGAATAATTATAGTGCATACAGACAGTTATCAAGTAGCTTACAGAATTTGGTGCTAAAATTTTTGAAAAATGCAGCTTATTTATTTCCTGATCATATAATTAATTTTCAGGGAGACTCAATTAATCTATATGTAAAATCCTCCATAATATGGTTAACTATTTTTTTTAGAGTATCACAGAGTAACAGTTGTAAAATTGTTTAAAAAATATTTACAATAAAGATTAACATTTGATTGTATTTTTCTGAGTTTTGTTACTCTTTGATGACTTCAGTGATGGTGGCTTAGTTTCATGCTTGGCATTTCTCCCCCTGCTAACCTGTACAAACAATCCTCTCCCTCATTTGGGGGTGTCTGTAACCTATTCATCTAGCCCAATCTATTTACCTTCCAAACGATGGCATTCAGCTGTAACCAGAAAAAAAAAATAAAATAAACCAACAAGTTTCTAGTTTGTTGGTAGTTTGTTGAAGGCAATTAACTGCTTTTCAATAGAAAACATTTCCTTTCCTTATTGTGTCACCTCTACCCTCTAGGACACTTGACAAAGCTCTGGATGAACCCTTCTGAGATTGCCAGACAATGGCTTCCTTTAAAAAAAAAAAAAAAGAAAGGAAAAGAAAAAAAACTTGGAAGCAGATGGTGTCATGGGCCCGAGGACTTTTCTTAAGAAAATAGTCCATACTTTCTACCCACAGTGTCTGCACAGTAAATGGCACCACAGAGCTGGAGGGGGCTTCCCAACTTGTCCTACCTATCAATTTCACAGGGGAGGAAACCGAGTCCCAAAGAAATAAGAATATAGTCTTAGTGATAGAGCAAGGGTTCTTCATTTTTTCTTGTGTTAGGGGGTCTTGGAAGACTGATGAAGGGTATGGATTCCCTCCTAAATAATGTTTTTACTAGTTCAAATTAAAGTAAGTGAAGCTGGACTACTTCCTTAAGCCATATACAAAAATTAAGTTAAAATAGAGCATGAACCTAATTGTAAGAAGTAAAACTATGCAATTCTTACATGAAAACCAAAGAGCAAATTTTAGGATTGTGGACTAGGCTATAGTTTTTTTTTTAAAGGTTTATTTATTTATTTATTTGAAAGGTAGATTTCCAGACAGAGAGAAAGGTCTTCCATCCTCTGGTTCACTCCCAAAATGGCCACAATGGCCAGAATTGGGCTGATTCAAAGTCAGGAGCCACGAGCTTCTTCTGTGTCTCCCACATGGGTGCAGGGGCCCAAATGCCTGGGCCATCTTCTACTGCTTTCCCAGCCCATAGGAGAGAGCTAGATTGGAAGAAAAGCATCTGTGACATGAAGCAGAGCCCATATGGGATGCCGGTGCTACAGGCAGAAACTTGGCCTAATCAGCACTGGCCCCTAGGCAATAGTTTTTACTTATTTTTTTCCCAAAGAAACCTTTTATTTAAGGAATACAAACTTCATGCATTTCATAAGTACAACTTTAGGAATATAGTAATTCTTTCCACCTTACCTGCCCTCCCACCCACACCCCTCCCCCCACCATTCCCAGTCCTGATATAGGCAGGCAGATAGGATAAAATTGAATGAATTTTAAGCTGAAGACCACGCTCTCCACCATACCCCCTGTGTGATCTCACACCCCTTACCTAATCTCTCCTGAATGTCCACCTGCCCATCAGGCTATGTAACCACTCCTCTTTGTAAAGCATATAAAAGGCAAGGAGCACCCCAAATCACTCTCTGCCTTTGCTTTGCTGCTGGACTAAGCTACCTATGGCTGTTTATGACCATACACGTGCTCCACGTGGCTTGCTTCTGGCCTGCTCTCTGCTTGGTGTGGACCCAACTTAGCTTCTACACCTCTCTTTTTCCCCTAAATAAAGCCCTCATTTCCCTGTGCATTTCTCTAACTGAATAAAATCCTTAAAAAGTTTCCATGTTGTCTGGTCTATTTGAGCCAGTATTCAGAATTCTTTGAATACATGGCAAGAACCCACAGGGTTATTAATGTTGAAGATTATTAATAAGCTGTCCACTATCACTCCCATTCTCCACTAAGATCCATTTTCAATTAACTTTATACACAGAAGAACAACTCTGTACTAAGTAAAGGGTTCAACAATTTGTACCAAAAGTCAAGACAAACGCTATTCAAAGTTGTTGTGTCTTGAAGTTAATTTCACTCCTTTTTTATTTTTGAGAAACTTAACTTTAAAGAAACACCAAGAATGATATATCTTTTGTAAGCATTTAGACATAACTATAACTTATGAGACATAAGACCTTCATTTAATACATTAAAAGAAAATAAGTCATTGAGAACAAGTTTTATTATTAATTAAGGAAGCACCTAAGAAAACAAGCAATGGAATTGGACACTTAGGCATAACTAAAACTTATGGGACATGACAATTTCCTCACCTTAGTACAATAAAACAAAATAAATCTTTGAGAACAAGTTTTACTGTTAACTCTCATAATACAACTCTTTGAGGACAAAGGTCCTGCATAGGAAGTTAGTGCACAGTAAATCCTGTTGTTAATTTAACAATCAACACTCTTATGTATGATGACAGTGATCACCTGAGGCTCTTGACATGTGCTGCCTAGGTTATGGAAGCCTTTAGAACTCACAAACTCTGTCAGAATTTAAACAAGGCCGTAAGTGAAGTGGAAGTTCTCTCCTCCCTTCAGAGAGAAGTACCTCCTTCTTTGATGATCACATCTTTCCACTGGGGTCTAACCCACAGAGGTCCTTCATGTAGGACATATTTTGCCTCAGTGTCTTGGCTTTCCATGCCTGAAATTCTCTCATGGGCTTTTCAGCCAGACCAGAATGCCTTAAGGGCTGACTCTGAGGTCAGAGTGACACTTAAAGTGATTGTTACTCTATGAGTCTGCTGAATAGACTGCTTCCCATGTTGGAGCATTCACTCCTTTTTAATTCTGTTATTATTATCAGATACTTAATCCTACCCATATTATCACTTTAGCACTTAAAATGCTATTTTTACTATCCAGCTTAAGGGGATTTGGGGTTGTATGGCAAATTTTTAAGCTGTACTTTTGAAAGTAAGTCAGTAGGAATGTATTAGACAATAGTTTTTAAACATTGCTTTATTGAAATACAATTATATTCCATAAAAGCCATCTATTTAAAGTATATGCAATTCAGTGTTGTTGTGCATGGTGTTTTTTTTTTTTTTTTTTTTTTTTTTTTTTTTAGTGTATTAACAGTTGTACAACCATCACAATGACTTTGGAACCTGGATTTTTTTTTTTAAGATTTATTCATTTATTTGAAAGTCAGAGTTACACACAAAGAGAAGGAGAGGCAGAGAGAGAGAGTGAGAGCGAGAGAGAGAGAGGTCTTCCATCTGCTGGTTCATTCCCCAATTGGCTGCAACAGCTGGAGCTGTGCCAATCTGAAGCCAGGAGCCAGGAGCTTCCTCTGGGTCTCCCACATGGGTGCAGGGGCCCAAGGGCTTGGGCCATCTTCTACTGCTTTTCCAGGCCATAGCAGAGAGCTGGATCGGAAGTGGAGCAGCCAGGACTTGAACCAGCACCCATATGGGATGCTGGCACTGCAGTGCCAACCCCAATTTTATTTTTAATGATAAATAGAATTTATTGTTGGTTCACATGCAGAGAATGTCATACAGTAATACCAAGATCTGGATTTATCTTTTTCTGCTCTTCTGCATTTTGACTTTTTTTTTTTTCCCAAACAACTGTCTTGAAATTAATTCACGTACTAGACTGCAGTGAAGGTGAGGGTAGTTCTGTGAATATATTAAAGCCTTTGAATTGTACACTTTAAGTGGGTGGATTTTCTGAGTTATGTATCAACAAAGATAAGAAATAAAAGTGTTTTTACCATAATGATACAAGCCAGCATAATTTTTTTAAAGGTTTATTTATTTGAAAGGCACAGTTACAGAGAGGCAGAGGCAACGAGAGAGATATATCTTCCATCTGCTGGTTTACTCCCCAAATGGCCACAACAGCCAGTACTGGGACAGGCCTAAGCCTGGAACTTGAACTCAATACAGGTCTCCCATGTGTGTGGCAGGGACACAAGTAGTTGAGCCATCATCTGCTGCCTCTCAGGATCTGCAATAGCAGAAAGCTTGAACTGAAGTGGAATTGAGACTTGATGTAGGCTCCATTATAAGATGCAGGCATCCCAAGTAGCATCTTAACTACTGTGCCAAATCATACCCTAGGAAAAAGGATTTTGATTATGCCTTTCCTTTCACCTCCATTTTTCCCACACAACCAGTGCCCCACCCCCATACAAGCCATACACAGCATTGCCACTAAATGATATTTTTCTCCCCTTTCAACAGCAGACATTAGAGAAATGGCTTTTGTTTAGAGCTTTAGTGGAAATGTGGATTTTGAAATTTTCTCAGTGGAAATATTTCCTGGAATTTGCTTTTAAATGCCTGGCAAGGCAGAAAACTGCCAGCAGAGACTCAATCAATTGAAGAGAAGGTGGGGGTAACCACAAACTCAAACCACTGATTTGGGATTGTGCAGAAATTTAGTCACTATTCTACTTAGAGAGGAGCTTTCCAGAGCATGCCTTATAATAAAGATTTTAATAGGAGCCAATACACATGTGATCACTAAGAGGTGGAGCTAAAGGAAACAGAAGCAGTCAAGTTGTTCATGGGGCCGGCGCCATGGCTCACTTGGTTAATCCTCCGCCTGTGGTGTTGGCATCCCATATGGGTGCCGGGTTCTAGTCCCAGTTGCTCCTCTTCCAGTCCATCTCTCTGCTGTGGCCTGGGAGGGCGGTGGAGGATGGCCCAAGTGCTTGGGCCCCTGCACCTGCATGGGAGACCAGGAAGAAGCACCTGGCTCCTGGCTTTGGATCAGTGCTATGCTGGCCGTAGTGGCCATTTGGGGAGTGAACCAACGGGAAGGAAGACCTTTCTCTCTGTCTCTCTCACTGTCTATAACTTTACCTGTAAAAAAAAAAAAGTTGTTTGCCTCCATCATATCCAAACAATGGTGAATATCAGATGATTAAAATATGCACACAAAGAAAGCAAAATAATTTTTAAAAATAAGAACTGAATGTGTGGCATTTCTGATTTACTTTAAAGACAGGGTGAGAAGGTTTCTGGGTCTTTCTGGGCCCTCTCCTGAACCTTGCCTTCTTTCCAGACCATCTCTATCATGTAATATGGTACTGCTTGTTATAGTAGCATGGAGAGTCTCAGACAGTTCATGGATAATATGTATTATGTAAAAGCAATGCATGAATTTTAAATTCTTTTTGCAGTGAACTAAGTTTATCTTTTAATTCCATTTCCACAGACTTTTTGAAATCCCCATGTAGAACTTGAACTGTGGTTGCAAATTGGGCATTAAGACTGGTAGTCATTTCAGTAGTGGAAACTTTTTCTTTTTTTTTTTCTTTTTATTTATCTAGTTTTTTAGCCATAAGCTCTGTAATTTCTGATGTTTTTTTTTAAACTCAGAAATCTTTTATTTGAGGTATACAAACTTCATGCATTTCATAAACACAAATTTAGGGTCATGGTGATTCTTCCCACTCAACCCTTCCTCCCATCTGCACTCCCACCCTTCTTCCTCTTCCATCCCCTGTTCTCATTCTTATTTTTTACTAAGATCTATTTTCAATTAACTTTATACTCATAAGATTAACCCTATACTAAGTAAAGAGTTCACCAAATAGTATGAAGGAAAACTACTCCTGAGCAGTTGAGACAAGGGCTGTTCAAAGTCATCCCATCTCAAAGTGTCAATTTCACTCCTATAGATTACCTCTTAGGTACTTCAGTAGTTACCACAAATCAGGGAGAACATGTGGTATTTGTCATGTTGGATTGGCTATTTCACTAAGTATAATGTTTTCCAATTGCATCCATTTTGTTGCAAAAGACAGTATTTCATTTCTTTTTACTGTGTGTGGTATTCACTGATGTACACATCCCCTAATTTTTTTTAAGATTTATATATTTATTTGAAAGGCAGAGTTAACACAGAGAGAAGGAGAGGCAGAGAGAGAGAGAGGTGCTTCATCCTCTGGTTCACTCCCCAATTAGCTGCAATGGCTGGAGCTGTGCTGATCTGAAGCCAGGAGCCAGGAACCTCCTCTGGGTCTCCCATGCGGATGCAGGGGCCCAAGGGCCGTCCTTCACTGCCTTCCCAGGCCATAGCAGAGAGCTGGTTCAGAAGTGGAGCAGCCTGCCCCTTCCCAAAGACTCCTTTTTCAGCATGAAGCAGCCAGAGCTATCATCCGCCCAGTTCCCACTAACAGGTGTTAGGGCTTCCTTCTCTGGGAGGAGGGAATGTGAGGAGTTAGATGGGTTAATAGATAGTCAGGGGATCCCAATGGAATTTAGGATGTAAAATATTTGCTTCCTTCCCCAAGTTATCTTTAGCAAGAACACAGGCTGCCCTTCTTCCTTCAGAGTCTCCAAATTTACCATGAGAATAGCAAGGGAGCTCCTCCAGAGCTCACAGTTTATTGTGAAAATGAGTTATCTACTACACCTTTAGCAGGCCAGACAGGATGGAGAATTGTAAATGAGGTTTTGATATTTTTTTTTATCCTCACCTCATAACTGAATCCAATCTGATTAAGATTTTTTTTCCCTTCGAAATTGTACTTAAAGCTGACTGCCACCAGTCCCCTCTGGGTTCCTCTCTTGGATGTCCCCCTCCATGCTGCTCTGGCTGGAGATCCTTGATTCTAATAAATATTTTGAATTTCAAAAAAAAAAAAAAAAAATAGTGGAGCAGCCCAGACTCGAACTGGTGCCCATATGGGATGCCGGCACTGCATGAGGCAGCTTTACCTGCTACGCCAAAGCACTGGCCCCAGTACATCCCGTAATTTTTTATCCAGTCTTCAGTTGGTGGATACCTGGATTGATTCCATATCTTATCTATTGTGAATTGAGCTGCGATAAACATGAAAATTCTTTCATATGCTGCTTTCATTTCCTTTGGGTAAATTCCCAGGAGTGAGATGTCAGGGGTCATATGGTAGGTCTATACTCAGATTTCTGAAGTATTTCCATACTGTCTTCTACAGTGGCTGTACCAGTTTACATTCCCACCAATAGTGGATTAGGGTACCTTTTCTCCCACATCCTGGCTAGAATTTGCAGTTTGTTGATTTCTGTTTGAAAGCCATTCTAATTGGGGTGAGGTGAAACCTCATGATGGTTTTAATTTGCATTTCTCTGATGGCAGTGATCCTGAGCATTTGTTTCAGGTGTCTATTGGCCATTTGGATTTCCTCTTTTGAAAAATGCCTGTTAAAGTCCTTTGCCCATTTCTTAACTGGGTTGTTTTGTTGTTGTTAAGTTTCCTGAGCTCTTTATAAATTCTGAATATTAATTCTTTATCAGCTGCATAGATTGCAAATAATTTCTCTCATTGTATTGGTTCCCTTTTCATTTTTCTGAGTGTTTCTTTTGCGGTGCAGAAGTTTCTCGATTAGATGTAATTCCATTTGTCAATTTTGGCTTTGATTGCCTGTGCTTCTGCGGTCTTTTCCAAGAACTCTTTGCCTGTGCCAATGTCTTGCAGGGCTTCTCTAATAATTTGATGGTATCAGGTTGTAGATTTAGGTCTTTAATCCATTTTAAGTGGATTTTTATGTAAGATGTAAGGTAGGGGTCTTGCTTTATACTTCTGCATGTGGAGATCCAGTTTTCCCAGAACATTTGCTGAAGAGACTGTTCTTGCTTCGGGGATTGATTTTAGCTCCTTTGTCAAATATAAGTTGGTTGTAGATGCATGGATTGATTTCTGCAGGTTCTATTCTGTTCCAATGGTCTATCCATCTGTTTTGTACCACTACCAACCTGTTTTGATTATAACTATGAGGACTATGCCTCTTTGGCTTAGTGGAGTGCCTGCTCTTTCACTGAATACCCAGAAGCCTATGCTGGGTGTGGCCAGGGAGCTCTGTTCTGTGCTCCAGTGTGAGGGGAGTGTTCAAGGTGACACTGAAGTTGGGCATGGTAAATCTTCTTTTAATCAAAGGGGAGTGTTTGATCAGCTCTTTGACATAGTTTTACGCTCACCTTCTCTCATCCTGCAGTTTCTCACTCACTCTTACCTGAGATTTCACTCTATCTACTTCTTTTTTTAACTATCTTCTCCTAGACTAGAGTAGTAAGCTCCTTCCCTCTTCCACCATCTTGGACTCTTCTCTGGATCCTTTTTAAATGCTTGTATTCTATGAATTAGAAAAAGGATGTGTTTTGGCTATAAGATTTTATATTTCTTTCTGTCACAAAAGTTCTTTAAGGTTTGGCATGGCACAATGGGGTAAGCTGTTGCTTGTGACATCAGCCTCCCACATCAGAGTGCTGGCTTGAGTCTCAGTTGCTCCACTTCTGATCCATTTTCCCGCTAATGCACCGGGGAAGGTAGCAGAAGATGGCCTAAGTTCTTTTACCCCTGCTACCCTGGTTCCTAGCTTTAGCTTGGCCCAACCCCTGTTGTTGTGACCATTTGGGGAGTGGAAGATATTCTGTGTGTGTGTGTATGTGTGTGTCCTTTTCTCTGCTTTTCAAATAAATAAAATAAATATTTTTAAAAGTTCTTTGGACAATGTACGTTGTATACCAGAACAGTGTAGTCAAAAGAACAGAATATTTAAAAATGACCCTCTTTGGGAAACCTAGGTTAAATAGTCATCGTATTTATAGATTTCAGGGTAAGTATCCCAGAAAAAGAGATGAGAGTGTAGTCAAAATGAACAGGATAAAGTAAAAGGAGTAATGAGTATGGAAATAGGAACTGGGGAAGGTTCAGAACAAGATGATCTCTCAGGATACCAAGCTGAGGCAATGTCATGGGGTCAGAACCCAGAAGTCAAGGTCTAGAGATCCAGATACCTAATTGTGGCAGGGATCATAACAAGCTACCAATCAGAAGCCAATAGACAAGAGGCATATAGGTAAGCTCAAAGACCCTGGGGAACAAAAGTAGGTAGTCAAACATCCAGGGCCATACTCCAGTTACTAGAGCTCTTCAGGGGTTGGTAGATGGAGACAAAACAGTCAAGTTAGCAGACTTGAGGCTTGATAAGGAAACATCTCCTTCCTCAGGTCTAAAGATTTGCCATGATTCTGATTGGGACAGAATTTAATCCCTACAATGCTACACTGAATCTTCCAGTGGAAGGAGGGGAAGATGGTGCAGAGACAGGGGTGTAGAGGTGGAGTGTCAGCTGCTCCTGCCATCAGAAGAGCCTAACATCACTCTATAAATACAGAACTGTACATACAAACAATTATGATAGCTGATGCTTACTATGTATTACTGTTGTTAGCACTTTAGTAGTACTGTTTAAAAAATCTTTGTAACACACCTATTAAATGGAGGTAGAATTATGCTCATTATAGAGAAGAGGAAATTGAGGCACAGAAAACTGATTTTTCCAAGATTACTTGAGTGATAAAGGTGATCATGAGTGGTAGAGGTGGCATTTCTTTTTTCTTTCTTTTTTTTTTTTTAAGATTTTATTTATTTATTTGAGATATAGAGTTAGAGACAGAGAAAAAAAGAAACAGAGAGAGGTCTTCCATCCGCTGGCTCATTCCTCATATGGCCGCAATGGCTGAAGCTGGGCTGATTCAAATCCAGCAGCCAGGAGTTTCCTCCAGGTCTCCCACGTGAGTGCAGGAGCCCACACACTGCTTTCCCAGGCCATAGCAGAGAGCTAGATTGGAAGAGAAGCTGCCAGGACGTGAACTGGCTCCCATATGGGATGCCAGTGCCTCAGATGGAGGCTTAGCCCACTAAACCACAGGACCGGCACCATAGAGGTGGGATTTCAAAGTAGGTGCTGCCTTTAATCATTGTCACTACTCTGTAGACCTTGTGCGTGTTCATGTGCATGTATGTTGTATTTGTACCTTTGCACTCAGGTGTTGTATATGTGCATGTATACATGTATTTTCTACATGTATGTATAGGGAAAGTGGTGTGCCGGAGCCTCCTTAGTACTAGCACACAAGAGTCAAATGTGCACATATGTTCTCTGCTCTGTATTCAGTGACATCATTGATAGGTGAGAATTGGTCTTGGGAGAATATTTATAATACGGAAATGGGCAAAGTCAATAAATTAGGACTTAATTTTCTTTCAAGGGTGACATTAGTATCTCACAGGGTATATATATCATCGGACACGCATATCATATGGAAAGACATGTAAGCAGAAACATAAATAAATTCAAATTATAAACCACAAATAAATACAAATTTTCCAAATAATAGGGGCAGGCATTTGAGCTAGCGGTTAAGATGCTGGTTAAGTCCACACCCTGCATTAGAATGCCTGGGTTCAATTCCCAATTGAGTTCTCTATTCCAGCTTCCTTCCTATGCAAACTTTGGGAGGTAACAAGTGAAGGCTCAAGTAATTGGGTCCTAGGTACCTATGTGGGAGACCTAGAACGAATTCCCAGATCCCTGCTGTTGCAGGTGTTTGGAGAATGAGCCTGTGGATGAGAGTTCTGTTTGTCTGTTTGTTTCTCTGTTTCTAACATAAGGTTTAAAAATGCTGAGTACAAGAAATACGTTGTCTTTTCTTGACCATTTAATGACTTTATTTTGACCTGATTTCCCTCACACCCAAGCTATACTGGTTAAACCATCAAATAAAGGGATTTAAAGAGGGGCCAACACTGTGGTGCAGCGGGTTAACACCCTGGTCTGAAGCACTGGCATCCCATATGGGCGCTGGTTCGAGACCCAGCTGCTCCACTTCTGATCCAGATCTCTGCTATGGCCTGGGAAAGCAGTAGAAGGTGGCCCAAATCCTTGGGCCCCTGCACCCACGTGGGAGACCTGGAAGAAGCTCCTGGCTCCTGACTTCGGATTGGCTCAGCTCTGGCCATTGTGGCCAATTGGGAAGTGAACCAGTGGATGGAAGACCTCTCTCTCTCTCTCTCTCTCTCTGCCTTTCCTCTCTCTGTGTAACTCTGACTTTCAAATAAATAAAATAAATAAATCTTTAAAAAAAGAGAGATTTAAAGAGATTTCCCCAGAAGATACTTGTTATAAAGTGTTAAAATCAAATTTCAGAATAGAACATACCTTGATACTGCTCTATGGACAACACTTTATGAAGGTTCCTGTCAGTCCTAGATATGCTATATTGTTGAACTAAAAAATACTGATTAAAACAAAAACGTTGATGTTTACTATTACTATTTGCTTTTCAATTAGACTCCTGACAGTGAAAAATTCACAATATAATTCTATTTGTGGCTTTTGATGAAGTGTGCCTATGGTTTGCTATGTATTTTAATATAAAACTCATAGCCTGGGATCTGCACAACTCTTTTTGTTTAACTTAAGAAAGTCCTCCATATATAGATTAACTTTCTTTGCTCAATATTTGTTATTGTTTCATCTTCAGTGAAATGGGAACTGTAAGAATTTTGATAAGTGGTTGAAAGGCTTCTAAATTTTACTCTTGTGTCTCAGAATGAGCCCCAGTATGTGCAGTAATCTGATTTTGTAATTTCCTACAATGAAAATCAAATCTAAAGCTAATTATTACCACCTAATATAACATGGCAGTGAAAGGCAGCTCTCCCTGTGCCTACTGACTCCTCTGGAAAATAAATGTCAAAGAGTGTGCTCAAGGCCAGAGCTGTGGCCAGAGCCATGAGAATGTGAATAGATTCTGTCCAAATGCTCCAACTGCAAGATGATTGAGTCAGGAGCTAATAATATGTGGGATGGGATCTTTTTTATCTTAGCAAAACAATACATATTAACTCCTCTCGGCCCCATCTTTTCTTTTCTTTTTTTTTTTTTTGGGTGATTGATCTCTTCATTTTATTATTAAAGTTTTCAAACATACAGAAGAATTTAATAGGAAGCAAACACCTCTAAGATTATACCTTTAACATTTTACTATACTTGCTGTGTAACATATCCATCCTTCTAATAACCCCTGTATCCATCTGTCACTCGGAGAATCAATTTTCTTAGCTCTCTCCTGCGGCCCCATCTTTTCACAATGTCTGATGTTCAGCATTTGACAAAACATATCTTGGGTGAAATGGTCAACTATACAGCCTCTGAGCACAGTTATTATTTGTAATCATGCTGGAAGGCAATGGAGATCACATGACTGACCTCTGGGGCTTTGACTGCATTTCTTCATCGCCAAGGACAGAGCTGAACACAACTAGCTTATTATTATTTCAAGTTTACATAAATAAGAAAGAGTCATTATGTATGAGTTAGAGGCAAGCAAAGCTCAAAGTAAATATATCCACGCACTTCATAAACATTCATGTGTTTCATAAATAGTCAATGAACAAATCAAAATAAAACAGTGCAACTTGATAGAAACACTATGCTAAGGTTTGCCCCCAAACCATTTGAAATGCACTTTATAACACTTCATTTTCTCATATACTGCCTTTGGATCCTGAAATTGTAGTGGAATTGCTTCAGAAGTCCTAATGTGCTACAGCGAATACATTTGTCTTAATAGATAAAGCTATTACAAAATCATTTATGAGGGCAGTTGACTGGTGTTTTTTCTGGCTTTATTGGACATAATGAATTGATTAAGATTGAGAAGGTCTTATGGATAATTCTGGGTACTCTGCTTATGCTACTTATAGAAAATTGGAGAAGAAATTTTGAAAAGATTGAAAAATGAAGTAAGGAAAGCCAAAAGATATTAGAGAGAATACAAAGTAACTAAATAGAGTTTGTGGGTTGGGACTCAGTCAGAATTATTGCTATCATGGAAGGTGGAACTTGTTAAGCATTTTATGGGAAAAATAACCTTGTAACCTATTTTTTAAAGATTTATTTATTTGTATTTGAAAGGTAGAGTTACAGAGAAGCAGAAAGAGAGGGAGAGAGAGAGAGAGAGAGAGAGAGACAAAGTCTCCTATGCGCTGATTCACTCCCTAAATGGCCACAATGGCCAGAGCTCCGCTGATCTGAAGCCAGGAGCCAGGAGCTTCTTCCAGGTCTCCCATGTGGGTGCAGGGGCCTAAGGACTTGGGTCATCTTCTAAGCTTTCCCAGGCTATAGCAGAGAGCTGGATCGGAAGTGAGGCAGCCGAGATACGAACTGGTGCCCCTATAGTATGCTGGTACTGCAGGCAGCGGCTTTTCCCACTGTGCCACAGCACCGGCCTCATAATCTATTATTAATTTTTTTATTCTCCTACAAAATAGGAAATAGGATAAATCTTGATGTACACATAGCTATATAGGTGAGGAATTACCATAAAGATTACCTGTAAGCAATTTGAAAATTATGAGTGTAATACTTTCATTTGACCATCCATTATTTCTCTGCAAAGACAGGAGGAAATGTATGGAGTTGCCTGAACTATACTAGGATATCAGTATGTCTGAAGTTTAGATATCTGAGCACAGCACAAATAGAATAGTCCAGAGAATTTTCACAGGAAGATGATTCAACACTCAACAGTGTGATCGCAACACTTAAAATTTTAACTTCAGGGATATTACTGTTGAATCATTTGCATCTAGCAGATTTCACTGTCATTAAGTATGCTGCAATTAGCTAGTCTTCAATGATTATAATGATGTAATTTTTAAAATGTGCAATTATTTTAAAATTATTTGAAACAGTTCCTGTGCTTGGATGCTTTTGATAGAAGCCTCTGGAAAGAAAAGAAAACCATAGGAAAGAAAAAACACATAGGCCGGCACTGCAGCTCACTAGGTTAATCCTTCACCTGTGGCGCCTGCACCCCGGGTTCTAGTCCTGGTTGGGGCGCCGGATTCTGTCCCGGTTGCTCCTCTTCCAGTCCAGCTCTCTGCTGTGGCCTGGGAAGGCAGTGGAGGATGGCCCAAGTGCTTGGGCCCTGCACCAGCATGGGAGACCAGGAAAATCACCTAGCTCCTGGCTTCAGATTGGCACAGTGTGCCGGTAGTAGTGGCCATTAGGGGAGTGAACCAATGGAAGGAAAACTTTTCTCTCTGCTCTCTGCTCTCTCTCTCACTAACTCTGCCTGTCAAAAAAAAAAAAAAAAAAAAAAAAAAAAAAAAAAAAAAGAGAGAGAGAGAGAAAGAAAAAGAAAAAATACATAAATACATGTAACTCTCTAGGAGCCCTAAAGGAAGGGCACTGGAGAGGGGTGTGGGCATCTACAATGTAATCTTCAGATGTTGCTGAATCTGCTAAATGGAACTGATTGCGCACACTCTGTACACTTCTTGCAAAACAGACTACTCCACTATCAATCCCTGATTGGTTTGCTTAGCATGCCTTATTAACATACATTTTCAATTCCCAATTGGTTGTTTTTTCTGCCTTCTGAATGGTTATTATACCTGCCTTCTGATTGGCTGTTGTTCTGGCTGCCTGATTGATTGTTATTCTGCTCTTCCCATGATTAGCTAAATCTGTACTCACTTTTCAGAAAGGGACCAATCAGGAAGGGTCATTTTGTGTATAAAGAATCAGAACTTGCAAGCTGCTTTGGCAGTTCTTCCCTTGGAGTCCACCTCCTGACTGCTGCAGCAGTAGGTTTCTTGCTTTCGATAAACATCACTTTACTTACTGAACCTGTCTGTGAAAATGCTTCTTTGATGTGAGACAAGAACCAAGATCACTCTCATCATTCCTCAACACTTTCAGTGTTTATAAACCTGGATTAAAGGTCTTCTACCATAGTTTTATATATATCATTATCAGGTTGCAGGAAGGCTATCCCAAAAACAATGAAATTCTATAGCTTTTTCAGAATTCAAATTTAAAATCTCATTATAATTGATTGGAACAGTTTTATGCAAAACCATAGAGATATGAATACTAGGCCAGCATGAGTGGTCCATTATTTGATGAAGAGAGTAGTCAGTTGTGGAAGCCTAGGAAAAGGACATTTTCTAGGACAAATGTTCATCCAAGTGCCCTCCAGGGAGACAGAGTCCCAGCCAAATGACTTTGAATATTGCAGCTCCACTGGCAAGGGCGTTCTCAAAGTGAATGTGATTCAGGGGATCATAGCCAGTGAGCTTCGATTTCCCTCAGCATGACCTGAGTATTACAGTGAGGCTATAATAAACTGAACCCTTAAGTGCTGAATTATTCTAATGCCCCTGGTTCTGATTCCATGCTCACCAAGCAACCGTCTAACTAGGGTTATGAATATCTGCTTTGAAGAGGAGAGAGTGGGCTAGCCATGTGGATGTGACTTGTTGCTGTTCCATTCATTGTATATTAATAAAGTGACTTTTTTAGTTTGACATAGTTTTGGCAGAATGATTTGTTAAAATACTGATTTTATTTCACCCTCCCTGTATTTTTCTCTTGTCCACAATTCAGAAGACTTTACATTTCCTTACAAAGGGGATATTGGTAGGACAAAAAGCAGAAACAATTTCCAGTTAGTGGTTTCTCCCACCAATGGAAAAGCTAAGCTGGTTGATCAGATGACACTGGTCCTGGGGGGTTGGGAGAGAGGTGTCTTAGGGAGACAAGAGGCTTCTTTAGGAGTTTCCCTGAGGTTGGAGAGGGTGATATGTCAGAGCAGGGAAAAGCGGCAAGGCCTTAAAGGGGAATGGCTGCATGGAGTGCCCAGGGAGGCTGAGTCCCAGTCCCTGATGTCTCCTGAGTCTCAAACATCACAGAAGCTGCAGTCACCCTTCCTGGCCATACTCCTCAGGCCACAACAATGGGTGTCTGTCTGCACTGTAAGCAGACCAATGGTGCCTTTGCAAAGAATTACTTTGGTCAGATTTCCCTCCAGCTTATAGGATAGGGGGTTGGAATTCAAAGTAAGTGGATTTAAAGAACAGAAGAATGAAAGAAAACTTGGCTTTTCTTGCACATCTGAATTTGCAACTGAGATCATTACAGTACACATCAGTCTTTTGAACTTGGTTAATATGAATCCCAAGACATAAAGTCCAGATAACTGGTCTGGGATAATAAGTGCTATTCTGTAGGTATTTGAAATATGCTACTTGCCTTCTTGAAACAGTGAGCATCTGTGTAAGCACTCTCACCACCACCACATCTACTTCTCTTTGCCTTCACCATGTTTTGCAAGAAGCAAATTCTGAGATGAAATTCCACAATTTCTACAAAGAATTTGAATGTTTAAATATTTTAGGGGGCAAGCATTTAGTGCAGTTGTTAAGATGCTACTTTGGACACCTTCATCCTATATCAGAGTGCCTGGTTCAAGTCCTGGATCCGTTTCCAGTCCACCTTCCTGCTAACGCATGCCCTGAGAGGCAGCAGGTAATGGCTGAACTACTTGAGTCCCTGCCATCCCTGTGGGAGATATGGATGGAATTTCTGGCTCCTGGCTTTGGACTGGGCCAGCTCTGGCTGCTGTGAGCATTTGGAGAGTGAACCAGCAGATAGAAGTGTGTTTTTTTTTTTTTTTTTTTTTTTTTTTTATGTCTGTCTGTCTCTCTCTTTTTCTGTTCTCTGCCTTCCAAATAAAGTGAAAGAAATTTTTAAATTGCTCCTTTAAAAAAACCCTAAATTAAATATTTAAACATTTTGTCCAGTATACAAAGAGTTTGTTAAATACAGGTATGTAGTGATAGCTTGCTGTGGTTTTAATTTGTATTTCTCTAATAGCTAAGGAAGCTGAACATAGGAGTGTTTCTGTTTGTTTATTTGCCATCTGTATATCCTCTTTGCAGAAGTGTCTATGTCTTCTGCCTATTTTTGAATTGGCTTTTTGTTTTCTTACTATTGATTTTTGAGAGTTACGTTTTTGACAGATGTTTGGTTTACAATATTTTCTGAAATACTTTTTGGTTTGCAGACACTTCCTTCCAGGCTGTGTTTTGTCTTTTCATACTCTTGATAATATCTTTCACAGAGAAAAAGTGTTTAAGTTTGATAAAGTCCAATGTATGAGTTTTTGTCTTAACATCTCTTGGGTGTCATATCTAAGGACTCTTCACCTACCCATAGGTCCTGAAGATTTTGTCTTGACAATTTTGTTTTCATCTAAAAATGTTTCGGTTTCACATTTGACATTTGAACATTTTATCCATTTTAGTTTAATTTTTATATATTATATGAGTTTTAGGTTGAAGTTAATTTCTTTACCTATTCCAATTGCTCTAGCACAATTGTTGAAAATTAGTTGGCTATGCTTAATGTGGATCTGCTTCTCTGTTGTATGCTACTGTCCCCCCATCAATACCACACTGGGCCGGCGCTGCGGCTCACTAGGCTAATCCTCCGCCTTGCGGCGCCGGCACACCAGGTTCTAGTCCCGGTCGGGGCGCCGGATTCTGTCCCAGTTGCCCCTCTTCCAGGCCAGCTCTCTGCTGTGGCCAGGGAGTGCAGTGGAGGATGGCCCAAGTGCTTGGGCCCTGCACCCCATGGGAGACCAGGATAAGTACCTGGCTCCTGCCATCGGATCAGCGCGGTGCGCCGGCCGCAGCATGCCGGCTGCTGTGGCCATTGGAGGGTGAACCAACGGCAAAGGAAGACCTTTCTCTCTGTCTCTCTCTCTCACTGTCCACTCTGCCTGTCCAAAAAAAAAAAAAAAATAAAAAAATAAAAAATACCACACTGGTTCTTTTACTGTAGTCTTTTTAAAAACGATTTATTTATTTATTTGAAAGACAGAATTACACACACATACACACATAGACAGACAGAGAGAGAGAGAGATCTCCCATCTGCTGTTCACTCCCCAGATGGCTGCATCAGAAGCCAGGAACTTCATCTTGGTCTCCTGTGTGAGTGCAGGGGCTGAAGTAATTGGGCCTTTTCCAGGCACATTAACAGGGACCTGGATTAGAAATGGAGCAGCTGGACACGAACCTGTACCCATATAGGATGCCAGAGTAGCAGGTCACGGCTTAACCCACTACATCACAATGCCAGCCACCTACTATAGTCTTAATATGTAAGATCCTGGGCCAGCAGCATGGCTCAGCAGGCTAAGCCATAAACTGAAGTGTTGGCATCCCATATGAGTACCAGTTTGAGTCCGAGCTGTTCTATTTCCAATCCAGCTCCCTGCTAACATGCCTGGGAAAACAACAGAAGATGGCCCAAGTCCCTGGGCCCCTGCACTCATGTGGGAGACCTGGAAGAAGTTCCTGGATCCTGGCTTTGAACTTGGACATCCCTGGCCATTTTGGCCATTTGGGGAGTAAACGAGTGTATGAAATCTCTCTCTTTCTTTCTCTCACTCTGTAACTCTACCTTTCAAATAAATAAATCTTTAGAAAAGAAAACATTTTTAAGATCCATTTTCTAAAATCATGTCTCTGGGATGGATGTTGAGTCTAGTGGTTAAAACACTGGTTACAATGTCTGCATCCCATATTGGGTATCAGCGTTGGCTCCCAACTCCAACTTTCTGCTAATGCAGATCCTAGGAGGCAGCATTAATGGCTGAAAGTAGTTTGGGTTCCTGCCACCCATGTGAGAGACCCGAGTTGGGTTCTTGTCCCCCAGATTCAGCCTTCTGTCTGCCTTTCTCTGTTTCTTTGCCTCTCAAATAAATACATATATATTTTTAAAGATTTATTTATTTACTTGAAAGTCAGAGTTACACAGAGAGAGAGGAGAGGCAGAGAGAGAGAGGAGAGGCAGAGAGAGAGGTCTTCCATTCAGTGGTTCACTCCCCAGTTGGCTGCAACAGCTGGAGCTGTGCTGATCTGAAGCCAGGAAGCAGAAGCCTCCTCCAGGTCTCCCACGCAGGTGCAGGGGCCCAAGGACTTGGGCCATCTTCTACTGCTTTCCCAGGCCATAGCAGAGAGCTGGATTGGAAGTGGAGCAGCTGGGTTTCGAACTGGCGCCCATATTGGATGCTGGCGCTTTAGGCCAGGGCTTTAACCAGCTGTGCCACAGTGCTAACCCCATCAAATAAATATATTTTAAAACTTCTCTGAATAATGATTATCTTTCTTTAAGTACTTATACATAATTGGCATTGCTGGAAGTATTTCACATGCATAAATTCATTTAATCTTCTCAAAATTCTGTGTGATGGTAATTTTTAGACCTATTTTATAGGTGAAGAAACTGATGGAGTAGTTAGGTAATCTTCATGACATTGATTTGGAGCCTGGGCCAACACTGTAATCACTATGCTTTATTGCCTCTCTGAAGTGAACAGATTTTTTTTTTTTTTTTTTTGACAGGCAGAGTGGACAGTGAGAGAGAGAGACAGAGAGAAAGGTCTTCCTTTGCCGTTGGTTCACCCTCCAATGGCCGCCACGGCCTGTGCGCTGCGGCCGGCGCACCGTGCTGATCCGATGGCAGGAGCCGGGTGCTTCTCCTGGTCTCCCATGGGGTGCAGGGCCCAAGCACTTGGGCCATCCTCCACTGCACTCCCTGGCCACAGCAGAGAGCTGGCCTGGAAGAGGGGCAACTGGGACAGAATCTGGCGCCCCGACCGGGACTAGAACTTGGTGTGCCGGCGCCGCAAGGCGGAGGATTAGCCTAGTGAGCCACGGCGTCAGCCTGAAGTGAACAGATTTTGATCTCCTCACAGAATTGTTTTTACTACACTGTGCAGTAGAATGGCATTTGCCATTGACCTATGTGGAGAAAGACAATCAGAAACAGGTCAATGAAATTTATTGTTTGATTTACTGTAGACAAGCTGATGAGGATGTGGTTTACTATGTTACATGGTGTCCTCTTTGGCTGGACAAATGAGAAAAATGCCTTTCAGATATAAGTGCCAGAAATAGATATATTTCTCCTAAGTTGTTTGTTTTTATCTTTGGACTTGTGAAATTGTATTAAGGATTGTATTTCTCACTTGGTGCTGGCTGCTAAAAAGCTCAGAACCAAATTTTCAGCCTATCTCTAGCAAAGATGTACACTGGAACTAGTGTTACTTTTGATTACTTTTGACTTTATTATTCTTTACACTAATCTTCTATTCTTATTTCCTCTGTAACATACTTTTTTTTTTTGCTCTAGTGTTTTTCAAGAGCAATATATGTGAGCACATAGTATAAAAAAATCAAAAGAAGGCTTTTTTTAAAAAAAGTTTTATTTAGTAGATATAAATTTCCAAAGTACAGTTTGTGGATTACAATGGCTTTTTCCCCCCCATAACTTCCCTCCCACCTGCAACCCTCCCCTCTCCCGCTCCCTCTCCCATTCCATTCACATCAAGATTCATTTTCAATTATCTTTATATACAGAAGATAAATTTAGTATATATTAAGTAAAGATTTCATAAGTTTGCCCCCACTAAGAACACAAAGTGCCAAATACTGTTTAAGCACTAGTCATATCATTAATTCACATTGAACTACACATTAAGGACAGAGATCCTACATGGGGAGTAAGTGCACAGTGACTCCTGTTGTTGACTTAACAAATTGCCACTCTTGTTTAAGGCGTCAGCAATCTTCCCAGGCTCTAGTCATGAGTTGCCAAGGCCATGGAAGCCTCCTGAGCTCGCCGACTTTGATCTTATTTCGACAAGGCCATAGTCAAAGTGGAAGTTCTCTCCTCCCTTCAGAGAAAGGTACCTACTAAAAGAAGGCTTTTAACAATAGTAAAACAAAATGGCAGTTTTTGAACATTTTATTAAAATACAGTACACATACCAATAAATGCAGTTAAATGTAAAGATGAAAGATTTTGTTTTCTGATCTCCTGCATAACCCACACCCAAATTAAGAACAAAGCATTGCTGATATTGCAAGAGTCCTCACTGTTCCCCCTTCTCCATTTCTTTTGCTTTTATAACAGGTGAAATGAGTATATTGTTATTTACATGGCATGATTCAGTGAATGAATATTTATAACTATATACCAAATCATTGGGCATCCACACAATTTTTATTTTCTCTGTATTTTAACTATCACAAATAAGATAAAATGTGATATTTTTCTTTTTGGATCTGGCTTATTTCACTTAGCATAATCTACATTTGCATCTTTTTTTGTCCAAATGTGAGGATTTCATTCTTTTTATGACAGAGTAATAATCTAACATGTATCTATACACCACATTTTCTTTATTCAGTCATCAACTGATGATTGATTCCATATCTTAGCCATTGTGAATTGAGCTGCTGAAAATATGAGAGTTTCTTTCATATGCTGATTTCATTTCCTTTGGATATATTCCCAAGAGTGACATAGCTGGGTCATATGGCAGGTTTATTTTTAGTTTTCTGAGGAATCTCTAAAATGGCAATTTCTCCCCATTCTTCTCCACTTCTGATTTCATACAGCCAACTACATTCACATTTGTAGCTGTTTATTCTGGTGCTTATACTTTGTTTTTTCTCTTGACTTTTAAATTTTAGATACTATGATTTGATTTATTATTATGGAGGTTAGGCTTTAATTTTCTTATACTACTCTCTACCACATACATCATTCACCTGTCTACAGCCTCCCATTATATCATATGTTTGGTTAAATCTATTTCAGCATTTAAATTATTTGGTTTATTAAAATATTGTTCACAGGTTAGCTACTTGTTATTCACATAATTTTGTTTTTCCTTGGGTTAATGATTGTCTATTTTATCTTATTTTTAAAAAAGATTTATTTTATTTATTTATTTGAAAAGCAGAGTCATAAAGACACACACACACGCAATCTTCCATCTGCTGTTCGTTCCACAGATGTCTGCAACAGCTAAAGGCCAAGGCTGAAGCCTGTAGCCCAGAAATCCATGTTGGTCTCCCATGTGGGTGGCAGGGACCCAAGTACTTAGGCCATCATTTGCTGACTTCCAGGTACTTTAGTAGGAAGCTGGATCAGAAGTGAAGAAGCTGGGACTCAAACTGGCACTCCAGTATGGCATGTGGGCATTCCAAGTGGTAGCTTAACCTACTGTACCACAACGCCCATACTGATTTTCTTTTTAAAAACTTCAGTTGCTATGCAGTAAGCATTAATTTTTCCCCAAGCCCTCTCCAGTCTGTTGGTTTGTTTTCTCACAGACATCTCTCCTGGATGTCATCCTGGAGGCCTTCATTGTACAGCTGTGGTCTGGACTGGTTCTCCATTACGGTAGCTAGGCCGTCTGGAGACTTTGTTTTTTTCATCATTTGAAGAATTCTGCCTATATTTCTCTTCTGTTACATCTCCTGTTTTCCTAGATCTCATATCTGATGGCTTACCTACTTTGGTAGATGCCATCCTGCAGTAGTTTCCTGAGAAAAAGTTAATGGAAGGCAAAGTTTTTTGAGACCTAGCATGTCTGAAAATGTTTTTAACTTAGTATCACACTTGAATGATAGAGTATAGACTCCTAATTGGAAATAATTGTCTCTTAGAATTCTAAAGGTGTCACTTCTTTGTCTTCTTTTTTTTTTTTTTTTGAGATTTTATTTATTTATTTGAGAGGTAGAGTTATAGACAATGAGAAGAAGAGACAGAGAGAAAGGTCTTCGTTGGTTCACTACCCAAATGGCTGCAACGGCTGGAGCTGTGCCAATCTGAAGACAGGAGCCAGGTTCTCCCATGTGGGTGCAGGGGCCCAAGCACTTGAACCATCTTCTACTGCTTTCTCAGTCCATAGCAGAGAGCTGGATTAGAAGAGGAGCAGCCGGGACTAGAACCGGAGTCCATATGGGATGCTGGCGCTGCAGGTGAAGGATTAACCTACTGCGCCATGGTTCCAGCCCCACTTCTTTGTCTTCTAATTTTCGATGTTGCTGTTGAGGCATTTGACATTAATACCTTCTATGGGACTTGAAGGGTGTTATTTTTTTTCCCTCTCTGAAAATTTGTGAGATCTTCTTTTTCTGAAGTTCCATGATGATACACTTTATTTTTATTTATTTATTATTTTTTTTGGACAGGGAGAGTGGACAGTGAGAGAGAGAGAGAGACAGAGAGAAAGGTCTTGCTTTTCTGTTGGTTCACACCACAATGGCCGCTGTGGCCGCAGTGCACCGGCCGTTGTACCATGCTGATCCGAAGCCAGGAGCCAGGTGCTTCTCCTGGTCTCCCATGTGGGTGCAGGGCCCAAGGACTTGGGCCATCCTCCACTGCACTCCTGGGCCACAGCAGAGAGTGGTCTGGAAGAGGGGCAACTGGGACAGAATCCGGCACCCTGACCAGGACTAGAACCCGGTGTGCTGGTGCCGCAGGCGGAGGATTAGCCTATTGAGCCGCGGCACCGATGATGATACACTTTAAAATAGGGCCTTTTAAAAATCTACTATGAGGAATGAACCTCAACACAGTGGGTCCCTTCAATCTGAAAGCACATTTTCTTCAATTTTGAGAGATTATCATCTATTTTTATTACTATTTTCACTTCCATTTTCTCTTAGCACTGTTTTTGGAACTCATGATTCAGTTGTTGGATCACTTGAAGTTATCTTCTTCCTTTTTTTTTTTTCATCTTTTCCTGAAGATTTTCTTAACTTTGTTTTCTGATTCTTCATTGAATTTTACATTTTCTGGTATCATGGTTTTATTTTCTGAAAGTTGTTTCTGGTTCTTTGAGTGTCCCCTACTCCTGTCTCTGTTTTTGTTTTGCTTTGTTTTAAATGGCATTTTGTTCTGTTCTTGTTGCAATAGCTTCTCTTATCTCTTTAGGGATACTAACTATAGGTTTTGAAGCTTTCCTTTTTTTTTTTTTTTGTATTTCACACTAGTGACTTTTCATAAATGGCTTTTTTTTTTTTTTCCAGGCAGAGTGGACAGTGAGAGAGAGAGACAGAGAGAAAGGTCTTCCTTTGCCGTTGGTTCACCCTCCAATAGCCGCCGCGGCCGGCGCGCTGCGGCCGGCACACCACGCTGATCTGATGGCAGGAGCCAGGTACTTATCCTGGTCTCCCATGGGGTGCAGGGCCCAAGCACTTGGGCCATCCTCCATTGCACTCCCTGGCCACAGCAGAGAGCTGAACTGGAAGAGGGGCTACCGGGACAGAATCTGGTGCCCCGACCGGGACTAGAACCTGGTGTGCTAGTGCCGCAAGGCGGAGGATTAGCCTATTGGGCCACGGCGCCAGCCTTATCTGTTCATATTTAAGAGTGAGGCCCTTAAGTGTTCTCCATGAATAGGCACAGCTTTTGGCTGTTGAGCGTCACAATAGTGTTACAGTTCTTTTATGGGTAGAAAGACCTCCAGATATCATTATTGATAATCTGTTACATTTATCAGTTTCCCTATCAGAAAAAAATCCTTTATATGGGGTCTTATAAACCTAGCTTTTTGCCTTTTTGTAGGTTATTAGGGTAAAGAGGTTTGGGGGTGATGAGGGAACCCATCGTTCAGTTTGCAGATTTCCATTTGATCCCATTTTCACTTGTACCTGGCATACCAAGATCAGTGTGTTTGACTCAACATTTCAAGAGGGTGAGCATCCAAATTTTTTCCATAATGCTAGAATGGTAGTCATTTTGTCACTGGAGAGAAGTTGTGGGGTTCTTGTCTTCATACAAGAAAGAATTCAGGCATGAGACAGAGAGCAAAGCAGCAATGTTTTATTGGGGACAGGGCATCCGTCAGACTGGAAGGGACAGAGAGAGAGCACCCAGTCACTCAGAGTGGGGGAAAGCGAGGTTACATGGTTGAATGGAGAAAATACACCTGGCAGGCCAGGTGGGCGGCTCAGCAGAGAGCAGAGAGCTGAGTGTGCAGTCTTTGTTTAGACTTGGGCTTACAAGGGAAACAAGTTCTAAGTTTCCCTTCTCTTCCTCCCCCTCCCCTCCCCTCATCCCTCCAGGACAAAGGGTTTGCTGAGTGTAAATTAGGAAATTCCTCCCCATTTTTGTTATCAGAGAGGGGGAGTCTTGCTGGCTCTGGGCCAAGGGGCTTCCCCCTAGGGTGCCTGCGTTGGATGAAGGATGTTTTTCAGGCCAGGTAGCCCATTTTGTTCTGAGAGAGAACTTGGAGGAAGGGCTGGGGCCACCTGGAAGGTTATCAGGGTCTGGGCAGGACTTTGAAGTGCAATGCAGATGCTGGACTGCTATAGATGTCAGTTTCCTCAGGCCCCTCTCTCACACACATAAGCTAATTTCTAACTTCCTACCTAACAATTTGACTAATGCCATGTTGGGAAGGAGATCTGGGGACCCAACTGGTCATTGAAAAGACTTCCAAACTTCTTTTTCCACCCACACCTCAGATTCTCATCTTTAGAGATTCCTGGTGCCTCCTACTGCAAAGTTTGGGAGGGTTCTGTGATCCTATTTGTCTTCCTTCTTTCAGCTTTCTCTGATTTGTTCCAGTATGAGTGAGACTAAATCTTGATTCAGGAGTGCTGTGGTTTGAACACAGTTGTCACTGCACACATTGTCACTGCAGTGGTTTTGGGAGGTAGGGTCTTTATGAGAAGATCAGGTTGTTAGGAGAGATTAACGTCTTTCTTATAGGACTAGGTTCTCTAGAGAACAAACATAAGTTGCTATAAAGCAAAATCTGCCCCTCATGCTTTGTCCTGTTTGTATGCACTTGCTTGTCTTTTTAATTTCTGTCATATTATTACACTCTTGCCAGACACAGCTGCTGTGCCCCTGGACTTCTCAGCTTCCAACCATGAGCCAAAATATACTCCTGTTGTTTATAAATCCCCCAGTCTCAGCTATTCTCTTATAGCAACAACAGAAAAAGGATCAAGAGAGAAAAGCAGAATTTTGAAGTCAAACTCAGAGAAATGGTGTCCATAGTCAGATGAAAAAGATGAACAAAACCAAGAAAAGACCTACAAGTGTGGGAGTAACCATATTCAAAGTCACAGTATTTGTGTCTGTTCTCTACCTATTTCTCCATTTGAGAAGACTCTTCTTTGAGAAAATGTATTAAATAGAAGGCATAGTTCCTTCTGCTGACTCCAAATTATGTGCTGGAAGACACAAGGTTATAAATGGGAGAATGAATAGCAGACCCCTGGGGGTTGGGGAAAGGTTGAGAAATGTTTCTAGGCTTCAGGACTAAGGTCAACAACAATGTAGGGCTGGAGGCGTTCCACTGTCATGTTTTGATTCAGAAGTAGTACACAGGAGGGCCTGATGTCTTAAAGGAGCCACTGGGAGGGGCCTGGGTTGTGGTTTCCACTCTCCCTATCCAGTTGGCATTGGAAGACTGGTTGGTTGATAGAAATCTACTGGCTAAGGACATTCCTTTTTACTACCCTAAATATAGTGGGCCTTTACAAAACTTGGAGGACTTCCTACACAAAGAGAATGCTGTTAATAACCCCTCCATCCAGGGGTTATGCGCTCTGGCTTGTTGTTCCAGTGGGATGTGCTTCAAGACAGCCAGACCAGCAATCTGCTGCCAACCTTGCCTGTAGGAAGGTTTTGAGAATGAATGGCTGTGTCCCTAATATCACAGTTAATAGCCTTAAATAAGCATAGATATAGCCTAGCTTCATTTAAGAGATAACCCAGACTTAGGAAATTTGCTGAAGGAAAAAATGAAATAATAAAGAAGGGAAGCTTTGTCATTCACAAATTTGATAGTATAAGAAGTCACTGATACAGGGATTTACTATAAGAAGACTTGAAATTCCCTTGAGCAGAGGAAGTTGAAATGCACTGGGGTAAGGAGGGAACTCTAATCATGAGAGCATGAGGCAAAGGAAAGAAACAGAGACAAAATGGTGACTGCTACCAGGGTCAGTTCAAGTTCCCTTCCTCCTGGCAACCGTAGAGAGAGTCTCACATCTATCTCAGCCTCTGGGATTTGTCTGACTTTGCGTGAAGGGAGACAAGTGACAACCAGAGAGACCAACGGTTTTCTGGAAAGATGGGATGGAGAAGCTCAGGGCCTGACACAATTGGGGAGCTGAAGGGGAAAGAAGTGCCTGCTAGACAGGAGGAGAAATGAAAAGCTTCCTGGTTGTTTCTGGTATTCAACACATACAGTGAGCGTGGTCCCAGGAAAAGTGTTTTTTCCAAGAGGAGGAGAAATAGTATCAATGTTGCTGGTGAGGTTAATGAGCTTCCTGGATACAGATCACCATGTAATGCTTAATATCTATAAATAGTCATACATGTAAGCTTTGTGTAAGTGTTACATATTATTTTCTGTTAAAAATAAAAAAGAGGGACTGGCACCATGGTGACTGAAGCTGATAGCTGATGCCTGCAGTGCCAGCATCCCAAGTGGGTGCCAGTTCGAGTCCCAGCTGTTCCACTTCCAATTCAGCTCTCTGCTATGGCCTGGGGAAGCAGTAGAAGATGGCCCAAGTCCTGGGCCCCTGCACCCACGAGGGAGACCGGGAAGAAGCTCCTGGCTTCTGATTTGTGAAGCTCTGCTGTTGCTGCTATCTGGGGGGTAACCAGTGGATGGAAGACCTCTCTGTCTCTGCCTCTCTGTAACTCAGCCTTTCAAATAAATAACTAAATCTTAAAAAATAAAAAAATAAGAACAAAACCAAAATATAACTGTTGTGTGCTGAGCTCCCGGGAAAGAGTCTGAGGTGGATGTTGGTATTGGGGAGAGCCCAAGAATCCAATACCAGAGGAATGAAGGAAGTAGGTTTGAGAAGAAGGAGATGAAAAACAAGGAAATCACAACAAAGATCTCTAAGCCATTCTATAGGCAGCTGTGCAGTTGTCCTGCTTTGGAGCAGGGAAGGCCGAGCCTTCCTGTCTGGGCATGGAGTAATCATTAGGTGTGGACTGCCTCTGAACTTGGGCAGAATGGTTCTCTTCAGCTGAAGATGGTATCAGAGAGATAACTCCTCAGAGAACTACCAGCTGCTAATATACCTAACAGCTGAGGGAACAATTGCCCCAATACAAAAGGGGGATTGAGTAGCACCAGAGCACCCATTGCAGCAAGTCTTGGTTCTACTTACTTTGTGTAAGTTCTAGAAATGGCTCCTCCAAGATTATGGTTGGACTCTTTTCCTGAGGAAGCATTTGAGAGGATGTTTAGTGCCACAAACTGCAAGTCCTGTTACTATTCCTGGTCTGAAGGTTGCAATTGATACTTTGTGTCCTTGCTCTGCATGCAACCTGTTATCTTTAGCTCTGTTGTTTAGGTGGCTTACCTAGTGGGTTTCTGGTTACACGTCTTTCTTTTTTTTTTTTTTTTTTTTTTTTTATTTATTTATTTATTTTTTTTTTTTATTTTTGACAGGCAGAGTGGACAGTGAGATAGAGAGACAGAGAGAGAAAGGTCTTCCTTTTGCCGTTGGTTCACCCTCCAATGGCCGCCGCTGCAGCCGGCGCACCGCGCTGATCCGATGGCAGGAGCCAGGAGCCAGGTGCTTTTCCTGGTCTCCCATGGGGTGCAGGGCCCAAGCACCTGGGCCATCCTCCACTGCACTCCCTGGCCACAGCAGAGAGCTGGCCTGGAAGAGGGGCAACCGGGACAGAATCCGGCGCCCTGACCGGGACTAGAACCCGGTGTGCCGGCGCCGCAAGGTGGAGGATTAGCCTATTGAGCCACGGCGCCGGCCTACACGTCTTTCTGAGGCTATGACTACTGCTTTTGTCTCCAGGATTGGGTTAAGGAATATGAAGAGTTTCCTCAGTCAGCTGCAAGGACCTCTGAACCCACAGAGCCCAGAGTTACAGGGACAAATGACGTGAGTGGGTCCCTAATAATTGTGGTGATCAGGGCCTGGGGCCACTCTTATTTCCCTCCTTAGATTCCAGAACCATATGTTACAACTTACATTAGTCTGCTTGTTTCTTTAACCAAAATACCTAGGAGGAGCTTCTTTGGGAGAGCAAAGGTTTATTTAGGCTTACAGTTTGGAGGTTACAGTTCAGGATTGGGGGCCCTATTTGCTGGCATCTGTGGAGGCTGGTCATTGCAGTGCAGGGGCACCATCACATAGTGAGGCAGGAAGCAGAGATAATAAAAATCAATTCTCTTGCAAGAACCACACCCCTAATGACCTAAACTCCTCTGGGGAGATCTACCTCCTAGCAGCCACAATTAGATCTCCACCCTTAAGCCATCAACCACCAATATTAAGATATCAGAGTTTAAATATCTGTGTAAATTTTGGGGAGACAAATGTTGCTGTGTCCATAACACACTTATTGAGATCACAAGTCCATATAATAATTGTAGATTTAGGGTATAGGCCACATTCTTGAAGATTTCACTCCATCTTTGCAGGATATCACCTGTAAAGTGGCACTTTATACCTTCAAAAGGCCATCTCATTGTTCTGTACGGAGAAGCTGTATGGTATAAAATAGGAAAGGTGGATCCCATGATTACGTGCCACTGCTGCATCTATTCTGTTGTGAAATAGGTTCCTTCTAATAAAAATTTATGCAGGATTCTGTGTTGGTGAATCAAAAACTTTATATGGTTTTAGATATGGTGTTGGCTGAGTCTCTCTCTCTCTCTCTTTATTAAAATATTTATTTATTTGAAAGGCAGAGTTAGAGAGGCAGAGGCAGAGAGAGAGAGAGAGAGAGAGAGGTCTTCCATCCAATGGTTCACTCCCCCGATGGCCGCAATGGAGGGTGGGGGAATGAGTAACTCAGACCTGAAAGAAGAATCTAAGCTCACTGCAGAATCTGCAAGAACTAAATAGTAGGATTTTCTGTTCTAAATTTCAGCAATTCCTAGGGGTTCTGGAATGGGAATGGTATGGGGGAAGATAGAGAATTTGTGAAATATACCACCTGCCCACTTTTATAGTTAATTATTTGGGAAAATTCATTGCAAACTGTATATATTATGGTTTTATGTATATTTAACCAAACTTAGAGATGATCCATCACAAAAATTTCTTTTAAAAAAATATTTGGGGCCAGCACTGTGGTGTAGCAAATAAATCTATGGACTATGTGTATTAATGGAAAACTGAAAACACAGAAATTAAAACAACATGAATACAATTTCTTGATTATGACTATGTAAATGCTATATCTTTACAATAATAATTTTTTAAAAGATTTATTTATTTATTTGAAAGTTAGAGTTACAGAGAGAGAGAAGGAGAGGCAGAGAGAGATAGGTCTTCCATCTGCTGGTTCACTCCCCAGTTGGCTGCAATAGCACTGAGCCGATCCGAAGCCAGGAACCAAGGAGCTTCTTCCTAGTCTCCCGTGCGGGTGCAGGGGCCCAAGTACTTGTGCCATCTCCTACTGCTTTCCCAGGCCACAGCAGAGAGCTAGATCGGAAATGGAGCAGCTGGGAGTCAAACTGGAGTACATATGAGATGCTGGCATGGTAGTCAGCAGCCCTACCCGCTACACCACAGCGCCAGCCCCAAAAATAAGAATTTTAAAAGAAGCAAGCAAATCTTGTGAACAGTGGGTATTTTAAGATAAAGCCACTCTTCATATTTTTCATTGATCTGTTCAGAAATTTTTTGCTTGGGGATAAGCACTGCGGCGTAGTGGGTAAAGCTGCTGCCTGCAGTGCCAGCACCCCATATGGACGCTAGCTCAAGTCCCAGCTGCTCCACTCCAGTCCCGCTCTCTGCTATGGCCTGGGAAAGCAGTAGAAGATGGCCCAAGTTCTTGGGTCCCTGCCACCACCATGGAGAGTGAACCAGCGGATGTAAGACTCCTCTCTCTCTCTCACTCTTGCTCTCTGCCTCTGTAACTCCGCCTTTCAAATAAATAAATAAACCAACATTCTACCATATTGTACTAATTTTTTTTTTTTTGACAGGCAGAGTGGACAGTGAGAGAGAGAGAGACAGAGAGAAAGGTCTTCCTTTGCCGTTGGTTCACCCTCCAATGGCCGCCGTGGCCAGCGCGCTGCGGCCAGCGCACCGCGCTGATCCGATGGCAGGAGCCAGGAACCAGGTGCTTTTCCTGGTCTCCCATGGGGTGCAGGGCCCAAGCACCTGGGCCATCCTCCACTGCACTCCCTGGCCACAGCAGAGGGCTGGCCTGGAAGAGGGGCAACTGGGACAGAATCCGGCGCCCCGACCGGGACTAGAACCCGGTGTGCTGGCGCCACAAGGCGGAGGATTAGCCTAGTGAGCCGCGGCGCCGGCCATATTGTACTAATTTTTCATAATAATTTATCCCCTCTACTTGGGGGCACTTGATAGTTTTTCACAATAGTAAGCAGTACAGCTATAAAAATAATTCTAAGAAGTTTTTTTTCTTCTCTATAGTAGAAATAACAGATATATCATTCCATGTTATTTTTTAGAAAGTACCAATTTATAGTACTATAAGCAATGTTTGAATACCTGTTTACTGATAATTATGCTAACTTTTTCATTTTTACTTTTGACAACAGAGCTAATGGTTGCCTTATCATTGTTTTATGTACGTATGTATGTATGTATTTTTTTAAGAATTATTTATTTGAAAGACAGAGTTACATAGAGAGGTGGAACCAGAGAGAGAGAAGTCTTCCATTCCGCTGGTTCACTCCCCAAATGACTGCAATGGCCAAAGCTAAGAAGATCTGAAGCCAGGAGCCAGGAGCTTCTTCGGGGTCTCCCATGTGGGTGCAGGGGCCCAAGGAATTGGGCCATCCTCTGTCGCTCCCCCTCTTCGTGGAGGAGCAACACAGGACCCTGCGCTGTTCTTTCGTCTGCTCGGCCCTCCCCGGGTTTGCTGCTGGTTCTTCCCGGGTTGGCTACTATCCCTTCCACCTCCGTGGAAGGGCAGTTCCCCCTGGCCGCATTCCCCACTTCCGCAGGGGAGCGGCACACCGCCGGCCGGCTCTCTCGGGGGCTGCACAGGCGTTCCTTCAGATGTTCCCCTTAGATGTTCCCGGTGCATGCCGTCTCTCTCCTCCTTTATAGTCCTCCTCCGCCAATCCCAACTCGGCTGCCCACACGCCGAGTACGCTGCTCTCCAATCAGGAGCAAGTCCTACAGTTTATTGGTTGAACTGGAGGCAGCTGTGCGGAAGCTGTTTACTTCTCTCCCAACGCCATATTGTGGGAGAGCAGATGCACAGAATAAGTCTTAATTCCAGTAACTCAGTCTAGTCCGGGTTGCTCCCCACAATCCTCTACTGCCTTCCCAGGCCATAGCAGAGAGCTGGATCAGAAGAGAAACAGCTGGGACTCGAACCAGCACCCACATGGGATGCCAGTGCTGTAGGCTGGGGCTTTAACCTGACGTACAACACGGGCCCCTCATTGTTTTAAATTTAATTTCTGGGACTGGCACTGTGACACAGCGAATAAAGCAGCCACCTGCAGTGGCAGCATCCCACATGGATGCTGGTTTGATTCCTGGCTGCTCCACTTCTGATCCAGCTCTCTGCTATGGCCTGGGAAAACAGCAGAAGATGGCCCAAGTGCTTGGGCCCCTGCATCCACATGGGGGAACTGAAAGAAGTTCCTGGCTCCTTTCTTCGGATAGGTGAAGCTCCAGCCGTTGTGGCCATCTGGGGAATGAACCAGTGGATGGAAGACCTCTCTCTCTCTCTTTGCCTCTGCCTCTCTATAACTTTGCCTTTCAAATAAATAAATAAATATTTAAAAAAAATTAAATTATTAATGAGGCTGAGAAAATTCCCAAGTATGTACTTATTCTTTGTAGTTTTATTATTAATATCTCTTGGCTGCTTATCTCTGAGAAAAACCTGATATTTCATATTTTTATAGTACCTTATATATTATAGATAAAAATTTTTATTGACAATTTGTTGTCAGTCAACCAGGGCTGATCCAGGCCAAACCCAGGAGTCACCTTCCTCTGCTTTCCCAGGCACATTTGCAAGGAACTAGATCAGAAGTAGAGCAGCCAGGACTTGAACCAGCATCCATATGGGATGCCCGCATCACAGGAGGCAGCTTAGACAGTGTTGTCTATACCACAACACTGGCCCCTTGAATTTATTTTTATTTATTTTTATTTAGTTGGCTTTTTGTTTTATAGCATAAAACCCATTGACTTTCCATAGATGATTTATTTAAATGCTTCTACATGGCCGGTGCCATGGCTCACTTGGCTAATCCTCCGCCTACGGCGCCAGCACCCCGGGTTCTAGTCCTGGTTGGGGTGCCAGATTCTGTCCCGGTTGCTCCTCTTCCAGTCCAGCTCTCTGCTGTGGCCAGGTGTGGGGAGCAATCCGGACTAGACTAAGTTACTCGAATTAGGACTTATTCTATGCATCTGCTCTCCCACAATATGGCGCTGGGAGAGAAGTAAACAGCTTCCGCACAGCTGCCTCCAGTTCAACCAATTAACTGTAGGACTTGCTCCTGATTGGAGAGCAGCGTACTCGGCGTGTGGGCAGCCGAGTTGGGATTGGCGGAGGAGGACTATAAAGGAGGAGAGAGACGGCATGCACCAGGAACATCTAAGGGAACCCGTGCAGCCCCCCGAGAGAGCCGGCCGGCGGTGTGCCGCTCCCCTGCGGAAGTGGGGAATGTGGCCAGGGGGAACTGCCCTTCCACGGAGGTGGAAGGGATAGTAGCCAACGCGGGAAGAACCAGCAGCAAACCCGGGGAGGGCCGAGCAGACGAAAGAACAGCGCAGGGTCCTGTGTTGCTCCTCCACGAAGAGGGGGAGCGACAGCCAGGGAGCGCAGTGGAGGATAGCCCAAGTGCTTGGGCCCTGCACCCGCATGGGAGACCAGGAGAAGCACATGGCTCCTGGCTTCGGATCAGCACGATGCAGCCAGGAGCTTCTTCCAGGTCTCCCATGCGGGTACAGGGGCCCAAGCACTTGGGCCATCTTCTACTGCTTTCCCAGGCCATAGCAGAGAGCTGGATTGAAAGTGGGACAGCTGGGATTCGAACCCATATGTGATGCTGGCACTGCATGTGGAAGCTTTACCCACTACGCCACAGCTCCAGCCCCTATATTGTCTTCTATATGATGAATATTTAAATTATTTCATATGAAATAGATTTTAGCTTAATTTAAATCCTTTGAGTTTATTGTGACATGTAATGTGGCCATATACTTCCCTCTTATTTCTGCCTAAAGTGGAATAATTTTGGTTTTGAAAAATATGCATATGGGGGTGAGTATTTGGCCTGCTGGTTAAGATGCTGATTAGGATAACTGCATCCCATATGGGAGGGTCTGGGTTCAATATCTATCTCCAGCTCCTGGCTCCAGATTCCTGCTAATGTAGACCCTGTAAGGAAGTGGCGATGGCTCAAGTGCTTGTGTTCCTGCCACCCAGAAGGGAAACCTGGATTGAGTTTCTGGCTCCCCGCTCTAGCTTCTATCTCAACTTGGTCTGGCCCACTGGGGCATTTGCAGAGTAAACCAGCAGATGGAAGCCCCTCACTCTGTTTCTACCTCTCAAATAAGTAAAAACACACACATACATATATGATCACAGGTGATCACATGTGAATAGGCAGGTATAAAACAGATAATGGAAGAAAAATTTCAACAGTGGTTAACCTTAAATGATTGATTACATATACTGAGTAATTTTCATTTATCTGCATATTCTAAAATATATTACATTACAGTTAACATATATCAATTTATTCCCTAGAAAAAGAGAAATTTTCTTTTTTTAAAAGATTTTTATTTATTTATTTATTTGAAAGTCAGAGTTACACAGAGAGAGAAGGATAAGCAGAGAGAGAGGTCTTCCAACTGCTGGTTCACTCCCCCACTAGTCCCAACAGCCGGAGCTGTGCTGATCCAAAGTCAGGAGCCAGGAGCTTCTTCCCAGTCTCCCACGTGGGTGCAGGAGCCCAAGGACTTGGGCCATCTTCTACTGCTTTCCCAGGCCATGGCAGAGAACTGGATTGGAAGTGGAGCAGCCGGGACTCGAACTGGCACCCACGTGGGAGACTGGCACTGCAGGCGATGGCTTTACCCGCTATGCCACAGCGCCGGCCCCCAGAGAAACTTTAAATAAAATAAATAAAACTACTATGTGTTAGAAGACAATTATTAAGAAAATAAAAAGAGGAAGTGTTAGAGAATAGATCATATTAGGGGAAAGTCAGATAAATGTGTTTACTGCCAAGCCTCTTTATGTGACTGTTGTCACATAGCATTGTTCAGTCCTCTGTGAAAGCACATCTCTGCAGAGCTGCCCCCTGGCATTTCTGAACTGCCCACTTGTCCTGTTCCAGTCTGCTTTAGTCCTGTTCCTAGATTCTACTTCTTGTGACTACAACTGCAGATGCCTTTGGCTTTCGATGCAGCTGGGTATTGCAGACCGTGAATGACTACTTTCTGGATTTCTGGTATCAGACTTTTCTCTTTGTGTGTTTAAGTGATTCTGCTCAAACCTCTTTGTAGCCCTTACTCAGCAGTCAACCCTCACCTACCTGCCTACTCATTCTCTACTTGGGCTATCCTGTGCTCAGCTGCTCTAGAAAGTTTGAGATGACAGAGTATCTGCTCAATATAACCTTGCCCTGGACATGCTTTTCTGGACTAGACTTATCAACAAGAGCAACAGCTTGTGATTTGTGCACTCTGGCTCTGAACCAACCAACCAACCAACCAACCAGTTAACTAACCAACCAACCAATTAACCAACCAACTTAACAAGGGCTAGCTTTGAGACTATGTAGCAGTCAGAGTCTAATCAGGAAAACAGAAATCACTCTGGATATGCTAAAAAGAAGGGGTTTAATTCCTGGAGTTTGTTACACAGCTGGAAAGCCGGAAGAGCAAAGAGAGGAAGCTGGGAAAAGCAGAGGTCTGTATTTCAGGAAACTGCTACTAGCGCTGAGTGGGAAATCGAAAGAGAAGTAATGGCCTGAGCTTCCTCTCTTATAGGCCCGCTGCAGGTGGGGAGGGAGGTGGGTTGAGGTGTCACTCAGCATGTGCTCAGAGTTCAAAGGATCTACAGTAGAGTGTAGGAGTGTTCCCAAGGCACCATGAAGAGTTCCTGAGATATGGAGAGAGTTGCTTTGGTTCAGTCTTAGAGCAGTGAGATTCAGCACTTCTTTGTGTCTGTCCTTAGATGAAATGAGGCAACCTTTGAATCACCTTTTTAACTTGAGGTACTTTGAAGGAGGTCTTTGTGTCTGACAAACCTTTTAAAAGCCCTCCCTAGACAGACATTTCCTGTGAATGGGCTAACCTTTGCCAAACTTTTCTTTCATCATGCTGCCCCAGAACACCTCCTTCAATTTCAATCAAATTACCCAAGAGTTTTGATCAATGCTGCTTAAAAATCACGATGTGTTGAAATCCATAAAAAGTTCTACAACATTATCTTTTTTTCCTCTTAGAACGCTAACAAATACACTTCTATTCTTGTTCAGTTTGTGCTTATTTTGTCAAGCTCTACTTTGTAAAAACTCTCAATGCCTCTTTAATTACATTAAATATATGACAACATAGGAAGTCTGGTGTCATTTGTTTAATCCTTCCAGTTATGAGCTGGGGTAGCTATCCCCCGATTCCCTATATTGTGCCATTATGATTTTGGAGCTTTCTTTATATTTCTGTTAGATTGACACTAAAGTATTTAATGAGGATTTGAAGTCTCAGTTGCAAATGGGATTGCTTTTTACACTTTCATTTCTGGCTATTGATTGTAACAACTATTTAAAAGTGTGCTTGTGTATCCTGAGTACTTGAGGAAATGAGGAATTGTCCAGTGTGAGAAGGGATGCTTAGCAGAAATGGATTTGCCCTGCCTGTTTACTTTTACATGTTTGTGTCTCTTGTGGATAATGTTTGAGTAGTGCCTGGCCCTTGTGAGCCATGAGGCAGAGTACATTTTCCATTTTCCTCTGTGAATAAGCCAAGTTAATTGACCTGTGCTGGGACTAAACCTGTGTTCTTAACCCCTCTAAAGGCACATACAGTACAGACCTTTGCTTTTAACAGCTCTCATTTCAAACAATTAAAGCTGACTGGGGTGCTTTGGGAGATATTGGTTTCTATGATATTAAACACTGAAATGACTGAGGATTGGTTGCAGGTTTTCAGGTAATGAATTAAGGGTTGATCTAAATAATATCTTAAAGTATGGGTGTTGGCACTGTGGCGTAGTGGGTTAAGCTGCCACCTGTGGTGCAAGCACCCCATATAGGCACCAGTTCAAGTCCTGGCTGCTCCACTTCCAATCCAGCGCTCTGTTATGGCCTGGCAAAGCAGTAGAAGGTGGCCCAAATCCTTAGACCCCTGCACCCATGTGGGAGACCCAGAAGAAGCTCCTGGCTCCTGGCTTCCAACTGGCCCAGCTGTGGCAGTTGCAGCCATTTGGCGAGTGAACTAGTGGATGGAAGACTTCTCTCTGACTCTACTTCTCAATAACTCTGGCTTTCAAATAAATAAATAAATATTTTTTAAAGTATGATGTGCCTTTAAAATTGCATAAGGGATATATGTTTGCTATAGAAAAAAGTAGGAAAATTCAGATAAGGTTAAAAAAATAAAAGAACGCTTGCTTAGAGATGACCACTGTTAAGGCATTGCAGTCTCTTCTTCCAAATGTTTTCCCATGTCTGGTTTGTATAATTATACAAATAAATATGCATACTTAAAATATTTCTCAATTTCTTAGGTGTACTTTTCCACGTGTTAATATTCCTGAGTTTGAGATGCAGCTTCACAATGATTAAATTTAAGAAAGTGTTTTCCTCTCTCAAAATATCTGTAATTAAATGTACTATATAATATTTAGAGCCGGCGCCGTGGCTCAATAGGCTAATCCTCCACCTTGCGGCGCCGGCACACCGGGTTCTAGTCCCGGTTGGGGCGCCGGATTCTGTCCCGGTTGCCCCTCTTCCAGGCCAGCTCTCTGCTATGGCCAGGGAGTGCAGTGGAGGATGGCCCAGGTGCTTGGGCCCTGCACCCCATGGGAGACCAGGAAAAGCACCTGGCTCCTGGCTCCTGCCAGGATCAGCGCGGTGCGCCGGCTGCAGCGGCGGCCATTGGAGGGTGAACCAACGGCAAAAAGGAAGACCTTTCTCTCTGTCTCTCTCTCTCACTGTCCACTCTGCCTGTCAAAAAAAAAAAAAAAAAAAAAAAAAAAAAAAAAAAAAAGTACTATATAATATTTAAAAAATTTTAATTAAATTTATTTTTAAATAATTGTAAATTTACATGGAATTGTAAGAAATCATACAGAAAGATCTCTTTTTCCATTTTCTCAGTTTCCTCTAATGTTAACATCTTGCAAAATCATAACAAGTATCACAATCAGCGTATTGACATTGAGACAGAGCATTTCCATCACTGCATGGATCCCCATGGTGCCAGTTTGGAATCATACACATCTTCTTCCTGTCCCTCCACCTCCCCATAGCCATCAATTCGTTCTCCATTTCAATAATTTTGTCATTTCAACAGTGTGTTGTAAATGGAATCATATGATATGTAAATTTTTGGCTTTTTTCATTCAGCCTAATTCTCTAGTGATTCGTTCAGGTTTTGAATGCATTAAAAATTTATTTTTTATTATATGGTAACTAGTCTATTTCACAGTTTACTAATTGAAGTATATTTGGGTTGTTCTCTGTTTTTGGCATTTTATATATAAAATGCTATAAACATTCATGTGCAGATTTTTGTGTGAAAACAAAATCTTCATTTTTTTTTTTTTTTTTTTTTGGACAGGCAGAGTTAGACAGTGACAGAGAGAAACAGAGAGAAAGGTCTTCCTTTGCTGTTGGTTCACCCCCGATGTGGCCGCTACGGCTGGCACACAGTGGCCGGCACGCTGCGCCGATCCAAAGCCAGGAGCCAGGTGCTTCCTCCTGGTCTCCCTTGCGGGTGCAGGGCCCAAGCACTTGGGCCATCCTCCACTGCACTCCCGGGCCACAGCAGAGCTGGACTGGAAGAGGAGCAACTGGGACAGAATCCGGCACCCCAACCAGGACTAGAACCCGGGGTGCCGGCACCGCAGGCGGAGGATTAGCCTAGTGAGCCGCGGTGCTGGCAACAAATCTTCATTTCTTTGGGATAAATACTCATAGGTGAAGTTGCTGGGTTTTATGGTAGTTGATGTTTCATCTTTTAAGAAACTGCTACCCTGTTTTCTAGAGTTGCCAAACCATTTTACTTTCCACCAACAATGTATGGGGGATCTAGTTTCAATGTATCCTTACTAGCATTAGGCATTATTTTTTTAATTTGAGCTGTTGTGCTAGGGAAGTGGATTTCCTTATTAGTTACAGTGTTATTCAAAAGGTCTATTTCATTTTTTTTTTTTTTTTTGACAGGCAGAGTGGACAGTGAGAGAGAGAGACAGAGAGAAAGGTCTTCCTTTTGCTGTTGGTTCACCCTCCAATGGCCGCCGCGGCCTGCGTGCTGCAGTAGGTGCACCGCGCTGATCTGATGACAGGAGCCAGGTACTTATCCTGGTCTCCCATGGGGTGCAGGGCCCAAGCACTTGGGCCATCCTCCACTGCACTCCCTGGCCACAGCAGAGAGCTGGCCTGGAAAAGGGGCAACCGGGACAGAATCTGGCACCCCGACCAGGACTAGAACCTGGTGTGCCGGCGCCACAAGGCGGAGGATTAGCTTAGTGAGCCGTGGCACCGGCCTCTATTTCATTTTTGATGAGTTTTGGTAGTTACAGTTTTTTTAAGGGATTGGCTCATTTAATCTAAGTTGTCAAATTCACGTGTATGGAATTATTTGTAGTATTCTTCTGTTATTTTTATGTCTGTAGGCTCTGTAATAGCCCATTCATTTCTGATGGTGGTAATATATGTCTTCTCTCCTTTTTCTTTCTCAACCTTGCTACAGGTTTATTAGCTTTATTGAGCTTTTCAAAGAACTAGCTCTTTGTTTCATTGATTTTTCTCTCATTTCTGTTTTCAGTTTCTTTCATTGATTTTTATCCTTTCTGATTTCTTCCTTTTGCTTTAAGTTTAATTTGTCTTTTTTCTGTATTCTTGAATAGAAGCTTAGATTACTGATCTCAGACTTTTTCTCTTTTCTAATATGTACTTTTAGTGCTATAAATGTCTCTGAAAGACATATTTTATATTCCTTAGGCAAAGCCTTCATAGTTTCCTATTGAGAAATTCAATTCAATTAAACAAATATTTATGGAGTACTTGGGTTGGGCACTATTCTAAATCTTCACAATGTATCAGGGAACGAGATAGACAAAGATCTCTATCTTTGTGGAGCCCACATTGCAGCAGGGGAGACAGGCAATAAATCATAAGCATAATTTATCCTCATATAGTGTGTTAGACAATGATAAGTGCAGCAACAAGAAGTACTTCAGGGTAAGAAGGAAAGGGGACATGTGGGAAACTCTAGTACTCATTACCACAGTATTTACTATACTGCATTTATTACTATAGCTGTAGAATGAAGTAAGTTGGTCAGATGTGCCTTGCAGACACAGTGAGATCCGAGTAAAGATCTGAAGGAGTTAGGGGAGTTAGTCAAGCCAGTATCCATAAGCTGTGTGTTTCAGGCAGATGGGAAAGCTAGTGAAAAGGCCCTATGGAGGGAGTATAGGAATATTGGAGGAGAAGCAAGACCGGTGAGACTAGAGGCGGGAAAAGTGGTGAAGTAAAGGAAAAGTGGCAAAGGAGAGGCCAGAGGTCATAGGGGCTAGGACTTTAGTTTTTACTCTGAGTGAAAGGGGGCCATTGCTTCATGTGGAGAAAAGAAATGATAAGACATTGGGGCCAGCGCTGTGGCGTAGCAGGTAAAGCCACTGCCTTCAGTGTCGATATCCCATATGGGCGCTGGTTCTAGTCCCGGCTGCTCTACTTCTGATCCAGCTCTCTGCTGTGGTCTGGGAAAGCAGTAGAAGATGGCCCAAGTCCTTGAGCCCCTGTACCTGCATGGGAGACCCAGAAGAAGCTCTTGGCTCCTGGCTTTGGATTGGCACAGATCCAGCCATTGCAGCCAACAAGGTAGTGAACCAGCAGTTGGAGGACCTCTCTCTCTCTCTCTGCCTTTCCTTCTCTCTGTGTAACTCTGACTTTCAAGTAAATAAATAAATCTTTTAAAAAACCGTATATATATACGAAAGAATTGGCAGGACATGACTAAGATTTTAAAATAATCACTCTGGGGACTGCCATTATGGTATAGCAGGTAACGCTGCTGCCTGCAATGCTAGCATCCCATCTGGGTGCCAGTTTGAGTCCCTGCTGCTCCACTTCCAATCCAGCTCTTTATTAATGGCCTGAGAAAAGCCGCAGAAGATGATCCAAGTGCTTGGGCCCCTGCCACCTATGTAGGAGACTCGGAAGAAGCTTCTTGGCTTATGGGTTTGGCCTAGCCCCGTGCTGGCTGTTATGGTCATCTGGAGAGTGAACCAGCAGATGGAAGATCTCTCTCTATTTCTCTCTGTGGGGAGCAACTCGGACTAGACTGTTACTCGAATTAAGACTTATTCTATGCATCTGCTCTCCCACAATATGGCGCTGGGAGAGGAGTAGACAGCTTCTACACAGCTGCCTTTCACCAACTTGACAAGCTGTAGGAGCTGCTCCTGATTGGAGGAGAGCAGCGTACTCGGCGTGTGGGTAGCAGAGTTGGGATTGGTGGAAGAGGACTATAAAGGAGGAGAGAGACAACATGCACCAGGAACACCTGAAGGAACACCTGAGCAGCCCCCGAGAGAGCCGGCCGGCGGTGTGCCGCTCCCCCGCGGAAGTGGGGAAAGTGGCAGGGGGAACCGCCCTTCCACGGAGGTGGAAGGGTCGGTAGCCAACCCGGGAAGAACCAGCAGCAAACCCGGGGAGGGCCGAGCAGACAAAAGAACAGCGCAGGGTCCTGTGTCGTTCCTCCATGAAGAGGGGGAGCGACACTCTCTCTCTCTTTGTAACTCTGCCTTTCAAAAATAAATAAATAAATAATGCTAATTGGAAATAGATTAGGGGTAGAAATAGGTGACCTCTTAGCAGTCTTCTAGAATAATGCAGGTGAAAAGCAGTGTGGCTTGGAACAGTGAGAAGTCATTATATTTTAAATACACTCATGTTTTGAGGGTAAATCTCAAATAGGATGTCTTCATAGACTGGACATGAGGTATTAGAAGAAGAGAGGACTCCAGGTAACTAGCGTGATGTTAAACAACTGTGATCTTTTTTTTTTTTTTTAAAGATTTATTTATTTATTTGAAAGTCAGAGTTACACAGAGAGAAGAGAGGCAGAGAGAGAGAGAGAGGACTTCCATCCGATGGTTCACTCTCCAGATGGCCGCAACGGCCGGAGCTACGCCGATCCAAAACAGGAGCCAGGAGCTTCTTCCGGGTGTCCCACGTGGGTGCAGGGCCCAAGCACCTGAGGCATCTTCCACTGCTATCCCGGGCCATAGCAGAGAGCTGGACAGGAAGTGGAGCAGCCGGGTCTCGAACCGGTGCCCATATTGGATGACAGTGCTTCAGGCCAGGGCGTTAACCCACTTCGCCACAGCGCCGGCCCCAAACAACCTTGATCTTAAGCAGCCACATTCAATACTATATGCATATGCCCCACTCCTGCAGGTCTGTCCACTGCTTTTTAGGCAATGGCAGTCCTTTACCTAGGGGGCAGCTGATCAGTAGGCAAGAAGTTAGCCTGTACGGTGTCCTGGCATGAAAATCCTGCCCAAATTCTTAGCAAAAAGTGGTGCCAAATAGAATATTCTTTCAGAAACCAGAACTGATGAGACGGGAAGAAAATCATCAGTGAGAGCAGAAGCTGAAAGAGAGAGAAAAGGCAATATTCAGACTTCATGAGTAAGCAGAAACCATGAATAAACAGGAGCACTGAGCAAACAAAAGCCGTGAGGCAGAAATATACAGTGTAATAACAGAAATGATAGACGATAACCAAGACAGACCATATTCCCAGGAGGGAGAGGCAATAGCCAGGCCCGACTCACAGGCCAATCCTGAAGCCAGATGGTGGTCTGCTCCTGTCACCACAAATGGGTCAGTGGTGCTAGATAGACCAAATGACAGGTGTGCACCAGGCATATAGAGTCAGGCTGGAATGAGTGCCATGGAAGCCAGAACTACAAAAGAACCAAAGTTATGAGAGTGCAACGAAGGCAGAGAAAGCAGAAGAAAGCTGTTTGCTGAGAGAGGCAGAAAAGTGTAGTGGATGCTTAGAAAGAGGCACAGAGGGTGGAGGAGGCAGCCACGTGGGAGGCGGGACTGTGTCTGCTCTTCCCATTTTATACACATCCCAGAATGCCCTGGCTTTGCTAAACCCTGCATTTTACAGCTCCAAGAGATTGCCTCTTATATACTTTGTAAATGTCTCCTTTTTTGCTTGAACTAGTTGAGTAATTTTTGGTTTAGGCCGAGGGATACAGATGACATATTTGGCTGGAAGTTTTTCAGTATCTATCTCAGATTTGAGCAACACAGACAATGTGAAAAATGGTGACATTGCAAATATTTGGTATAAAGAAGAATGAACTGGAATCATGTGAAGCATTTTATATATTTTTTCTCATTTAATCTGTAGTGTGAGGAGGTACCATCACTAAGGCTCACAGAAATTTAATACCGACTGGCATTCTATTCTTATTATTTATGGATACTGTAATTGCAAATTTATTTACTTGCTAAAATTTATTTTTAAACCCAAATCAGTACTCTGGCACTTTTGTAGTCATTCATGGACATGCTCAGGGAAGTGAATAGTTTGTGCAGTCCAATGTGTACATTCCTAGCTGAGGTTGAACAAAGTAATACCTTGCCTTTCTGTTTCAGCTCTTACACTGTCAACAAGGAGCTTTTTGAAGTCTATTTCATGCTATGCTTTTCTCATTTTTGTGCTCTTATTTTGTGATTTTGCTATTTAAAATGGCCCATAATCATAATGTTGAAATGCTGTCTGGTGCTCCTGAGCCCACGAGGCTTTTACCTTATACAGAGCAAATACAAGTGTTAGATAAGCTTCAGTCAGGCAGTTAGAGTGCTGTCGGTCATGAATTCAGTGTTAATGAATAAACAGAGTATGTTAAATAAGGTGTCTTTAAACAGAAATACAAATAAAGTGAGATTATGTTTTGATTGATTGATGAAAATGTGACCAAGTACTGATAGGAAGCTAACCTGGCATCTCCCCTAGGAGTTCTTTAGCCAATGTTAATTCAGTGTTCACAGAGACTTTATGGAACATAACTACTGTGAAAAATGGAAAGCAGCTGTAATGTGTCCAGGATCAGAAGAGTGGAGTGCTCAGCTCCAAAGCCATGCCCCTCTGATTCTGGACACCTTGTGCTCATTTATCCCACTGTGCTACCTTTCAGAAGAGAAAGAAAAACTCTTCTGCTCAGTTTCCAGTACTTCTAACAATACATAATGCTGCTTCTCCTAGAACTTATTGATTACTTGGAAAATGAACAGGCATGAAACAATTGAAAAGCATAAGATAGTCTACATTAGAGCTGGGATAGCAACGTGTGGCACATTTACCCTTGTTCTTCCCTTAAATGCTGTGGCAGGCATTGCTAATCTATTACAGTTTCTTTTCTGCTAAGTGTAGGTGGGTTTTCAGAATCCTTCTTAACACAGGTCTCAAGGCAACTGTTCAGAGTTGATCAGAGTTGGTTTCTAAGAGGAAACCCTATATTCCTTGCATGATGACCTATGTCCTTATAAGATAAAGTATATGCTTGGAGAAACTGGATGCTGTCAGGCCTAAGGAACTTTAGAGCTTAAGCATATTAATCAGTTTGTTTCCAAGCCCAAACACCATGATAGCTCTGAGTGGCCCAGCAGGCTATGTTTTGGAAAGGTTTTATGGTGTCCTATGTAAGCCTTTGTTCCCACAAGATTCGTTATGAGGGGACATCTTTCTCGTTTAACACTGAATCGCCTGTGTCTAGAACACCATCTGGCATAGAGTTTTTAGCCAGTGATGTTTGTTGATGAGTTTTTAGACACCAAGAGAGAAAGAGCTCCAAAGAAGGGCGATGACTGAATGGAATTTTTAAGGGCACAGAGTGGGGCCAGCACATTTCGGGCTAGAGCTCTTTGGAGGAGGCCCTCAAGGGATCATACACAAAACTGAACAAGACAAGCATTCTATTGACTGTGCTGCTTGTCTTCATTTCTCTTCATTCTCTTCCCTCTTTACCTCTGGTAACATGAACCTCAGAATTCCAAGCAGGAATAGTGTGGAGACACACACAGAAGAGGAGTCATGAGGTGCACTGCATAAGCTCACACTCCTTTGGTATTAAGAAGGATAGGGCCAGCGCTGTGGCATAGTGGATAAAGCCACCACCCGCAGCACCGGCATCCCATAAAGGCGCCAGTTCGAGTCCCAGCTACTCCACTTTTGATCCAGCTCTCTGCTATGGCCTGGGAAAGCAGTGGAAGATGGCTCAAGTTCTTGGGCTCCTGCACCCACGTGGGAGATGAGGAAGAAGCTCCTGGCTCCTGGCTTCAAATTGGCGCAGCTCCGACCGTTGCGGCCATCTGGGGAGTGAACCATTGGATGGAAGACCTCTCTCTGTCTCTACCTCTCCTCTCTCTGTATAACTCTGACTTTCAAATAAATAAATAAATCTTTTTTTTTTTTTTTTTAAAGAGGGACTTAATACTACAGGAAGCCTTTGGAGATGTGATTAAACCCCAAGGGTTCACCTTTATGAGTGGATCTATGCCTCAGAAAAGATCTGGAGGGAAATAGCTTAGGCTCTCTTTGCCCTTCTGGCTTCCATCATGTGAGGACACAGCAGCGCAGCACCATCTTAGAAGCAGGGAACAAAGCCTGCATCAGACACTGAACCTGCTGGTGCCTTGATCTTGGACTTTCTAGCCTCTAGCATTGAGAGAAATACATTCCTGTTCTTTCTAAGTTGCCTAGTCTCAGATATTTTGTTATACCAGTATTAACAGACTAATAGATATGTTGATCCAATTTTTGTTAATGAAAAATGTAAGAAGCCTATCTATCCATACTACTTCACAGCCTTATCTGATAGTAACTCTTGTTAACTCAATTACTGCCTGGGGACAGTTTATACACACTATCATAATCATTAGCCACCAGTTCCTAAGATTTCCCAGAAGTGGCTTGTATTTTTTAGCATACACTTAAAGACACACTCATAGGAAGGCCTTCAAAAAGTTCATGGAAAATGGAATTAAAAATAAGGTTATTTTTGGGCCGGCACCATGGCTCAATAGGCTAATCCTCCGCCTGCAGCACCGGCACACCGGGTTCTAGTCCCGGTCGGGGCGCCAGATTCTGTCCCGGTTGCCCCTCTTCCAGGCCAGCTCTCTGCTGTGGCCAGGGAGTGCAGTGGAGGATGGCCCAAGTCCTTGAGCCCTGCACCCGCATAGGAGACCAGGAGAAGCACCTGGCTCCTGCCATCGGATCAGCGCAGTGCGCCGGCTGCAGCGCGCCAGCCCCAGCGGCCATTGGAGGATGAATCAACGGTAAAGGAAGACCTTTTTCTCTCTGTCTCTCTCTCTCTCACTGTCCACTCTCCCTGTCCAAAAAAAAAAAAAAAAAAAAAAAAGTTTATTTTTGAAGCTCACTTTATGTGCATTCAGTGGTTAGTGTGGTGTAAAAAATTTGTTAAGCATCTATGAAAGATATATCATATGTCACCTTACTTTAAAGGGAAGGAAAAGAAGGGGCTAACATTTATTGAGAACTTGCTCTGTACTGGGAGTTTTATTCATAAATTCACTTTAATTCTCATGACAATGCAGGAAAACAGCTTTTTTCAATTGTGACCTCTTTACAAGGCTCTTAAAAAGGGGTAGGACTCAGCATTTTACCCCTTCTCTGATTCAAAGTTTTTTTTCTTTCCTGTTTACCTGACTAGCTGTTAAAGCAAAAGAATGAACCAGAATGAGGAGGTTCAAAATCCAATCAGTAGAGTTAGCCTTGTTATTTGTATATCCAGGAACTCCTCACATGAGTGGATTGGGCTTTAGGCTCACCCCACCTTCAAGACCAGTTCTGCTGTTAACAGCTTTATGTATTTGGGAGCAATGTAGTATTTAAATAGGAAAAGCAGTGAAGTGAGATTCTATTAACGTAGGCGTTTGAAGACCATTAGACTGGAATCTGACCGCAACAGCCCTGTGATTCTGAGAGGTCTTAGTTGTTCCCAGATCATTAATCAATTCTGGGTGTATAGCAATAGCTTTGAGAGGGATGGTGATCCTTAGAATGAAAGAGACCATGCAATGTGTTTCTTTGTGAATAAAGCAGAAATTAAGATAGAAAGAAATAAGATTCTCCAGGCATTTCTCCACACCACAGGCAGAATGTGAGCAGAGAGGAAGTCGGGCTTTTGTTGGATTTGATGCTGATGTGGCCCCAGACAGCGGAAGTTGCTGCAGAAGAGGAAACCCTCACACTGATGGTGAATGGGTATGACGAGGGGCATCAGATATTTTGAGAATTGTTCCTTTCAGAAACCGTATCTGGTTAGAATATCTTCTGAGATTCTGCCTTGCTGTATAACTGATCAGCTCATGGTTAGTCAACGAGATACTCTCAAAGCAAGTGAAATCGCATTAATGTATCATTTTAAAAAATATCTATAAGGAGATAACAACTTTGAAAAATTTTATTACCTTATGAGTTACAATGTCTAGGTGACTTACCATCTTAACAGTGACAAAGGATAAAATGGAAGCCACATTTTCTGTTCATTCAAGGATCTACTCTTATATCTGCTTCCCCAAGTTACTCCTTAGTATCCTTCAAAGAAGACTATTAAAAATAACCAGCAGTTATTGTTGGAGCACTTTAATGTTTATAATGAATAATTTATCTAAAAGAGTCTCATATTGTCTTCCCAAGTTCACCTTACTCCTCTTTCATAGTTATAGGATTTCTAATTTTTTTTGGAAAGAGAGACAGACAGAGATCTAATCCACTGGTTCACTCCCCAATTGCCTGCAGCAGCTGGGCCAGGCTGAAGTTGGGAGCCAAGAACTCAATCCTGGCCCCTGATTTTGGTGGCAGGGACCCAACCACCCAACCACTTGAGCCATCATTGCTGCCTCCCAGAGTCCACACTAGCAGTATGCTGGAATTGGGAGCTGGAGCCAGGAGTTGAACATAGATGCTTACATACGCATCTTAACCATGAGACCAAATGCCTGCTGTGGATAATAATTTTTGACTGTGTATAAGGTTGCCTGGAATTTGATATCTTTTCTTGTAGCTAAGTGCAGCCATATGACTAAATTCTTGCCATTGAGACATTGGCAGAAATGTTGTATGAAAGCGTCTGGCAACTTTCTTCCAAAGACATCGTGCATTTGTCCTTTTTCTCTTCTTCATATCTTCCTCCATCTTGCTTCCTGGAACAAAGGTGTGATGACAGCCATTCTGGTCACCATCTTGGACCATGACGATGAAGGCCACACCTGAGAAATAGAGGGCAATGAGGTGAACCTGGATCCCTGAGGCTGTGGGAAACAGCTCTGTACTTTCCCCCCGAGTCTAAATGAGAGAAAAATAAACTATATTGTTTAAGGCACTTATACCTGTATCTTGCACCAATAACTAATGCAAACTGATAGGCCCTATGTATTAAGTACTATATTATCCCAGTTTTGCAAGTGAGAAGTTTGTGACTTAGCCAGTTGAAATCATTTGCCAATGTTGTTCACCTAGTAGATGGAGGAGTCAGGATCTGAATTCTGATTTTTAGCAAAACCCATGAGCTCCCCTCCTTCTCGTTGTTCACTTTCAGACCATAGGATGCTAGTCTTTGACCTTCTGTGGCCTGTAAGAAGCCTTTAGCAAATCTCCCGATGGTGTCTGTCCATGAGACAGTAGTCTCCATTTTATCCTGATCATCGTCATCTAAGTTTCAATTGAATGTCACCTTAAGGATTCTGGAGTGTCCCTGCTGCCACTCAAGGGCCTGATTTGTATGAAGACTCTTAGGCCTCCTAGGAGAAATAGAACTTGGAACTAATGATTGGCACCCTAGAGAGATGGTTCATCAGAGATGGGATGATGAAGTGGACCTTAGCCTTAAGGGGAAGACAGAGGCTCTAGTCCTAGGAGGAGGACAAGGGCACATCCATGTTATTATGGGGCACAAATCAAATAGGTGAGGGAAATGGAGGTAAGTGGTGCTACAGGGTGAGACCTAGCCCCAACCTTAGATAATTAAAGGAGGTCTATGGCCTTCTGTTTGAGTCCAAACAGTTGTTTAGATGTCATACTACTTAGGTTTGCTGAAGAAGCTTTCTCTCTGTAGAGGGGCGATTTCCTTCCATTTTGGGACTAGAGCATGCTTGAATAGTGTGAATGAATAGAGATACAGTTGGCAGTGATGATCAAGGCTGGGGAACAAAGGAGGCAAATTGGCAACAACAGCAGAAAAAAATGGGAAGTGAGAAAGTGTACCCCCTTCCTCTTGACTGCACATATGTCACGAAGGGGAGAAAAAGAACAAGTGCTGGATAAGGGCCAGGTAGTTGGTGTATTTGAAGACCTGGTACAGGCAGACTTGGGGGTATTTCTGAAAACATGCCTCTTTGGAACTTTAAGGAGCTATTAAGGCCGGCGCCGCGGCTCACTAGGCTAATTCTCCGCCTTGCGGCGCCGGCACACCGGGTTCTAGTCCCAGTCGGGGCACGCCGGATTCTGTCCTGGTTGCCCCTCTTTCAGGCCAGCTCTCTGCTGTGGCCAGGGAGTGCAGTGGAGGATGGCCCAAGTGCTTGGGCCCTGCACCCCATGGGAGACCAAGATAAGTACCTGACTCCTGCCATCGGATCAGCGCGGTGCGCCGGCCGCAACGCGCAGGCCGTGGCAGCCATTGGAGGGTGAACCAATGGCAAAGGAAGACCTTTCTCTCTGTCTCTCTCTCTCTCTCACTGTCCACTCTGCCTGTCAAAAAAAAAAAAAAAAAAAAAAAAAAAAAAAAAAAAAGGAGCTATTAAAAGGTATGCTTCATAAGCCAGACAGAAAATGCCAAATATTATATGATCCCACTTGTATGACATCTGTAGAATAGTCAAATTCATAGATGGGGAAGGAATATTGGTCTCAGGAATGGCAAATTACTGTTTAATAGATAAAGAGTTTCAATTTGGGAGTGTCAGAAAGTTCTGGAGATGAATGGTAGTGATGGTTTCATAACAATGTGGGTATTCTTAATTCTACTGAATTCTACTCTTAAAAGTAGCTATGTATATATATATATTTTAAAGATTTTTTTTTATTTGAAAGTCAGAGTTACACAGAGTGGAGAGGCAGAGAGAGAGAGAGAGAGAGGTCTTCCATCTGCTGGTTCATTCCCCAAATGGCCACAATGGCCGGAGCTGCGCCAATCTGAAGCCAGGAGACAGGAGCTTCTTCCGGGTCTCCCACGCGGGTGCAGGGGCCCAAGGACTTGGTCCATCTTCTACTGCTTTTCCAGGCCATAGCAGAGAGCTGGATTGGAAGAGGAGGAGCCGGGTCTCGAACCGGCGTCCATATGGTATGCCAGCGCTTCAGGCCAGGGCGTTAACCTGCTGTGCCACAGCACCAGCCCCAGTTATGTATATTTTCACATACACACACACACAGACACACACACAGTGTGTTTCAATATCCTGAGCATACATTTTCCCCCCAAACTCCACTGCCCATTGAGCAGAGGGATCCTGGTATTCCAGCAACTGTATGTAGAAATCCTGTACCTTTTGTTTATTCCTAGCTGTGACCCTGTCTTCTGCCCCATTCCTGGATTTTCTTGCTTCTCACACTGAGTTTCTTCTTTCTTTTTAAATTTTTTTTGTTTATTTGAGATACAGAGAGACAGAGCTCCTATCCACTTGTTCATTCCCCATATGTCCACAATGACCAAAATAAAAAGTTAAGCCCTCCCAAAACAGACCTTATTTGGTGTACCTTCCTATATTTAATCCAAATAAATACACTATTTCTCCTCCTAGTTCCTGTAGCAATTCCTAAATATACATATCTGCCACTTGGAGATCTCCAGGAGGTAGTCCTAGACCAAATTGCAGATATTCCAATCCAGTAGATGAGGGTTGTGGGGAGCAATTGGGAGCAACTCGGACTAGACTAAGTTATTGGAATTAAGACTTATTCTATGCATCTGCTCTCCCACAATATGGCGCTGGGAGAGGAGGAAACAGCTTCTACATAGCTGCCTCCAGTTCAACCAATAAACTGTAGGACCTGCTCCTGATTGGAGGAGAGCAGCGTACTCGGCGTGTGGGTAGCAGAGTTGGGATTGGTGGAAGAGGACTATAAAGGAGGAGAGAGACAACATGCACCAGGAACACCTGAAGGAACACCTGAGCAGCCCCCGAGAGAGCCGGCCGGCGGTGTGCCGCTCCCCCGCGGAAGTGGGGAAAGTGGCAGGGGGAACCGCCCTTCCACGGAGGTGGAAGGGTCGGTAGCCAACCCGGGAAGAACCAGCAGCAAACCCGGGGAGGGCCGAGCAGACAAAAGAACAGCGCAGGGTCCTGTGTGGTTCCTCCACGAAGAGGGGGAGCGACATAATGGTGCCGTGACTCGGATATGAAGCCTAGGCAGGGTCTTGTGTCGTTCCTCCATGAAGAGGGGGAGCGACAAGGGTGAAGCTAGAGTTCTGTATTTGAACAAAACTGTTTGGTGATTATTTAGAATGTTGATCACATCATCCTAATTTTCAAGGCTCAGTAGCCACATGGGGCTAGTGCCTAACATATTGGGCAGTGCAGAAATAGACCACTTCCATTATTGCTGAAGTTTCTAGTGCATAGAGCTTAGTTGGACCATTGTTATGAAACCATAGCACTTACTGTGCTGGTTAGCAAATGTGGCTTTATCCCCATCTTTCTTCCATATTCCAGAATCTTACCACAACATCTGAACTGTCATTCTCTAACCAGAAAACGTCCCTATAGCCTCACCTCTGACTATTCCCTTCGCCTTGTGGCACTTCAGGGCTGGGATGTGCTGTTGGGGTCCTCTTTGCTCCCAGTACGTGCTTCCGTGCTCTTGTGAGAGACTCCCTCTCCTGAAGGCTAATACCATTTGGCTATGAACATTCACTCCCTTTTTACTGCTTTACTGTCCCCTCATTCACTGGAGACTTTTACACTTAGCTCACGGTGTTCCTGTTTACCTCAAACCTTGCCTTCATCTAGGATAATGTCAAAGTCCTGCTAACAATTGGTCTTTTAGTTTCTTGACCTTTTCCTCTCCAATAAAAATAGGAGCTAGCACTTGCTATGTGCCAGTTCCTGTTCTAAGAAATCAGCATGTTAGGTATTGACTCGTTTGATTCCATGACTGCCCCGTAGCACAGGTCACTGTTATTATCTTCTCCATTTCACAGATGAGGAAACAGTTAAGGAGTCTGCTCGTGGTTGTGCTTCCTTACAGCACTGAAGGCAAAATCTAAATCCAGGTGCTCCAGCCCAAGAGAGGACATGCTTCAACACCATTCCAAGTAGTCTCCTTCCAATGACGATCTTTCCTCCACTCCATCTCTGCCACCCACTTTCACTATCATACTGTGACTCCTGCTATCACCTCTACCTGTCTCATCTTCAGATCACTAATTCAGGCATTCCATCTTGTAACCAACTTCCTCTTGCACCAGCAGGGGAATAAAAACAACAAAAGTCAGTGTTACAAAAAACCATTGTTTAGTGACCAGCACTGTGGTACAGCAAGTTAAGCCATGGCTTGCCGTATGGGAGCTGATTCGAGTCCTGGTTGCTCCACTTCCAATCCAGATCCATGCTAATGTGCCTGAGAAAGCAACAGAAGATGGCCCAAGTTCCTGGGCCCCTGCTTGCATGTGGAAGACCCAGAAGAAGCTCTTGGCTCCTGACTTAGGCCTGGCACAGCCCTAGCTGTTGTGGCCATTTAGGGAGTGAACCAGCAGATGGAGGATCTCTCTCTCTCTCTGTCTCTCCTTCTTTCTCTCTGTAAATCTACCTTTCAAATAAATAAATAAATCTTTTTTAAAAAAAGAAAAGATAAAAAATTTTAAAATAGCATTGTTTGCAAAATCTAGGGAGCTAATTTAATTTGGAATTCTGTATGAGCTATGAACCTAGTTACCAGCTTTTTCCAACTTTAAAATTTCTTACTGTTAAAGCACCTTGCTTAGAAAATTTTAAATATTTATGTCTTCAACAATTGTCTCAAAATAATAAACTGTACAATTCTTGTCATTACAAAAATCTGAACTCCCCCTAATGGGACTTGTTAGTTTTTCTGTGTTTTCTGCCAGTGTAAATGTGAAAAGCTTTGCTTACATTACATTTTGAAAATGCATTTTGTGCACTTGAATTTTGCCAAATCTCCATGTGAAGGTTAGATCTAAGTAGATGAATAAAGTTCTGTGCATGTTTTGAAAGTTTTTTTTTTTTTAAAAGGTAATGGTGGCAATAGCAAACACTTATTTAGTCATTCATTTCTCACAACAGTTGTATTTAGAGATAGATATGATTACCATTGTTTTACAGATGAGGAGACTTGAAACATAGAGAGGTTAATTTGCATGCACAGGCCATCAGCTCATAAGTGGCAAAGCCCGAATTGGAAGTTCCAGAGTCCACATTCTTACCTGTTGTGTGAAGGATGATAATCCTGGAGTTGTGGGAAAAATAATTTTCACCTAGTAATTTTTTTTTCAAAACACGCGTTCCTACCCTCCAGTTCCAAATGTCTATTTGTCTGTTTGAAAAAACCTTTCAGATGATCTAGATATGTGCTTCATGCTCTCAACTACAAATTTAGATAGTTTCTGCAACCTCCCATCCTGGTGTTCTGGTTGAGTTTAACCTACCAAGTCCTGCTGGCCTCGGTGAGAACTTACAGAAACAGGACAGGGCTGGGTCTGTGGGTGGAGGCACTGCAACTAGCAAGGCTGAGTAAGACAAGCACTGGTATCAACAGCTTGAAGAAGCTGGAGTTAGCAGGGATGGCTGTATTTCTCGATACACACGTTATACCTGATGTGTTGTTACTGTTCTCTGGTTTAACCTAATAGTCAGGAAGAGGACCAACTGCTCCACTGGGGATAGCTCTGGGCAGCAGTTTGCTGTTCACTAATGTGATGGTTTCTTCTACAAGAAGAAAGCAGAATGAGAGGAGTGCAAAGAAGGTATTCTTGGCACCGGTCTGGGGAAAAGCAGTCTGGCTGAAACCATTCAGTTTCCTTGGCCAGGAAGCAGCAATCTACATAAACAGGAAGTGGAGAAGGTTGGGGGAGAGGGTAGTGGTTAGTTGGTGAGAAACAAGAGCTGACACAAGATGGTGTTAAGTGGTTACATGCAAAAGAGCTTCAGATTCAGGCACAGGTTTTGCATGTTCATTATCCCAGCTCTCTCGGGAGGCCTATTTTCACCAGGATGTCTGTGTGCTAAGTGTTGGGTCCTGTTCTCAAAAGGCTACATATTTGAGTGCCTGCTTTTTGCCTGTTGCCTTCTGTGTAGTTTTATTTTATATCATTCAATCATCTCAACATCCTGTTAGGATGGAATTAGGTGAAAAAGCTGGCTCAGAGGGAGTAAGTTGCTTTTCCTAAATTCATTCACATTATACCATTTTATAGCACCTTGAAAATTATCTCCTCTCATAAAATTGACTGTTAAGCATATCTATTAGAAAGGCAGATTAACTTTCTAGGGATACCATAATAAGCATCATAAATTTGGTGGCTGAATACAACAGAAATTGAGGAGCCAGTGTTATGGCTGTTGTGACGCCAGCATCCCATATATGTGCCAGTTTGTGTCCTGCCTGCTCTACTTCTGATCCAGCTCCATGCTAATGCACATGGGAAAACAGGAGAAGATGGCCCAAGTGCTTGGGCCCCTGCCACCCAACATGGGAGATCTGGATGGATCTCCCAGCTACTGGCTTCGGCCTGACCCAGCCCTGGCTGTTAAGGCCATTTGGGGACTGAACCAGTAGATGGAAGATCTCACTCTCTCCCCCTCTCTTTGTAACTCTAACTTTCAAATAAATAAATACTCTCCCCTCAAAAAAAAAAAAAAAAGCCAATAGAAATCTATTTTCTCATTAGTCTGGAGACTACAAGTTGGAAATCGAGGTGTTGGCAGGGCCATGCTCCTTCTAAAGCCTTTATGAGAGAACACTTTTGTGTTTTGTCCAGCTTCTGGTGTCTCTGGACATTCTTTGGCTTGTGGCTGTGATGTGGGAAGATAGTTAGCTAATAGGGAGGAGCTGAGGTTTGACAGCCCCAGCTGACCTATGTGGTATCATGCCCTGAGGCATGGCAGCTCCAGCCCTGGCTAGCCATTGCACCAGCCATGTCCAGCTCTCACAGGATAGCCTGGCTGACCCACATGACAGCCTGATCTGAAACATCCAAACCCTTCCGGTACACCACTCAAAACTCCCTTTCTGGGAATTGCCTAAACCCATCACCAGCTCCCCTCTCCCCATGTCCGTGTAGCAGAAAGTGCAAGTTCTGCAATGTTGCAAACTTAGAATCAGCTGGAAATATCCAGTATGGCTGCAGGCTGTATCCCAGTGATGTCTTTTAATAAACGTGTAGTAAACTTACCATGGCCAGCAGTCCTGCTCCTATCATACCTGATGCCATGACAGTTCCAAGATTTCCCAAAAAAAAAATATGGAAATGGGGAGAACTCAAGCTCTGCCCCAAACTCTACCCTCTTTGAATATTCAATTGAGCCTCACCCCAGATACCACCCTCTATGCCTCCTGATAATGTAAAATGATGGCCTGAATATTGATGTGTCTTCCTTCCTTCCTTTCTTTCTTTTTTTAAAGATTTCTTCTTTTTTTTTTTTAGACATTTATTTTATTTGAAAGTCAGAGTTACAGAGACACAGAGGAGAGACAGAGAGAGAAAGAAAGATCTTCTATCCTCTGGCACCCCAAATGGCCACAGTGTCTGGGACTGGCCCAGGCTGAAGCCAGGAGCCAGGAGCTTCTTCCAGGTCTCCCACATAGGTATCAGTGGTCCAAATGCTTGGGCCATCTTCTTCTGCTTTCCCAGGCCATTAGCAGGGAGTTGGATTTGAAGTGGAGCAGCTGAGACTTGAACCGGTACCCAAATGGGATGCCAGTGCTACAGGCAGTAGCTTTACCTACTATGACACAAGGATTTTTTTCTTTGTGCTTTATTTTTTTAAAAAAAGACTTATTTATTTTTGAAAGTCAGAGTTACAGAGAGAGAGAGAGAGGGAGAGACAGAGATCTTCCAATCTCTGGTTCATTGTCCAGATGGCTGAAATGGCCAGCTCTGGGTCAGGCCAAAGCCAGGAAGAGCTTCATCTGGGTCATCGCACGTGGACGGACGGCAGGATTCAAAAACTTGGGTCATCTTCTGCTGTTTTCCCAGGCCATTATCAGGGAGCTGGATAGGAAGTGGAGCAGCTGGGACATGAACTAGAACCGGCACCCGAATGGGGCTAGCATCACAGGTGATGGTTTTACACAGTATGCCACAAGGCCGAGAGAGAGAGAGAGAGAGAGAGAGAGAGAGAGAGAAAACTTCCACACACTGGTTCACTCCTCAAATGGCTGCAATAGCACAGGATGGCTCAGGTTGAAGCCAGGAGCCAGAACTCCATCTGGGTCTCCCATGTGGGTGGCAAGGGCTGAAGTACTTGGGCCATCTTCCACTCCCTTCCCTGACACATTAGCAGAGAACTGGATTGGAAAAGGAGCAGCTGGGACATGAACCAGTGCCCATATGGGATGCCGGTGCTAAAGGCAGTGACTTGGCCCACTACACCACAGCACTGGCCCATGCAGTTAAAAGTGTGTGCTTTTCCTTTGCTTTAAGTAAATCCTGCTTTCCTGTACACGTTTATGTCTCCTTTTGAATTTCTTCTTGTGATGGAGACAAGAACCTGGACCAAGCCTAGCCAGGCCATCTCCATGACAATTGCGTAACTCTAATCTCCGCTTCCAATTTTACTTGGCCTTTCCTCTTTGTACTTGTTTTCTCTTTTTTATAAGGATATTTGTCATTGGATTTAGGTCCACTCAGATGATCTCATCTCAAGATCCTTAATTACATCTAAAAGACCAGTTGTCTAAATAAGGTAACATTTGCAGAGGCCAGGAATGAGTACATGGATACATCTTCTCTGGGACATTCAATCAACTATAAGGGATTTTATTATTAAAACATAGAGGCAGATTTTGTAGCGTTTTAATAAGAACTGTGGAATCAAGAAGAATATTCTCTTGATTAGAGTTTCCATGTTCAGATCTCTGTTCTTTATTATTTTTTTTTTATCTTTTATTTAATGAATATAAATTTCCAAAGTACGTCTCATGGGTTACAATGGCTTTCCCCCCCATACCGTCCCTCCCACCCACCACCCTCCCCTTTCCCACTCCCTCTCCCCTTCCATTCACATCAAGATTCATTTTCGATTATCTTAGTATACAGAAGATCAGCTTAGTATACCTTAAGTAAGGATTTCAACAGTTTGTTCCCACACAGATCTCTGTTCTTTAAAAGAAAAAAAAATTTTCTAAAATGGTAATTGAATATCCCCCAACTGACTGCTCTACTGAACTGCCGATCCCTTGGGGCTATCAGAATTTCAGAGCAAGCAAGGAGTGTGACACACAGGCATGTATATTTTGAAAATGCTCTTAAAGTGAAAATGATATTTTCCTCCTACAATGCATGCACACACATGTAATTGGGAATTGCTTCTCTGAGGGAATGCTATAACCCAGGCTGACAGATAAGGGGGATCCTGAGGATAAATTGTTCGTGCATTGAGAAAAGAGAGAGAAATATTCCCCAGTAGTGATCCTGGAGGCTAAAAGTTGGATCAAGCTGAAGAAAATCCTCAAATCCAGTTGGGGTACCTACCAACTGCGAGGGAGTGACTCTGTTGTCCATGTGACCTGTCTGCAGTACATGGCACTCTGTGTGAGACCTTTCATTGGCTCCCTATGAATACTGGGTGGATTTCAGATTCCTGGAGAAAACATACAAGAACTTTGCAAGATGGCCTTGACTCTTTTTAGAGTCACCTCATATTACTTTTCCTTAAAGACTATCTGCTTTTGCCACACCAAAATTCTTGCCATTTCACAAACATGTCTTGTCCTTGATTGCTTTCTCTAGACTTGAACATTCTGTTCCATTGGCTTGGGATGCTGTTCCCATTTCTCTCGCTGGTAATTCCTACTGATAGATACATCAAGACCACTCTTCCTGTCACCCTATCTATGACCCTGCATTAACAAGCCTCTATATCGTCTTCATTGAGTTGGCATCTCCCTCTGGTGTGATTCCAAGTCATTCTGTTCATGGGCACTATTCTTTTTTATTTTACTTATTTGAGAGGCAGAGATACAGATAGAGAGAGGGAGAGACAGAGAAAGGTCCTCTAACCGCTGGTCTATTCCCTAGAATGACTGCAATGGCTGGAGCTGAGCTGATCTGAAGCCAGGATCCAGGAGCTTCTTCCAGGTCTCACACACAACTGCAGGGGCCCAAGCCCTTGGGCCATCCTCCATTGATTTTCCAGGCCATAGCAGAGAGCTGGGTTGGAAATGGAGCAGCTGGGACACAAACCGGGGTGCAATTGGGATTCTGGCGCCACTGGCAGAGGCTTAGCCTATTACATCACAAACCTGGCCCCTCATGGGTACAATTGACCTTATATCCCATCTACTCATCTCCACTCTTTTATAAGAGAACTTTTAGAAAGATAGAACTGTGTCATGTTCATTCTTGAATCTTCAGTGCCTCACAGGTGCTCAATAAGTGCTGAAAAAAATGAAAAGACTGGGTCCTGATGGGTTCAAGTATGAAAATACTTGGTTTGGTGACAGTGGGATCCATACTTTCAGTCTTAGTGAATCTGCAGCCCAGAGCCACAGGCAGAAAAGAACATGGTGGCTGGCGCCGCAGTTCAATAGGCTAATCCTCCACCTGTGGTGCCAGCACACCAAGTTCTAGTCCAGGTCGGGGTGCCGGATTCTGTCCCGGTTGCCCCTCTTCCAGGCCAGCTCTCTGCTGTGGCCAGGGAGTGCAGTGGAGGATGGCCCAAGTGCTTGGGCCCTGCACCCCATGGGAGACCAGGAGAAGCACCTGGCTCCAGGCTTCGGATCAGCGCGATGAACCGCCCACTTCGCGCCAGCCGCAGCGGCCATTGGAGGGTGAACCAACTGCAAAGGAAGACCTTTCTCTTTCTCTCTCTCTCTCTCTCTCTCTCACTGTTCACTCTGCCTGTCAAAAAAAAAAAAAAGAAAAAAAAAAAAGAAAAAAAAAAAAGAACACGGAAGCAGTCCTGGAAGTTAGTCTGGAAGAGGCACAAGAAAGAATTATAGGAAACTGAGAGCGAGGTTATTCAATTTGAAGCTTAGTAGGGGTAGTTTACAACAGTTTAGGAGCCTCAATCTGTTCTTCCACCTTCAGCATAAAAACTACTGAGGTGGGATCTTTGCAGGGGTTCCCCATCTCTATCAGGACATCACATCGGAAAGGGTGGGAATCATAGATGAGCTACAATTATGAAGTATCGATACTGACGCCAGGGAGCTGTGTGGTTATGGACTTAATTGAGGGAAAGAGGACAAAAGGAAGCACATGTGAGAGACAAGAGAAGAGGGATCTGATTTTGGGCTCTACTGGCTGGTATTCATATATTGGTAAAGAATCTGTTACATTCTTGGTACCTGCCACTCTTAGGCAGTTCTGAAGAAAATAAACCATTTTGCTCACCACTGATATTTGTTCTAGGGCATATGACCCACAGAATGGAAACTGCTAATGAGGTCTTAGTGTAAGATGTCTTCTCAAGTATGAAATTTATTTATTTTATATAAATAAAAAATTTTTTAAAAAGAGGTCTTCTCCAAAGATGTTGGTAACCTCTGAATCAGTTGGCTCAAGTAGCACAGTTTAAACAGGAGTCCAAGAACTTAAAACCAGAAGGCATATCAATTGGACAAGTTACTTAACTTCTATGTGCCTTTGACTTCCTTTTGAGTAAAATCAGTATAATAATTGTATGCAGTCCATAAGGTTGCCTTTAAGATACAATGGCTTAAAATGAGTAAAGTTTTTAATAAGAGTGATCAGTAAGCATTATTCATCAGTCAACTTTTCATTGCTACAACCAAATATTCAAGAGAAGCTTATAAAGATAAAAGGCTTATTAGCTCACAGTATAAGAGGTTCAAGTCCAAGATTGGGCAACCCCATTGGTTTGGCCTCTGATGAGAGTAGCTGATGGCAGTGGCAGAGAGCTTGTGGAGGAAGGATCATGTGGCAAGCCAGAGAGAGTGGCTGAACCCAACTCAGGATTGTATAACCAATCCTCTTGCAAGAACTATCTCACTGGGCCCACCTCCTAAACACTATAACTGGATTGTTTCCACTCTGTTAGTACCATTAACTTTTGACTTTGGGGTATGCATGTCTGCATGAGTCAGGGAGTCAAATTATATTCAAATCATAGCACTATTATAACTCTTAAGAGGCAAACACATTAAAGTACCACATTCTGAATTTAGATAATAATAGTTATCTTTTTCTAGCATAATGGAACCTATATTAGTCAAGACTCTCAGTTGTGAGAGAAACCTAACTCAAACTAGTTTAAGTAATAAAGAAGGCTTTATTAGTTTTATGTGAAAAACTCGGTTATCTATACCAGCTTCAGTATAGTTGGCTTTTTTTTTTTAAGATTTAATTTATTTGAAAGGCAGAGTTATAGGCAGAGGCAGAGAGAGAGAGAGAGAGAGAGAGAGAGAGAGAGAGGTCTTCCATCTGCTGGTTCACTCCCCAATGGCAGCAATGGCCTGAGCTGGGACGATCTGAAGCCAGGAGCCTGGATTTTCTTTCAGGTCTCCCACGTGGGTGCAAGGGCTCAAGCACTGGGACCATCTTCTGCTGCTTTCCCAGGCCATAGCAGAGAGCTGGGCCAGAAGTGGAGCAGCCGGGACTTGAACCCGTGTCTTTATGGGATGTTGGCACTGCAGGCAGCGGCTTTACCCATACATCACACCATAAATAAATATTTTTTAAAACAGAGATTTAATTTACCGTAAGAAAGGCAATGGAAAATGATAGGGATATATTTATGTTTTATGGAGACTGAAGCTTTATAATTTTGAGCCTCTAAAAAATCTGTCAAATTATAAACTCAAATTAGACATAAAAGTGAGTTTTTTTTAGAATGAGAAAATAAATCATAGTAAGTTATTAGAATCTTAGAGATTTAGATTCTTTCCTTTTAAGAATATTGAGGCACCTTAGCAAATGCTAATTTGTAAATGTTTGTTGAATGTAACCTGGCTTCTCTCCCCACAGAGAGCACTCTGTAACTCTCAGCATCTCCCAGCACTTACAGGGACCCACTCAAGTGAAGGACTCTGAAGCTTAATCTACATTTGCTTCACAATAATTACTGCTTTGAACACAGGACAAGTAAACACTGCAGATGTGCATTTCACACTAGCAGAGTCCTTGTTTTAGAGAATAGAAGTCTGGATGTATATCCAACTAACTGCTCAGGCCACCACATCTGGAGAACCTGGGATCTTGGCAGTACAAATGATCATCATTTTGTACTTTGTGGCACTGGCCAAACCCGGCTGGATATTTGCTACACTGATTTTAACAACTCTGCACTCACGTAATTCAGTGCTTTAAAAGACTGTGTTTTATTTGGCACGGATGCTTTCAACAAACTTACAGGGACTGTTGGCCTTGGGAGCCAAAAGCTGAACCTGTCCTGCCACAGCTCCTGGCCATGTCAATTTCCTCTTCCATCTTCTCTGCCTTTCTTCTACCTCTTACTTTTCTTTTTCCTCTCGTTCTCCTGTACCTTTTCTTCTTCCTTCTTTTCTTCCTTCCTGATTGCTTTGACAGATCATTGAGTTCAGACAGTACATCACACATGAGGCCTAAATTATGAGCAAATTCCATTGACGTCAGGCCATTTGTACAACCAGTGAATTTGGCTCAATTTTTGGCGTTTCTAAGCTGTGTCCATTTGAGATGCAGACTAGTGCCTTCAGGGCAACAGAGGCATTCCAGATGGTGGTGTTCAGATAGGCTGCCTCACATGCTCCCTCCCATCTGGGCCAGTGCTTGGAATGCCATAGGCCACTCACTGCACATCACCACAGCTGCTGTTGACTCTTGGAAGGAGCGTAGCAAACACACTGTGACTTATCAGGGGAAACCTGCAGATGATTAACTCTGGGCCCATTACAGGCTGCATTTCCACTCAAGTGGACTCCAGGCTGGGGGGAAAAGCAGAGGGAAGGCAGACAGCATGGAACACCAGGAGTTTGACAGTAATCATAAATGTTATCCCTAGCAAAGGAGACATAACAGTAGGAGAAAAAACATTTAAAGATAGATAAATTTGGGTTCAGTTTCATGTACTACCTGTGTGAACTCAAAATATGGTGGTAGAGATTTTCTGACTTTGTTTCTCCCACCTCTGCTTCTAAAAATAGCAGCCTCTTCTTCCAGGCACTTCTTTCCTAGTGCATATGTCCTCAGGGCTGTATCCTTCTACCCCAATCCAATTTCACCCCTACCCCTGATTGGTAGTACCTGTTGGAGTCAACTACAACCCCCTGCATGTAACACACAATCACATAATTTATGTAAGCCCATTGAAAACTTTTAAAATTTCCATATTGGATTAAAGCTATATAAGAATGTTAATGTATCTTACAATTCCAACAAGGGATCAGGGAAAAATAGCTGTCATTCTAGCTGGGAAAAATGGAGATAACTGAAGTAAAAAAGCCATGCCTCCACTTCTCTGCATGTCTGGCAAAATACCAAAATTTATTGAGGTAATATGGGATTATATGTATGTGAATTTTCCTGGTAGCTGAAAGTTAGTCCTTCAAGGATAAAAGAACCTGTTTGAATGACATTACTCACAGATTTTCTTTTCCTTCCTTCTTTTCTTTTCTTTTCTTTTCTTTTCTTTTCTTTTCTTTTCTTTTCTTTTCTTTTCTTTTCTTTTCTTTCTTTTCTTTTCTTTTCTTTTCTTTTCTTTTCTTTTCTTTTCTTTTCTTTCCTTCCTTCCTTCCTTCCTTCCTTCCTTCCTTCCTTCCTTCCTTCCTTCCTTCCTTCCTTTTTGACAGGCAGAGTAGACAGTGAGAGGAGGGACACAGAGAAAGGTCTTCCTTCCGTTGGTTCACCCCCCAAATGGCCACCACGGCCGGTCCGAAGCCAGCAGCCAGGCGCTTCCTCCTGGTCTCCCATGCAGGTGCAGGGCCCAAGGACTTGGGCCATCCTCCATTGCACTCCTGGGCCACAGCAGAGAGCTGGACTGGAAGAGGAGCAACCGGGGCAGGATCCAGCAACCCGATTGGAACTAGAACCTGGGGTGCCAGCACTGCAGGCGGAGGATTAGCCTAGTGAGCCACAGCGCCAGCCTACTCACAGATTTTCTAACATATTTTGTATGCACTTCCCTTACTTTTTGTTTTCCTTTTGTGCTCTCTTATTTTTTTTTTAAGATTTATTTCTTTTATTTGAAAGTCAGAATTACAGAAAGAGAAGGAAAGACAGAAAGAGAGAGATCTTCCACCTGCTGGTTCACCACATGGCCACAACTGCCAGGGCCGGGCCAGGCCAGACAGGAGCCAGGAGCTTCTTACAGGTCTCCCAAGTGGGTGCAGGGGCACCAGAACTTGGGCCATATACCATGCTTTCCCAGGCCATTAGCAGGGAGCTGGATCAGAAGTGGATCAGCTGGGACTTGAAAAGGTGTCAATATGGGATGCTGGCACTGCAGGCTGTGGTTTAACCTGCAGAGCTGTGAGGAGTCAAATGGGTGATAGGCAGTCAGGGTGGTCCCCTGGAAGAAATTTGGAACAGTGAGGTGCCTGCTCCCCCTAAAAGGTTATCTTTAGCAGATCAAAGTGTCTTCCTTCCTTAGGATTCTCCAAATTTACAAATCTACCATGAGAATAGCAAGGGAGTGGTGATTCCCACCTTCCCACCCCGCACTGCCCTTATGGGTTATTTTTTAATCATAAGCAAGCCAGACAGGATAGAGAAATGTATGTAAATTGAGTCTTTTGTTGAGTTTATCTCCACCTTGTTGATTGACAGTTTGGTCCCCAATATTGTGCTTAAAACTCTGAATGCTATGAAGCCTTCCTCTCTTGGAAGCCCCTCTCCATACTACTCCTGCTGGAGGTCCTTGATTCTAATAAGTCCTTTTAAATCTCTCTGGGTCTGATGCTCAAGCTGACTTACCTCAAACGGTAGAGTTAGAAACATACCAGGGGATTCCAATTCAATCCCATCAAGGTGGCATGTACCAATGCCATCTCACTAGTCCCAGTGATCAATTTCTGTTCACAGTTGATCATAATGATAGGACTAAGAACCAAAGGGATCACATAAACAAGAATAGTGTCTGCAAATACTAGCTGATAGAATCAAAAAGGGAGAGAATGATCCAACATGGGAAGTGAGATACACAGCAGACCCATAGAATGGCAGATGTCCTAAACAGCACTCTGGCCTCAGAATCAGCCCTTAAGGCGTGTGGATCTGGCTGAAAAGCCCATGAGAGTATTTCAGGCATGGAAAGACAAGACACTCTGGGGAAAAAAAAAAAAACCTAAATGAAAGATCTCTGTGAGTGAGATCCCAGTGGAAAGAATGGGTCATCAAAGAAGGAGGTACCTTTCTCTGAAGGGAGGAGAGAACCTCCACTTTGACCATGGCCTTGTCTAAAAATTATCAGAGTCATTGAACTCAGGGGGCTTCCATAGCCTTGGCAGCTCATGACAAGAGCCTAGGGTGATTACTGATGCCATAAACAAGAGTGTCAATTTGTTAAGTCAACAACAGGAGTCACTGTGCACTTACTCCTCATGTAGGATCTCTGTCCTTAGTGTGCTGTACATTGAGATTTAATGCTATAACTAGTACTCAAACAGTATTTTTCACTTTGTGTTTCTGTGTGGGAGCAAACTGTTGAAATCTTTACTTAATATATGCTAAACTGATCTTCTGTATATAAAGAGAAATGAAAATGAATCTTGATGTGAATAGAAGGGGAGAGGGAGTGGGAAAGGGGAGGGTTGCGGGTGGGAGGGACGTTATGGGGGGGAAGCCATTGTAATCCATAAGCTGTACTTTGGAAATTTATATTCATTAAATAAAAGTTTAAAAACAAAACAAAACAAAACAAATCTCTCTGGGTCTGCTTGGAAATTTTTCTTCCATGCGAGACAAAGAAAACTAACCGAGGTAAAAATAATTTCTCCGCCGCTGTTTTCCCGTAACAGTGCGACAGCGTTGGCCCCTTTCTCTTACTTACTAAATCCAGGTACCACATTTAAACTTTTCTGGACAGCTCAGGATCCTCATGAGAAGCATCAGTTAATAAGCTGTGTGATAATACAGGCTGGGGCTGTTTGATTTGATTTTGTTTTTGCTTTTTAGCTCGCACTTCCTAACTTTTGTCTGCAGCACAGAGCAAGCTCCCAACAGGGACGAGCTTGAGGTCCTCTGGCCTCACTCAGGGCCAAAGCCCTGACACTCTTCCTGTCTTGTATCACCCCCTTCCTGATGTGTTCTTGCATTCCTCTGGCTCCTGAACTTCTGTTTGCTTCCTGCTTTTAGTCCAGCAGTTTCCCTTTAGATGTCACCTGTGATATCGTTGCTCTGTGACTGACCTTTGCTCTTCTTCCTCTTATGCCAATCTGCCTCTGCCCTTGGGCCCTGTTTTGCCTCCAGCTGGCAACTGTTCTGAGCTGGGCTGGGGTCCCATGACAAGGGATCAAATGCTGGTGTTTCTGTCTCCTTTCACATGGTTAAATGGACTGGGATCATTTACTGCAGGGACAAATAACCTATGCACTACAGTAACCCCCAGAGTAAAATTTAAAATAGCTGGGAATAGAGGAAGGGTAATAGAAGATCTTAGTACTACCGCAGCGTGCAGTTGGAATGGAAATCAGTTCTCTGGAAAGTGTCGATTGTCCTTTTTACTGATTAATTAGGTTACAAATGCTCATTTGGAACTGCCAAATTTCCAAGCCTGACAGCTAGGCTGACTGCTGGCCCCCACCCAACTTTCTTGTTCCCTCTCTGCTGATCCATTTTCTTTCTGCTTCTGCAGGCCGATTTTTTATCCCCCTGAAAGTGGTTCAAAGAAGTAAAGCATAAATATATGTCTATATACATGTTGAAAGTAGATCATACATTTCTCAAGTCCATGTACAGATGTCCTTATGTAAAGCTGTAGGAGGGACCTGTGTTGGATAGTGGGTTAAGCCACTGCCTGTGATGCTGGCTAACCCGCCACTTGCAATGCTGGCATCCCATATGGGCGCTGGTTTGCGTCCTGGCTGCTCTACTTCTGATCCAGCTCCCTGCTCCTGTGCCTAGGAAAGCAGTGAACTCATGTGGGAGACCTGAAGGAAGCTCCTGGATCTTGGCATCAGCCCTGGCCATTGTGCCATTTTGGGAGAGAACCAGCAGATGGAATCTCTCTCTCTCCTGCACTCTTCCTTACTCTCTAAATGTAACCCTGACTTTAAATAAATAAATAACTTGGGACTGGTGCTGTGGTGTAGTGGGTAAAGCTTCTGCCTGCAGTGCTGGCATCCCATATGGGTGCCGGTCTGAGTTCTGGCTGCTCCCATCTAGCTCTCTGCGATGGCCTGGGAAAGCACTAGAAGATGGCCCAAGTCTTGGGCCCCTGCACCCACATGGGAGACCCCGGAAGTTCCTGGCTCCTGGCTTCGGATGGGTGCAGCTCCGGCCATTGTGGCCATCTGGGGAGTGAACCAGCAGATGGAAGATTTTCTCTCTCTGCCTTTCCAATAAATAAAATAAATCTTTAAATTAAATAAATAACTCTTCAAAAAAAGTTGTAGGGAACGCTGCAAAGGATGAACCATTGCCAAATTAAAAGCTTAAATTATGTATAAACTTTTTAGTCACCTACTGAGAATCTGGTCAAACCTATGTTCTCAACAACCCACTGAGTAGCTGCTCCTCTCCCCTCTTTTTCATGGAGCCCTCCCACAAATCCTGACACAGAAAGCACATAAAAGTCCAGCCTGGAGGCTCCAACTTAGAGACTTATGCAGAAATCTGTCCCTCTGTTAGTACCCTTTCTCCTTACCCTATGCCTTGTTCTGCTGGCCTTTGATCCTGTGGCACACTTCATTGCAGTGGTCCACAACCCTGTATGCACATTGGAATCCATTTAGAGAAATTTAAAAAAAAATTCTGATGTCCAGACCCGGCTACAACCAATTAACTCAGAATCCCTGAACGTAGGGCCTAAGCATGGAATCCTCTGCACCTATCCCCACTTTTTAGTGGGAAAATTTTTGATATAAGAATGTCGGTACTCACCACCTACATTCTACTGTTAGCATTTTATTATACATCTCTGTCTAGCAAATTTTATTACCACATGTCTATCCATTAATATCCCTCTATCCTCTAATCCATCCCATTTTTTTTTAATTTACTTATTTGAGAGAGAGAGAGAGAGAGAGAGAGAAACTCCCAGCTGCTGTTCACTTCCAAAGTGCATGAAATGTCAATGTATGCAGGTTGTGACAGCTAGGAACTCAATCTAGGTCTCCCACATGGGCAGCAGGAATCCAATTGTGAGCACCACTGCTGCCTCTGAGGGCCTGCATTAGCAGGAAGCTGGAATCTAGAGCCAGAGCTGGAGCCAGGAATTGAACCCAGGCACTCTGATGTGGGACACAGGCATCCTAACTGGTGTCTTTACTGTTAGAAATGCCTACCTCTTCTTATTTGTTGAAATATTTAAAGATAAATTAATTACCAGGGATGAAGGGAGAGGGAATAGGACATTATCACTTAATTGCTACAGTTTCTCTTTGGGGTGAAGAAAGGATTTGAAAATAGTGCTGATGGTTGCATAATATTGTGGATGTAATTAATACCATGGAATTGTATACTAAAAATAGGTGTAATGGCAAATTTCATTGTATATAATTTAACCACAAAATATGTATTCATAAAATATTTGTTTGAAAGACAGAGAGAGAGAGAGAGAGAGAGAGAGAGAGAGAGATCTTTCATCCACTGGTTTACTCCCTAAATCCCTAAATGCCTGTTACAGACAGGACTGGGCCAGGCCAAAGCTAGGAGCCTGAATGGATTTCAATCCAGGTTTTTTAATGTGGTTGTTAGCAGCCAAACCACTTGAGCCAATCATTTAGTGCATCCCAAGATGTACATTAACAGGTATTGGGATCAGGAGCAGAACCAGGACTTGAAACCCAAATGGCTTCCTAACCACTGTATCAAGTACTCATGCTGCCACACAAGTTTTTTAAAAAATAAATGCAGATAATAATATATTACTCTCTGAGACTGGGTAGTATGCATATAAGTATTTTTCTTTATTATTTTTACTGTGTATATTATATTATATTATATTTACTGTGTATATATATTATAGATATTTCATTTTATCTACTGAGTAGAGTTGTAAATACCTAGGAAAATACCTTGACGGTTGTTTCTGTCAGGAACACCTCTCTCTTTTCCTTACCTACAGTATTTCTATTTTTCTTTAGGATTATTACTTTTCCCCTTCGATAAATCTCTCTCTTGCTACTATAGCTACCATAACCTCCTCCTCTTTTGAATTTACTTAACCTCTTTGCTCTTTATATGAACCCCAAATTAAATACCAGTTCATTTCATAATCCTTTTCATTTCAGATAGAGTGATTGCATGCTGGCACTAGTTTCAGATGCATTTCCACCTTCCCTGGCTCTGCTTTGCTATTGTCTTTCACAGACTTATTCTTTGGCTCTTGATTGGTTAAAGCGACGAGAAGCATTACAAGAAGGGAAGGGAACAACCAGGATATTTCTCACTCTGTTTTCCTGCTTCCTTTGGAGTCTGGCAGTCTCCTATTTGAAGTCCCTCCCTTCCTGGTCCCTGTTCTACTTGGGTAATTTTCACTCCTTCTTTCTGACAGTCCAGGTTTCTTGAGTCTGATAATATCTTCTTCCCCCAGTGTCACTCATGCAGCAAGGGAAATGACGTCTTGATTTTATTAATCTGTGAATTATTTCATCATTCTTCATTTGGCTTCTCACCCTTCCATTCATCTACCTAACTAATCTTCTGTAAAAAAAAATAATGCTTTCCTCTGGAAAGCCTATTGTTTTTCCTCCTGGCTAGATCCCAATTGATACCATTACAATATATAGTGAAAAGAGCCCAGGCTTGGAACTAGGCTTGGAACTATATATTACAATATATAGTGAAAAGAGCCCAGGATGTAGGAACCTAAGTTTGAATCTGGTTGCTGACTCCATGAATGTGGGTAAGTTACCTAACCTCACTGGGAGTTCTGACACCTGCTTCATTAGGTTGCTGTGTTAAATGGCATACCATATGGCCATTGCCTGTACCATAGTTAGGACTCAATGACTATTATGGATTCATAAACTCTTTGACAGCATGGCCATATTCTTTCTTTGTGTGCCAGTGCTTTACTTTAAGATGTTTATCACATTATTGCTGTTAAATTTTGTTTCATCCATGACTTATTGGGCACCTGTTATGTGTTAGCAATTGTGTTGGGCACAATTATAGGAAACCTTACAAAACAAAACAAAACAAAACAAAACAAAACAAAACAAACAAAAAAACACAGCTCTTGCCTTCAATATGTTGATCCAGGCCAAAACCAGGAGCCAGGAGCTTCTTTTGGGTCTCCCACATGGATGCAGGGGCCCAAGCACTTGGGCCATCCTCCTCTGCTTCCATACACATTAGCAGGGAGCTGGCTCTGAAGTGGATCAGCTTGGATTGAAACTGGCACCCAGATGGGATACTGGCACTGCAGATCATGGCTTTACCTGATACGCCACAGCACCAGCCCCTCCTTCTCATATCTTAGGTCTTAGATAAAATGCCTTCCTCAAAAATGCTTTTCTGACACGCCCATCAGAAACAGCCATTCTCAGAGCAGGTGTTCGGCACAATAGTTAAGATGCGGCTTGGAACATGGGAAGTGAGATACTCAGCAGACTCATAGAATGGCGGATGTCCTAAATAGCACTCTGGCCTCAGAATCAGCCCTAAAGGCACTCGGATCTGACTGAAAAGCCCATGAGAGTATTTCAGGCATGGAAAGCCAAGACACTCTGGCAAAAAGATCTCTGTGAGTGAGATCCCAGTGAAAAGAACAGGTCTTCAAAGAGGGAGGTGCCTTTCTCTGAAGGGAGGAGAGAACCTCCACTTTGACTATGACCGTGTCTAAACAAGATAAGAGTCGGAGAACTCAAGGGGCTTCCATAGCCTTGGAAACTCATGACTGGTGCATAGGGAGATTACTGATGCCATAAACAGGAGTGTCAATTTGTAAAGTCAACAACAGGAGTCACTGTGCACTTACTCCTCATGTAGGATCTCTGTCCTTAATGTGCTGTACACTGAGGCTTAATGCTATAACGAGTACTCAAACAGTATATTTCACTTTGTGTTTCTATGGGGGTGCAAACGATTGAAATCTTTACTTAATGTACACTAAACTGATCTTCTGTTAAAAAAAAAAAAAGAAATTATCAATTCCCAACTTGACTCTCACTGGGATTAAACATGACAATAGGTCTGATCTGATTTCATCATCATTTAAAAAAAATCATCTATTATTTTTCACTTTATGTTTCTGTGTGGGAGCAAACTGTTGAAATCCTTACTTAAGGTATATTAAGCTGATCTTCTGTATATTAAGATAATCGAAAATGAATCTTGATGTGAATGGAAGGGGAGAGGGAGTGGGAAAGGGGAGGGTTGTGGGTGGGAGGGACGGTATGGGGGGGAAGCCATTGTAACCCATGAGTCGTACTTTGGAAATTTATATTCATTAAATAAAAGATAAAAAAAAAAAAAGATGCGGCTTGGGATGCCTGTGTCCCATATGGGTGTGCCTGGGTGGAAGTCCCAGCTCCACTCCTGATTCCAGCTTCTTGCTAAGCTGCACACTGGGAGGCAGCAGGTGAGTAGTTGGGTTCCTGCCATCCAAGAGAACTGGGATTGAGTTTCCAGTTCGTGGTTTCAGTCTGGCCTATCACTGGCTATTGTGGTATTTGAGCAATCGACCTGCAGATGAGAGATGTCTCTATGTGTCTGTGTCTCTCTCTAGTCTTACTGTCTTTCTTTCTTTTTAAAGATTTATTTATTTATTTGAAAGAGTTACACAGAAAGAGAAGGAGAGGCAGAGAGAGAGAGAGAGAGAGAGAGAGGTCCTCTATCTGCTGGTTCACTCCCCAATTGGATGCAATGGCTGGCGCTGTGCTGATCCAAAGCCAGGAGCCAGGAGCTTCCTCCAGGTCTTTCTATATGGGTGCAGGGGTCCAAGCACTTGGGCCATATTCTACTGCTTTCCCAGGCCATAGCAGAGAGCTGGATTGGAAGTAGAGCAGCTGGGACTCAAACTGGCACCCATATGGGATGCCGGCACTGAAGGCGGCAGCTTTATCCGCTATACCACAGCGCTGGCCCCTTACTGTCTTTCAGATAAAACTCTTTAAATACCATTATCATCCTAGTTATATTTTATAATTATCATTATGTTTCACTTTTCTCATTGTGCTTAGTATTATCTGAAATTATTCTATTTGTTCACTTGTTTATTTTCTGTCCTTCCTCTATTAGAATGTAGGCTGTGTGGGGGCTGGTGCCGTGGCTCACTTGGTTAATGCTACGCCTGAGGCACCAGCATCCCATATGGGTGCTGGATTCTGTCCCAGTTGCTCCTCTTCCAGTCTAGCTCTCTGTTGTGGCCTGGGAGGGCAGTGGAGGATGGTCCAAGTGCTTGAGCCCTGCACCACATGGGAGACCAGGAGAAGCACCTGGCTCCTGGCTTCGGATCGGCACAGCGCTGGCCATTGCGGCCATTTGGGGGGTGAACCAGCGGAAGGAAGACCTTTCTCTCTGTCTCTCACTGTCTAACTCTGCCTGTCAAAAAAAAAATATATATATATATATAGGCTGTGTGAGTACTGGGTCTCTGATACATGGTGGAAATTAAAGAAATATTTGTTAAATGAGTGAATGTAGAAGGTACTATGCTGAAAGCTTCATATGGATTATCTCATCCACCTTTCTCAGAACCCCCAAGTAAATAGCACCATTAGACTTCCTTTTTCTCAGATAAGAAAACAGGTTGTACAGCTAGAAAACAGTAGGACCCAGATTTGAATTCAGGTGATTTGATTCTAGAACTCATTCTGCGTTAGTTTACTTAACTGCAGGACTTCTTAGAACTCTCTGAATCTTTAAGAGAAGGAAAGCATGAAACATTGTTCAGACTTACTGGGCCACCAAATCTTCTTTCTCTGTGAAATGTTCCTGGAGTTTTATGGGTATACTTTTGGAAATACTGCCATAAGGTTTCTAACCCATATGAGTGAGACATTTACAGGTCAGTAACATAACTTCATTTCAATCCCATGTGGTCCAACATACCTGAGAAACATAGTGGGATGAGGGAATAGAGGCCCGCTCAATGGCAAAAGGAGGACAGTCAAAAGTTGTCTGTAAAAAAAAAAATTGAAAAGCCTGGGTATCTTGTGAGAGAAAGGAGCAGAATACAAATGATTCAGAGAAAGACACAAAAATCACCTTTATTTCAGCCAGCTCTATGGCTATTCAGAATGTGATCCTAAGAAAGCAAATTGTTAACTTATAGAGGAGCCTGTAGATCACTAGTGGGTACATAGACACCGGTGGTGTTTACTCAATATCTATTCTCTTTCTTCCTCTTTTCTAATAAAAACCCCATGTTTCCCTTTACAGTTCACCCTCCTTCCCTCAGCTTTTGCTTCTCTTAGCCAATAACTCTTCTCACCAGTGAATGATGTAGGTTGCCTTATGTAGTCCTGGTCAGTAGACATAAAGACAATTCTACTGAGGACCTCTCAGAAGTTTCCTAGTTTGTGGAAAAGAGACACACAAGAAGAGATGTTGTGTTTTCATGTAATGCCTGGAACTGGACAACGCAAAGATTGAAAATGAGAATGGCAGAACAGGAAAACAGAGAGAACTTGGATTTGTGGTGACACTGTTTAACCAACTTCTGTCCTCATGTGGACTTCTATTATTTGAGATATTCAATGGTTCTTAAGTTTTTCTGTTACTGTGGCCAAGACATCTCAATTGATAGTGGTAGGAAGTAGAACTCTTTAAACCCCTTCCCTGTGTTCACACTGATTAGAGTGGGAGCATTTAGAAGTAGCACCACAGTAGGGAGGCAGTCCAGGTACAGAGATCTATACCTCTTTAGCAAAGAATATTAATGAACTTGGGAAATTGATGGCACAGAGGAAGGGATTTCAGCTTATATTATGTCTAGAATACATGTAGATGGCCAAGCAACAAATAATTTGGTACTCCTTTAACCAAATGTTCAGTACATGTTCAATATTGTACAAACTTTTTTTTATTTAAGAGGCAGACAGAAAGAGTTCCCCATGCTGGTTCACTCCACAAATGCCCACAATAGCCAGAGCTGAGCTGGGGTCAAACCTGGGAGCTGGGAGAGCAATCCTCACATGGATAGCAGGAGGCAAATCATGTGTGCCATCAGTCGCTGCCTTCCAGAACCTGCATTAGCAGGAATCTGGAGACAAGAGCCAGAGCTAGGTATCAAACACAAATACTCCAATAGAGGAAACGAGCACCTTGACCACTAGACTAAATGCTCTCCCTGACTCATTGTTACTTATTTATTTATTTTATAAAGATAATTCTTTTTCTTTTAATTTTTTGTTTATATATTTATTTTATTTACCTGAAAGGCAGAGATCTCCCATCTGCTGGTTCACTCCCCAAATGCCCATAAAAACTTGGACTGGGCCAGGCTAAAGTTAGGAGCCTAGAACACAATCTGGGTCTCCCATCTCATGGCAGGGACCCAACCACCTAAGCCATCATGTGCTGCTTCACAGGGTACACATTATCAGGAAACTGAAATGGAGAACAGAACCCGGGTTTGAACCCAAGGACTCTAATAGATGATGTGCTTATCTCAAGTGGCAACTTAACTAACTGAACCAAACACCCTTCCCTCCATATTATTTAATGGGAATAAGAATATCTTATCTCCTACTAATTGAAATTATAGACTTTATGTTTTGAAATAAGAGATTTATTACATATTGACTATAATATGATACTTTAACTTATTTGAAAATTTTCTATAGCATAATATTGAAGTCTAGTTGTCATTCATAGTGAAGTTAAAGGTAACATACAGGTATTGTTATTATGGGTTAAAAATATGTCAAATTTTTTATTTCTGTCTTTCACATTGACATTCCTTTCTACCTTATGTAATTCTTATTCTGCCTTAAGGTTTCTGATGTATTTTTAAAAATAAATATTTATTTGAAAGGCAAAGCAACACACACACACACACACACACAGAGAAAGATAGAAACAGAGACAAACATACAGAGGTCTTCTACCTGCTGGTTCACTTCCCAGGCACATTAGAAGGAAGCTGTTTGGGAGGGAAGTAGTCAGGACTCTAATTAGCACTCCAACATGGGATTCAGGCATTGCTGTGGTAGCTTAACCCCCTGTGCCACAATGTCCACCCCTGTGCCTTTTCTTTCAAACCAGATGTCTTGAGAGGAATTTTAAAGACATTAAATTCTATGGGGCTGGTGTTAGGGTGTAGTGAGTAAAGTCGCCACCTATGACGCTGGCATCCCATATGGGCATTGGAGAGTCCTGGCTGCTCCACTTCCAATGCAGCTACCTGCTAATGGCCTGGGAAAAGAAGTAGGAAATGGCCTAGATGTTTGGCCCCTACTACCCACATGGGAGACCCAGAAGCATCTCTTGGTTCCTGGCTTCAGCCTGGCCCAGCCCTGGCTGTTGTGGCCATTTGGGAATTGAACCAGTGGATGGAAGATTCTCTCTCTCTCTCTCTCTCTGTAACTCTAACTTTAAAATACATGAATTAAAAAAAAAAAAAGCTGCTTCATAGGCTGCTGTCCTCCATCCCAAATCATGAAGCTAGCTGATTGCATTCTTGGCTGAGCACCTATAGATATGGCCTGGAGAAGATGTAGATTTCAGTCTGGTCCCTTGGATTATTAGTAACTTTGGTGGAATAAGAGATTTGCTTTGATAAGACAATCTTGTCTACATGCTCCTTTTGGGGAAAATCAGATTGCCACAGACTTTAGATTCTGATTGCAACATATTTTTAGATATCCCAAGTAGCAAAAGTGAGCAGCCCTCACACCTATCCCAGGAACTTGCTCAAATAACTTATCCAAGGCCACACATCTAGTAAATGTAAGAATGATAATTAAACCCTGAGTTATATAACTTCAAACACCTGTGCAAATAACCATTCTGCTGAATGAGACTTCTATCAAAGTTCATGCCAAGCAACTTCACGCATGAGAAAATCCTGTGAAGGGTTTACTATCAGAAAAAGATTGAGACCCATGCCTACCCCTACCCTTCACCACTCTAACCTTTCACTTCTACCTCAAATTTAGTCAATCATTTCACCTTCAGTATTGAGAATTCACTGACTTCTCAGCACATATGCATGACTTCATGCGTCACACCCACATAGTGCACATGGATAGGTAAGTGGATTCTAGCTCAGGGTCAATGGGATTATCTCCAAGGGTACATTTATTATTTAGATTGCTCTCATTGGGGGAAGAGGATCTGGCAGGATGGGGGAACAAATGAACTTTGGTTTGGAGCGAATCTCAGTTACTGTGATGGAGATGGTTTCCCAGAATGGGGAACTTGGGCAAAAGTTTCTTGAGATATGAAAATGCAAGGCTATCACCAAACTATTTGGGTGTAAGAAGGAAAGTTTTCCTGTTTATCACCACCTCTCTGGAACACTGTTGAGAGAAAAGAGTGGATTTAGTTGCATACCTGGTACATTAATTAAGCAGAGACTCTGTGCCAAGTTTACAGCTCCCTTTAGTCCCTCAAAGATATGAAAGAATGAAAGTTATAGAAACTTGTTTCTTTATTTTTTTTTTTTTGAAACTTGTTTCTTTATATGTATGCATATTATCTTGTAGTTTTAAAGTCTGCAAAGTGAATGAGATCTGACTTTTTGGGAGGGAGGAATGGGGAGTCATGCTTATAATCTTACAGTAGCCATATTTGTATAGATACCAAATATACCTATTGTTGGTGCAATGGATGAGGCACGATTGATGTTTAAATAAGTAGACTTGGTGGGCAATTGCCATTGTTATTTTTTTTAAATTTTTCTACTATTCAGACAAACAGAGAGAAAAAGACAGAATTCAGCCCAACTGAGTTCTAGTTGCATTTATACTAAAAGCAAAGATTAGTAATGTGGGCTCAACAGAAGAGACCTAGACTTGAACCATTTCAGTTTTTATCCAAGAATTACTTTCAGAAAGGTGAATGACCCCAACAGGAAAATTTGTTTTTACTTTCGCTTTGTAATTGTGTTTTGAGTTGTATTTTACTCTAATTTCCAAGAATTTTAATGGCATACAAAATATTTCATGCACAGACTAAATAAATACCCAATATAGATAAAATTAATTTCCTAAATTAATGTCTTACTTCAAATTCTAGCTCTTTAAGCTTACTGGAAGGGACATTTGTAGTCAGAAGAAAAGTATTTTAATGTAGGGAAGAGTTTGCTAATAGTGGTTTTTTTAGGGGATTTTGTAGCAGATCAAACAAGAGATTGTATGCTGACTTTTTTGAGAAAATTGTCAGTCTTCTTTTCTCTTCTTGTAGAGGAATCAAGCTGTAACCTGTAAACCTATCAATAGAGTTGTGGAAATGAAACTTCTCTCTGCAATTGATTTCCTGGAATATACGTTGATACTGATTTCCAGTTCATAATTTTATGGATCTGTTTTCTGTTTCACTACATCTCTGCATTTTATATGAATACTTTAAATCTGTTTCTTGAATTTGTAATTAAAAGATCAACTAGCTACAGTCTAAAAATAATTCAATTGAGGCTAAATATTTGCTACTTTTAGCATGCCTAATTATTTCCATCTTTGTCTTGCCAAATAATTGCAAGTCTTAGAATCTTATTTTCCTGCTTTTCACTCAGTTTTATAAAATATCTTCAAACAAAATGTTCAGATTATTTCATGGACCAAGACTGTTTTATAGATAATACACACAAACTAGAACCCATGACTGATGATGCCTTATAAAACCTTATTAATCGGTCTGCGCCGCGGCTCACTAGGCTAATCTTCCGCCTTGTGGCGCCGGCACACTGGGTTCTAGTCCTGGTCGGGGCGCCGGGATTCTGTCCCGGTTGCCCCTCTTCCAGTCCAGCTCTCTGCTGTGGCCCGGGAAGGCAGTGGAGGATGGCCCAAGTACTTGGGCCCTGCACCTCATGGGAGACCAGGATAAGTACCTGGCTCCTGCCATCAGATCAGCGTGGTGCACTGGCCACAGCACGCCAGCCGCAGTGGCCATTGGAGGGTGAGCCAACGGCAAAGGAAGACCTTTCTCTCTGTCTCTCTCACTGTCCACTCTGCCTGGCAAAAAACAAACAAACAAACAAACAAAAACACCTTATTAATCAGCACATGTTTGAGAGTTCCAGTGGACAACACAGAAGAAGAGTATTATGAGCTATCAAGGGACAGTGTCAGGATCTCATTCATCTGAAGGTCATTAGTATTGAGAAACATGTTGCTCAATCAATGTCTTCATGAAGAATTGATTCCCTTCCTGGACAGTGGAAAGGTATGCTAATTTGATAGGCTTTACTTGATTTTGAAAATACTTATTTGTTTATGTTCTGTGTGGGTGCAAACTGATGAAATCTTTATACTAAATCAATCTTCTGTATATGAAGATAATTGAAAATGAAAAAAAAAAGAAAATACTTATTTGTTTATTTGAGAGAGAGGCTCCTATCTACTGATTTACTCCTCAGATGCCTGCAATGGCTGGATCTAGGCTGGAGCCAATGCTGGAAGCTGAGAACTCATTTCAGGTCTCCTACATGGGTGGTAGGAACCCCAAGTATTTAAGTGATTACTTGCTACTTCTCAGAGTCTCTATTGGTGGGAAGCAGTAGTCAGGGGTTAGAGCCAGAAATTGAACCCAGGTACTCAGATTTGGGATGCAGTTGTCTTAAATAGTAACTTAACTGCTAGGACTAATGCCAGTTTCTACTTGATGTTTTTAAAAAGATTTTTCATTTATTTATTTGAGAGGTAGATTAAAGAGAGAGGGAGAGAGAGAGAAAGTTCTTCCAGCTACTAGTTCACTTCCTAGATGGCTGCAACAGCCAGAGCAGGGCTGATCCAATGCCAGAAGCCCAGAGCTTCTTCTGGGTCCCCCATGCAGGTCAGGGGCCCAAACACTTGGGCCATCTTCCACTGCTTTTCCAGGCCATAGCAGAGAGCTGGATTGGAAGAGGAGCAGCTGGGACATGAACTGGCACCCATATGGGATGCTGGCACTGCAGGTAGAGGCTTATCCCACCACGCCACAGCTCTGGTTCCTCTATTTGATTTTTTTTTCAAATGGATCATTGTTTTATTTTATTTTTTTTGTCTTTTTATTTTTTTATATTTTATTTTATTTAATGAACATAAATTTCCAAAGTACAGCTTATGGATTACAATAGCTTCCCCCCTCCCCCCCCAACCTCTATTTGATTTGTAAGATGAGTAGTGTATGGTTGTAATTATACTTTGTCTATTATATTCAGGCTCTTTGAGACATCAAGATTCAGTCATTTCCAAGTCCCCAATACAAAGATGAAAACATTTGGGGCATACACAATTTTTGTCCCTTTCTAGTAGTAGGCTAGAGGTCACATGGAAAAATAAGGTAATTACAAGTTACATTTTCCATCAGATCACATTTTTGAAGCATTTGTCAAGACATTCAGGAGATTTTAAATGTGACAATATAATAGCTTAAACATTTAAAAAATCTAAGTTAAGAAAATGCAGGACTAGAGGAGGGAACTTTAGCCTTACTATTGTAATCATTAGTATGAATGTTTCTAATTTATGTGTGTTAAAGCCTTCCTTGTGAAAATAGAGCTATAATAAGAAATGACAAAATTAAAATCCATACAGGCTAAGGGCTTCTGCTTGAGTTCTAAGTGAGTTCTAGCAGTATGCTTTTGTGAAAGTTAGTTGACTTCTTCTACCTCAGTTCCCTCCTAGGTGAAAACCAACTGTGAGACAAAAAAGGAGCTGTAAACTGCTAAATTCTAAAGGCTAGAATTGAGGATGTGGCTTACATGTGTGATAATAATAGGCGTACTAATCAGGAACCATAGTCATATGTCAGGTAGTGTTGAACCTATTGGTCTCCATATGTGGGAATCTCCCCCATGTCAAGTGTATGGTGTGGAGGAGCATAATGGAATGCATGTTCTCTGTGGCCTCAAAATTAAAATGAAAGAAGGGGCTGAAATAAGCATTTTAAAATTCTTCTGTCAAGGGGCTGGCACTGTGGTGTGGTAGGTTAAGCTTCCACCTGCAGTGCTGGCATCCCATATGGGTGCTGGTATGAGTGTTGGCTGCTCCACTTTCAATCCAGCTTCCTGCTGACAGCGTGGGAAAGTGATGGAAGATGGCCCAAGTACTTAGGCCCCTGAATCCATGTGGGAGACCCGGAAAAGGCTCCTGGCTCCTGGCTTTGGATCAGCCCAGCTCCGGCCATTGTGGCCATTTGCGAAGTGAACCAGTGGATGGAAGATGTTTGTCTCTCCCTCTCTCCATCTGTAACTCTGCCTCTCAAATAAATAAATAAATAAATGAATCTTTAAAAAATTCTACTGTCAAACTCATCCATAAGAAAAGTCATACTCTTTCCCTGGGAAGGAATGAGAAGCGTTGGCAGAGAAGGGATAGTAGTATTACATTAGTGAAGCTTCTTCCACAGGAAAGAAACGCAGATAGGGAAAAAGTTTTACCCCTAAGTATGTCTTTGAGTCTTGTTCCCTTAATCAACTGGACTTGACCATTTGGTATATATTCAACCAGGCTGTGGTTGTTCCCTTGTGGGGAGAATAGAAGGCTATCAAAATAATTCTCTTGCTTTCATGAAGCTGTTTCTCCCAACACTAATCATGCTCCTCTGCAGATCCTACTAGTATTTTCTAGGTGGAATGCTCTGAAATGGGCCAGATGAGCACGTTAGATCATTTAACTTAAAGGCATCATTATACTCAAGACTGAAAATCAATTTCCCATTTTTTTTTTTTACCAACAAAGATTATGTCTAGCCAAGTTTGGATCCATGGAGAATCAGATGCTAAGGAGAGATTTATTGCATGTAAGAAATTTATTGGAGGAGGAAGTAGAAAAAAGAAACAGCCTTAAAAGTGAAGTGCAGGTCTGATATCTGTGCAGGAAGAGAGGGAAGGGAAGAGAAATGGGGAGGAAGAATCTTAGAGAATAGTGCAGTTCTTAGAAAGGTTAAGTCTAGCTGGTTGGAAAGACCTGAGCCAAAATTACTTGCTGGAGGAGTTGTCACATTGGAATGTCCTTGCTTTAGCAAGCTCATCATCTTCAGTTATTTGTTAAAAGCAGCTGGCAAGAAATGTGGCCTCACTGTGAATGTGGTGTTTGTTCCAGAGGCTCTCAGTTCATTACATTCCATACAGCAGATCTTAGAAGTCATTTTCATGGCTGCAACATGAATGTAGCCCATCAGAGTTCTACAATGGCATTGAATGACAGCATAAAGATACTCTAATAATTATATGTAGCAATACAATGCTTCACATCTGAATATGCACCCTTTCCTATGATCAAATTCCAGGGAGAAATTATAGCCAAGGGGGAAAAAAGGAAAAAGAAAAGAAAACTGGTGACTTTGCTCTAGAGTTAAGTCCAAATAAGTTAAAATCCAGAGATTAAGGTCCTAAGTCAAATTCTCTTAACTTTATGAGTTAAAGTTTTATAACATTAAAGTCAAAAATTTGTCTTCCTCTATTTCTTGTCCTCTCAGACAAAAAAGCACAGGTGTGGGATTGGATTCTCTCAGCAGTGCAGCTCCTGAATGGGTGTGGTTTCTTCAGTAACTCCCCTTGTCTTCATGGTCTGCATTTAAAAGTCCAAAGAGCCAGCACCATGGCTCACTTGGCTAATCCTCCGCCTGCAGCGCCGGCACCTTGGGGTTCTAGTCCTGGTTGGGGCACCGGATTCTGTCCTGGTTGCTCCTTTTCCAGACCAATTCTCTGCTGTGGCCTGGGAGGGCAGTGGAGGATGGCCCAAGTGCTTGGGCCCCTGCACCCGCATGGGAGACCAGGAGGAAGTACCAGGCTCCTGGCTTCGGATCGGCACAGTACCTGCCGTGGCGGCCATTCGGCCATTAGAGGAGTGAACCAACGGAAGGAAGACCTTTCTCTCTGTCTCTCTCTCACTATCTATAACTCTCTCTCTGTCTCTATCACTGTCTAACTCTGCCTGGAAAAAAAAAATCCAAAGAATTCCTAGAACATACTAAATTATAAGAGTCCTAGTTCAGTCAGTATATAAATTAGAAAGTGACTAATCTCTAGATCATAAGGCAGCTGTCACAGGAAAGCTGTGTTTCCAGATCACATCATTTGGTGAGGCCAAAGACCTCATCAAAGATGTCCAAATGAAGGTGGGTAGATGGAGATGATCTGAGCTTAGCCTCACCAGGATTCATGCACTTATATTACAAATAATTATGGAATATTTAAAATGTGTCAGGAGATATTCTAACACCTAATAAAGTAGACAAAAGTCTTCACCCTCATGGAGTATAATTGCATTTTATTGGGATCCAAGCTGATCCAAGCTTGGTGTCAAGAGCTTCTTCTGGGTCTCCCACACAGGCCCAGGGGCCTAAGTACTTCAGTCATCCTCCACTGCCCTTCCTGGTCATCAGCAGAGAGCAGAATCAGAAGAGGAGTAGCTGGGACTAGAACTGGCACCCATATGGGATGTTGGTACCACAGGTTGAGGCTTAGCCCACTACACCACAGCGTCAGCTCCTCCTCAGTTTTTTTAGAGTAAAACTCTTAAATTGTCTTCTAATGACTGTCTGTGAATACAATCTGACTTCAACACGGAACCAGCCTCCAAATAAATGAAGACGATTAGGTCAGGCGTGAATTTTTTTCCCCCCTGGATCTCAGGAGGGCAGAATTGGATTAATCCCAAACTGTGGTTATGCACATTTTCCTTATTGGTTGGCTCATTTGTGCTTTGATTCCTTCCTTCCTTCCTCCCTCCCTTGCTCACTCTATCCTTTCCTCTCTCCCTGTCTGCCCTGCCTCCTTTCTAACTTACTATCTGTACTAAGGAGTCTTGCACAATTAATGCTTCATTTTGAGTGGAATAGAATTTGAGGATTCCTCAATATTCACTCCCTTCTCTTTGCAGGCAATTATCTTTATTTGTCATGTTGAGTTTGAAATTTAAATAAACATTGAAAATAACAGTCTTGCCACATGTGGAGGAAAAAAAAATGCTGCTTCTTTTGGTTTCCCCCAGAATCTGAAGTATATATCCCTAAGTGATTTTGACTCAAACTTTGTCCTGTGTGCCAACCTCAGGGAGTCTGAGTTGAATTAGGGGGAGTGTAACAAAACCTGACAATAGACAAGTCTGATGCGGTTTGGAGTTTTATTATGAAACTTCTGTGTAGTTCTGCTTTTCACCCAGTTGTGTCATAAGAAAACAACCAAAACATTCATTTCAGTTTCTGCTGACCATCTGTTTAGAATAACACAAATACACACTTGGTATTTAAATATTCTGTATCACAATTAACAAGATGTTGAAATTCTACTAGTATTAACTCATAAACCAGTTGTAAACTATTTCCTTGCTTGACTTTCCTTCAATTATAAATTACACATATATTTGTATTTATTTATTTATATGCAGTCATTGTTTTGGTATGCACAGGAGTTAGCTCCAGGATCCCCCAGGGAACCCCAAATCCATGAATGATTAAATTCCTTAAATAAAATGGTGTAGTGTTTGCATATAATCCATGCACATCCTACAATATACTTTAAATCATGTTTAGATTACTTATAATATCTAACACAATGTTATATAAATAGGTATTATTCTCTATTGTTAGAGAATAATGACAAGAAAAAAGTATGTGCAAGTTTAGTACAGATGCATTATTTAAACATTTTTTTTCTGTCCATGATTAGGTTGAATCTGTGGCTGCTGAGTCTTCAGATATGGAAGTCTGGCAGTTCTATACCCAATATCATGCATCTATATAAAGCCACTTAAAAGTAAAGAAAATATTGAGACTTTTAATTATTTATTTTATGAGGGTGCTTCAAAAAGTTGGTGGAAAATGGAGTTTAGGGGCAAGCATTTGGCCCCACGGTTGACTCTGGCTGGGATGCCTGCATGCCACATCAGAATGCCTAGCTTCTAGCCCTGCCTGTGTTCTGGTTCTAGTTTCCTCTGAGACAGCAGATAATGGCTTAAGTGGTTGGATTTCTGACACCCATGTGGGAGACATGGACTGAGTTCCTTGCTCTTGGCTTCTGCTTGGCCTAGTCTTAGCCACTTTGGGCATTTTGGGAGTGATCCAGTGGATACATAATCTGTCTGTATCTCTCAAAAAAAAATTAAAACGTTTAAAAGATAAGGTTATTTTGGTGCAAAAGATTTGGAATCTATGAATACTTTTTTAAAAATTAATATGCATTTTTAATGAACTTTTTGAAGATCCCTTGTAGAAGCAGTTTCTATTCATTAAAGAAATGGATAATGTTCATTATCCAAGATCATGTATGGGACAATTTCTTAGTTAACTCTATTGGCAACTGACACTGTTCTAGGGGCTGAGAAAAAACACATAGATGACCATGACATGGACTATAACCAATAGGAGAAAGATACGAATAAAATAAATATAAATATTCAATGAAAATTTAGAACTTCCCCAACACCTTCAGTACTCCCATACCTTCCTTTTACTCGGTAATTAAGAGGTTGGCTCTGTTTACCTAGACAGCAAGTGATATGTGGGTGCCTGGGCCTTATCTTGATTTAACTTGAAGTCTAGTGCTCTTCAAACCACATGTATCTACTCTTCCTTCCTCAGCGAGGCTGGAGTTGGGAAGCAGTCCCTCCACCTGTTACTTGAGGTGGGTTGCCCGGGCTAATGAGTGATAAAAATGCAATGATGATGGGCCATTGAAGACCATGAAACTAAACTAAATGGGAGGAAGGAAAGCTACATGATTATCTAGTGTACTAATGACTCAGTCTGAATTTCACAACCAAAGTGGGCTGCATTGTGGTGCAGTGGGTTAAGTAAGCCACGGCCTGCAGTGCTGGCAAACCATATGTTGGCATCCCACATGGGTGCTGGTTCAAGTCCCGCTGCTCCACTTCTAATCCAGCTCCCTGATAATGTGCCTGGGAAAGCAGCAGAAGATCGTCCAAGTGCTTGAGCCCCTGCTGCCCATGTGGGGGACCCAGGAGAAGCTCCTGGCTCCTGGCCCCAGCTTGGCCCAGCCCTGGCCATTGCGGCAATTTGGGGAGTGAACCAGCAAATGGAAGATCCCCCCCGCCCTTTTTGTAACTATGCTTTTCTTTTCTTTTTTTTTTTTTGTAACTATGCTTTTCAAATAAATAAATAAACTTAATCTTTTAAAAAAAGAAAAGAAAAAGCCAATGTCCCAGCTCAAAGCCATCAGGCAGGTGGAGGTACCTCTTATTTCAGGACTGCCAGCCTTAAAAAAAAAAAAAAAAAAAAAAAAAGCAGAACATTTTTTCTGAAGTTATTATCAGTAAAATTTTGAGAATAAGATTTTTAATAAAATAGAATCTAGTCAATTTCACAATTTTAATAGATATATTAAGTCCCATATTGATAATGCATGAAGTTAGACTAAAAAATCAATTAAATCTACATATGCCTCATTATGTTCTATAAATGGCAGACTCTTGGTTTCAGATAATTGAAACTGTATTTATGAGATTTAAAAATAATTGTTTAAAACTATTGTGTTGGAAACTACATGCAAATAATACAATTGTGAGACTCTATACCGAGTGATCATTTCAGACAACATTTGACCCAGCGGTTAAGACAACTACATCTCCTCTCAGAGTGCCTAGGTTCAGTATCTGTCTGCTCCAGACTCTAGCTTCCTCTAATGCGGATGCTGGGAGACAGCAGTTATAGGTCAAGCAATTGAGTTTCAGCCACCCTTGTGGGAGACTTGAATTGTATTCCTAGCTCCCAGCTTTGTCCCCAGGTGGGCAATGATTGTGAGCAAACCAGTGGATGGGAACTGTCTCTTTCTCTCAAGTAAATAAGTAGACATTGAAAAACAGGAGACTTGATGAACTTAGACTTTTTAATTAAAAATATTTAAAATAGTTATTGGTAAGAAAATATTCTTCACTCTAATATTGAATTTTTGTTTATTGATGTTTAGAAATTAAAATATATGTGTGCATATTTATGCATGTGTATACATATTTACACATAAATAAAAACATTGTATCATTTAAACATTTTTTTAAAGAAAAGTATTTCAGTTCTTCTTAAGTAAATGGTTGAGGCAGTTGGAACCAAAGTAGAAACTGGCAGTCATCTAAATAATTCTGGCTTTCTTTAACTGATGAAGAAAAAGTAAATAGTTTCTAATTTTCTTTTGAATGTTTTTGCAAATATATGTATCAAAATCACAACAAAACCAACATTAATATAATCTATTGCCTTTATTTATCCATCTGCCTACGCATTCATCCATTCATCTAGTAAATATTTATATGCCTAATGTAAAACAGAAATTTGCTGGTTACAGTGTTATCAAATGCCTGAGTTAAAGAACAACTACATGTCACTGAGATATGGGTTTATATAATAAAATGAAGTTGCTGTGGGAAACTTGGATTTTATTTACCAAATAAATGAGTTTAAATTTAAAGAGCAAATAGCACTCAGTTTTCAAACCGAGGGTTGTTTGCATTTTAAAGAACACCCCTAAACTACCATGCAATTCTGATTTATGAACTTCTATTACTAACAAATGAAAAACTCATCTCATGGTATGGAGTGTCAGCAGTAGATTTATTTCTGACTCTCATTGTGGTTTATTTTATTATACGATGAGTCACATTTTTTCCTTTGTTAGTTACAGAGATTGAGAAAAATCTGGTGGATATGTTTTATGTAGTCTACAAAAAATAAATTCTTCTTCTCCAAAATGTGTATCTGGCTTCTAGATGTCTCCAGAGCCCTCGGGAGTCTGCTATTCGTTGCTAGCTGCACATTTCTCAGTGATCCACAGGCACAACAGATTCAATATAAGCAAAGATGAGATCTATGTAATAGCCCACAGACCTTGTCTTTTTAAGTAATAGTGCCAGCCTCTACATATTTTGTCAAACTGGAAATTTGCTACTTACCTGAAGTCTGCCTTTCTTGGCACCCCTCATAGTTATTAGGTCTTCAAGTTCTGTTAATTATGTCCTCAGATTGGACCTACTATTTTTGCTTCATCCTCACACCACTGCTTTATTTGCCCCCCACCTTTATCTTGCCTGGGTGATTGCAAAGACCTCAAAACTGGTCTCTCTGCCTCTGGTCTCTCAGCACTCTAGTCTAGACTCTATAATGCCATTAACTTTTTAATAGGTTAACTGTGGTCATGTAACTCTCTGGATAGACCCTCAATAACTGTAAGATTGAGTCCAATCATTTCAGGAGCCTTTATAATCTGACCCTTTCTTTTCAGTCTCATCTCACTACAAGTATCATGTACTTTGGTCAAATGGGGTTGCTTAATATCATGCATGTTCTTTTTCTATCTATGAGTGGTTGAGTATGCCATACCTTTGCCTGGAATACTATTAGTCACTTCTTCACGTGGTAACACTCTGCTTATCCCGAAGTACTTAATTTAAACATCATCTCTTTTAAAAGGTCATCTTTGAAATATTCAGGAACAATAAGGTCCTTTGCTCTCTGTGCTGGAATGTTCTTTGCTTGCCCGTTGAGCTCACCTATTCACCACTCTCTTCTTGCCTTGTGTTCTCAGATGCTGACCACTCTGGACAACATTAACCAGACTTTCTTGCCCTTTGTCTTTCTAATGGTTCAGAACAATGGGAAGCCTCAGGAAAAGATCAGAGGTCAAAAGAAAATGATATTGTAGAAACATTTTCCTCATTTCCTCTGTTACAGGCCCTGGATTGAGAGGGGCTATGCTAAGCCATTGAAACAGAGTAGCCCTCTCTTATAACTTTCTTTATGGATTTTGATAGTAGGCTCTTCCTTTGCCCTTCAGGCCTAGGAGTGGGAGAAATTTCTCGGGGTTGGTGCTTCATCTTAACTCTGCCTACATCTTTGTTAATAGATCCTTTGTTAAACTCTCCTTAATCACTGATTTTGAGTATGCCATCTGTTTGCTGTCCTGACTGGTTCCCTCCTGTGATACCATTTAGGTGTCTTTTTACCTGTATTTAACACATTATACTCCATCTATTTTCGTCTATCTGTCTGTTTCCCCCTTACACACCTTTAAGGCAGGTGTGAACGCGGGGAAAGAACCATTGTAGCTAGGTAGGAAAAGGCCTTCCATTCCTAGGAGAGCTTTGTAAAGATCAGGGTTGTATATATAGACACCAGAGCCAGGGGGGCTTCTCACATTTGTGGATAACCTGAGGAACCTTGAGATGATCTTTCAGCATAGGTAAAGAGCCAGCTGCCTGCTCTACTCATGGAGATCAAAGGAATCAATTTTTTAAAAATATTAGAGAGGCAGAAAGAGAGGGAGATAGAAAGAAGGGATGAGAGTGAGGCAGACTGAAAGAGCCTCCATTCAATGGTTTGCTACCCAAATGCCTACAATGGTCAGGCCAGGGCTGCTGGGCTGCGGCTGAAGCTGGGAGTCAGGAATGCCGTCCAGGTCTGCCCTATGGGTGGCAGGAACCAAATTACTTAGGCTATCACCTCTGCCTCACAGGGTCTGCAGTAGCAAGAAATGGGAGTCAAGAGCCAGAGTTAGAAACTGAACCCAGGAATTCCAATGTGGGATATGGTTATAGGCTTGCTCCCAGAGGAGTTAATCTTACTCTAATTTGGTCCAACGCCTGAGATTCTTAGTCTGGCATCTGGCACCTGCTGGTGGTCACCCAAATTTCATCCAATACAGAGCTGAGAACTATAAACAAAAGGTTAATGACTGTAAGAACTGTGTAAAATTTCTTAAACTTTCATAATTTTGGAGGTAAAAGTTGGAGAATCCTAATTTATAACACTTCTTCCTACATGAATTTTCACCAAACTGAGAACTAAAAGATTAAGACAAATGAAGGCCAAAATAATAACTAATGATTGCTCAAACTTCTGCAACACATACTTTGCAGTAGACATCTTTCTAGATGTTTTATGATCTTTCTAGAAGTTTTATGTATATTAAGTCACCCTTTACAACAGCTCTGTGCTAGAGACTATTAGTCTTGTTTTGTAGGTAGAGAAACTGAGGCATAGGGAGGTTATGTTACTTGCCAAAAGTCACAGGCTATTAAATGACAAATCCAAGGTATGAACCTGTTTGGCTCCAGAGTCTACATACCTAATCATTTCACTACACTGCCTCTTGGGAAATTACACATTGATTACAAATGCAACCGATGTTGGAGAATGGATTGAACAACAGATTCCCAATAGTGCACCCCTATTCACAGACAGGGCTGGACTTCTGGAGCCTTTTATATGGGACGTCTCTGGAAAACCTGGGATGTGGAAGAGCAGAATAAATTTTATCTTCTTATGTGGGGTGGGGTGGATTGCACAGAACAAAGGGTTTGTGTGGCATGCCTTTTTCCCCCGTAGTTATCAATCAGATTAAGTCATTTCTACTTTCCTGGGAAGGAAAGGGTTGAGGGGTGGAGGAAGTTTAGGAGAAATACCCTAGTGGAGCCCACTCCATCATGAAGAAACATCAGGAAATAGGAAGAGATATTATCCCCCTGAGCAGCATCTCTATTACTTTGATTATCATTTTGGTTGCCAGTATCAACACCACATTGTACTGTAATTATTTGTCTGTTTCTCCTTTCCTCTTCCTTCCTAGACAATGTACTTCCTAACAGCAGAAATCTTTCTCTGTTAACCTTTGTGTCTCCAGTGATTAGCACAGGGTAAGCACTCAATAGTTGCTTATTATGTGAAAGAATGGATAAATAAATATTTCTAATTTCCAGAAAATATAGAGGTAAGAATGTAATACAAACACTAAGATTAGTTCTTAGCTGAGAAGAGCTCAAAAGAAGATTGCTTGCTTTAGATCTTAGATACTCAGTTTGAATTCAGAAATTCAGCTACTTGGTTTAAGTTCATCTTCAATCTCTTTATTGCCTGGCTTTTATTTTTTTTAAATATAATGATTTCACAGGTGATCTGGATAAGCAAAACTCCTTGCCACTTTGACTGAAGGCTTTTCTAAAACTGGAACAAGAAAGGCATAAGGAACAGCACGGCTTGGCAGCTTAGTACATACCTTGATTATCTTGTCTGGCAGAAAGAAGTGCAATGTGGAGGACATGGACTTTGATGCTTTGGTGTCAGCTTGATTTTGAAAACTCATGTTGCAATTTACTAGTGGTGTGACTTTGGACAGGTTACGCTTGTAGCATAGGAACTATATCGTAGCTGTTTCAGGAGGTCCCTTCTGTGAGGACGTCATTTACTTTTCAGAAAGATTCCCATTTGACAGCTTTTATGGATGTACCATGCTCTGGCTTATGGCCTCCTTTTCCATTTTTGAAATCTGTCTGCTTTATCTTGCAGACATCAGATTCTGCAGTCTGATAGCATGTGACTATCGAGAAATGTGATTATTTTTCTTAGTTCTTGAATTTATCCTGTTTTTCTAGTTTGAGATTGTATCTCAATTAACTATTTCCTTAGTTACTGATTGACCTAATGGAATCCAGCTTCATTGACATAATTTGTGAACTTTGGCTGCCTGTAACATCTATTTGAACCACAGTAGCTTGTCAAATTGCCCTGATATTTTTATTGTCTTCCAGAATCACTGAAGCTTATTACCAAGCGTCACTTTAAATTGCGTCATTTATTTTAGTCTCTCGATATAGTTATCCAAGTGTAACATGTATTTTCTTTTTTTTTTTTAAGATTTATTTTATTTATTTGAGAGTCAAAGCCACAGAGAGAGAGAGAGAGGGAGAGACAGAGAGGTCTTCCATCCACTGGTTCACTCTCCAAATGGCCACAACGGCCAGAGCTGGGCTGATCTGAAGGCATGAGTCTCCCACTTGGGTGCAGGGACCCAAGCACTTTGGCCATCTTCTGATGATTTCCCAGGCCATAGCAGAGAGCTGGATCAGAAGTGGAACAGCCAGGACTCGAACCAGCACCCATATGGGATGCCGGCATTGCAGGCAGTAGCTCAATTTATGCGTCAGGGTGCTAGCCCCTATATATTTTCTTGATCAATCAAGCCTGTATGTTTTGTATTTGATAATACACATTTCTAGGAATACTACATGGAATTATCCAAACCCTAAGTTTCTGAAGTAATGGTCAGTGATAAACCAGGACATAGAAATGAGTATTTGAGATGTCAGCAAGTCCCAGTTTTCGGAAACTCGATTCCACTCTATTACAGGACAACCTTTTGTCAACTTGCCTCCATGTACTAACTCTTCCATTGTCCTCTTCCAGTGAGCCAGCCATCTTGATTCTTATTTTCATAGATGGCTAGCTGAAAAATTCAGAAACTATTCTCTAAAGGCTATTAATAAGCAACAGTAACATTAGCTTACATCTATGTAGGATTTCACAGTTTGTAAACTGTTTATAATCCATTCTCCCACTGTATTTGAGTTCTTGAACAACAGATATTATATGGGTACATGTTTAAGCTATTAGGATAATGATTCTTTGGTTGGCATTTTTGGTGTCCTGATGTATTTCTGCCTCCAAGACCATTACCCATTTGCTAATTAATTTATTAAACTAACATTTGTTGAATCTTCCTCTGTGAAGCAGAAACTGTGGGAAAAAAATGAGATGACTATGGCATCGTCCTTGCAAGTAAGCCAGGGAAATAGATTTAAAATAACCAACAAGGCAAGTATTTAGCCTAGCAGTTAAGACACCAGTGTCTGACACTGGAGTAAATGGGTTAGTTAATTCCTGGCTCCAGGTTCTAACTCTGGCTTCCTGGTAATGAGGATCTTGAGAGGCAGTGATGATGGCTCAAGTAATTGGGACTGTGACACTCGTGTGGGAGCCCTGGATTGCATTCCCAGCTCCCAGCTTTGGTACTGGCCCAGCCCCAGCTGTTGTGAGCATTTGGGGAGTAAATTACTGCATGGGAACTGTCTCTTACAGTCTTCTGTTCTTCTCTCTCCATGTGTGTCTCTCTCCACTTCTCAAATAATTAATTTTTAAAATTAACCAAAATATGTTAAAATGTTATAATCATAGGTTATATAAAGAACTCAAAAAATATAGCAGGAGAGGTTAATTCTCGCCAACACTTTAGGATGGTTCAAGCTTCAAAGAGCCAATTAAAAAGACAAGGGAACAAACATAAAGAACACTCAGGCAAAGTAATATAAATTTAAATTCATTTAAGTGCTTTTAAAAAACATTATATAATTAATTTTTCTTTGAGTGTGTGGGGATAGTATGACAGGAGGGACAGTTGTGAACTCTAACAAACAAAATAGGGTGTCACAACTTCAAAGAGGTTGGAAATCATTGTCCTAGTACCCCAGATGTTTAAACACTGTATTACTCAGACCTTGTTACTTGTAATTTCTAGGCAATGGGAATTGGGACAATTTATGTCAAATAAGCAGAACTAAATGGTTTTAGTAGCAATCACTTGTCTTTACCTTAATAATCACTATAAGGCCACTATATGACATTAGGACCTAGATGAGTATTTCCCCTTCTATAAATAGGGGCACCTTAAGTTTTATACTTGAAGGATACTGGGAAAACACTTTTAATTCTCATCTACCTAATAGTAAAGACAATAGTCATTTCCTTTTTATCTTATTACAGATGCTGTGAGAGAAAGAGAGAGAGTTCTAAAGGTGTCTTTAGCATTATGATATACCAAAAAGCTCGTCTTGAGTTGTTTTCAAAAAGCAACTATAACAGAAGAAGGACAAACGGGATTTCCTCTATAACTAATATTGACTTAACTTTATAGGGTCCCAAGCCTTAACTCCTTTGTTTATTCATGAAACAGATCCAGGCTATTGGTTCATTTGTATTTTCTTCCAACCTTCACAGTTCAGATTGTATAGCCAGTTTAACTCTTGGCTTCTCAGGTGACTTGACTTACAAGGGTTATAGAAAAGGCCATAACAGTACTGCTGGGATATTTTGAAAGAAACCCATGCCCTGGCTCACAGCCTAGACTACAGCCCCTCAGTAAATGAGTTTGCACTGGTTACACTTGGGAATTATCCTTGATTTCAGCTTTGTCCTAAACCATCTGGATGTCTAAAGTGCTAATAAGCAACTGTTTCACTGTCAGAATAAATTCAATCTAGTGATCACTTCTGAAAGGCTCTGTTAACAACAGGAATACTGGCAATAAAGCAAAAGAACAATTTCCTAAATTTTTAGGTCCTCTAAGCCTAGTTGTGAGACAGAATGTTGATAACAGAATAGGCACTGTAGACTCTTGAGAGTGGCTCTGCTTTATTTTTTGTAGATAAAAGAAGCTAGTTTGAGATCTTGTCAAACCCCTACCTTCTAACTCTCTTAAAGGAGCAATTGCAGATTTCTAATTCTTAAAGACCTTGGAATTATTTCACAGCTTCCCCTGTTTCAATTGCTGGGAAAGTTTTATGAGACTTGGCAATCCTTGATAGTTATCAAGATCATTTTACATTTGAACTGCCAAGCTAAGTCTAGAGGATAGCAGCTTTGAGCTCTCTCAAATTATAATATATTTAAAAAAATGTTTTTTTTTTTTTTAAACTTGGGAGGCAGAGGGACGTAGAGAAAGAGAGGCATGTGCATGCACACAGAAACATACACACACACAGCAACAGGGACACAGAGTAGATCTCCTATTAGTTCACCCCTAAATGCCCAATAAACTAGGAACTCAGTCTTGGTCCCTTAGGCGGGCAGCAGGGATCCAAGTACTTGAGATATTACCTGTTGCCTCCAACAGCATGTGTTAATGGGAAGCTGGTGGCAGAGCCATGCCTGGATTTGTATCTAGGCACTCATATGTAATGCATGCATCCCAAGCAATGGCTTAATCACTGTGTCAAATGCATGCCCTCAAATTACAAATATAATACAAGAAAAATGATATTTGTCCTACTGATTAAGGGTGTGTATGTCTGGTTATTTTATTTTCCCACACTGGCTCTTTTTTTTAAAAGATTTTATTTATTTTATTTGAGAGTTAAGAGTTATAGACAGTGAGAGGGAGAGACAGAGAGAAAGGTCTTCCGTCCACTGGTTCACTCCCCAAATGGTCAACGGCTGGAACTGCGCAGATCCGAAGCTAGGAGCCAGGCACTTCTTCCTATTTCCCATGTCCACATTGGCTCTTATACTGATATGTCAGAGATGAAAAATGTGAATGTGCTTTTTATTTCCCTATAGAAACAGATATTTTAGGTAATATAAAACATTTTGGGAGATGGCTAGTGGGCACAAATGCATTCATTTATTCATTTTATTTCAAGATCGTGTTTCACTTTATTAGTGAAAAGTGTCAACAATATCTTAGATTTCATGAAATAATCTTAAATATAGCAACACTGATGATCAATTGGCGCCGATAACTACCTTTTTTTCCACTGGGTTAATCGTCTGTTTCTATAAATAATTATTTCTTTTCAACTTTACAGTCTTTTTTCATTTGAGGTTTCTTTGATAACCTCACACCCTCAGAGAAAATATTCCAAACATTTTCAATTTAAGGGATGACACATATCTCTCATGTTCCATTCAAATTTCTGGTAAAAGAGTCAGCCTAATTCAAATCTCTCTCTATCATATCTGATGATTCTTTATGACCTGGAAGAATAAAATTGATAAGATTTACTGAGTATTTCTTATGTGCCAGGCACCTTTGTAAGCACTTTCTATTTAATAACTGATTCAGTCCTCATAATAACACTATAAACCAGTCAGGTCATCTAAATCATTCAACGTTGTTGAATTTCATACTCAATTTATTAATTCATTTATAAAATGTTTAAAGAATGTTTGCTAAGTGATAGGTGGTTTGTAGGATCCCTGGATATAAAAATGTAAATGACTAGGTACCTACCCTGACTTTTAGGCATCCAGGGCCAAGCAGTTGGTAGCCCCAACTGTAGCTGCTTTGCTGAATATCATGGAATGGACCTGATTAATAAGGCTTCAGGCATATGTTATCTGGCATTCAATAGATGAAAGAATTCTTTTCTATTCCAGTTTTAATAGGAGCTCAGAAATAGTTTGCATTCATTTGAGTCAGTCAATACTACTCATTTATACTTTTGCATTAGGATTGTATTAATTGTCCTGCTCTTTGTTGTATATTCAGAAGAAATCTGGGCCGCCTGGCCATTGTCTGAAACGGTACATTGATGGTATCATGCAGATGGTCTAGGATGAGCAAGAACAGGCTAGTATGCTGAAGGCCTTGGTAAGACATGATGTTCCATAGGGTTGATGATAAATCCCATGAAGATTCAGGAATTTGAGACTTTAATGAAGTTTTTAGGGATTCAGTGGTCAAAAGCTTGACAAGATATTCCCTGCAAAGTTAAAAGAAAATTGTTGCATGTTGCATTCACTAAAACAAAGAGAAAGAGGCCTGGTAGGCCTCTGGGTTCTAGAGGAAAACATTCTAATACTCAAATATTGCTCCATATACTAGTGATATAGAAAGCTGCCAGATTTGCATGAGGAGCTCCAGTTTTCATTGTAAACAGCTGTGCCACTTGGGCTATACAGTCCAGCAGATCTTTATGGTGTGGAGGTGTCAGTGGTGGGAAAGGCTCAGTGTTTTATGTCAAGTCCCATTGAGAGAATGAAATGCAGTCACCTATGATTCTGGAGCAAGTACATTCCATTTGCTGCATAGAAAAAGCTCTTGGTGAGTATTGCAACTGATAGATGAAGAATACTTCACCATGTGACCAAGGGTCTAAAAAGCATGTTACAAGCTGGATCCTGTTGGAAATGTCAAATCATTAAAGTCTATAGGCCCAGAAGCAGTCTACTGTAAAATATAAATTATACATCCAGAATTGAGCCTGAGCAGGGCACAGGATACAGTAAACTGAGCAAGTAGCCCATAATAGCTGTGACAGCATTGTTCTCCAGCTTGCTCCTATGGTTATATAGTGGAGGGGGAGTGCCGTGGTGGTACGACCAACTGAAGAAGAAAAGCATAAACTTGATTTTTTAATGGTTCTGTTCTGTTCTGTACAAGTTGAAAATGGACCATGGGTGCATTACACCACATTCAAGGACAGCCTTCAAAGACAATGGAGAGGGAAAATTCCAAATGTGTAGAGCTGTGAACAATGCACCTACTTACTGAGTTTTTGTGGAATAAGAAATGGCCCAGTATATATAGACCTGGGAAATGGCCAGTGGCCTGAGTGTGTTGTCAAGGGCCTAGAAAGAAAAGGATTGAAGATTACAGACAAAAAGTTCTGAGATTGGAGGCATGCAGATGAACATGAAAAGTTTATATCATACATTACAGCCCCACAGAAAGCATCTAACATGAAAGATATAGTGAATAACCAATTGACATAATCCAGTCTTTGTCATTGGCCACCCTGGAATCACCATGAGGGGCATATGAACAAAGTGGCCATGGTGGCAGAAATAGGTTATATGTCAGCCTATAATGCAGACTTCTCATCACCCTGTTCTAGATCTGTTTCTGAAGGGCCAGCCTTTTAGCAACAGAGACCAATGATGTTATACCACTGTTTCTTGATGAGATCAACAGGCAACTTAGTGGTAAGTCAAATATAAGGGGTAGTAGTTTGTCTGTTTATGGGTAAGTATCTGGATACAGGCTTGTCTTTCCCATTTCAAAGCCTTGTCTAGCACCACAATAAGGGGATTATAGAATACCTAATTCACAGATATGGAATCTCATACAGTAACATTGGAACAGGTTACATATTTCATAGTGAAGGAGATGCAGGAATGGACTCATGACCATGGAAGCATTGCCATGTCTCATGATCATGGGATAGAATTAGCCAGTTTCACAGAATACAAGAATAGCTGTCTAAAGACACAGTTGAAGCATCAACTCAGAAACAGCATTCTGAAAAGAGGCAGTGCCATCCTTTGCAGAGAAAAGCTCAGGATTTTTCTTCCTCTTTCAACTGGTTGTATGTAAACTCTCCAACTGTAACTTCATTTTAATCATATATAAGAAACTTAGGAGGTATGCTGTTGCAACTGTGGTAGATGACAAAAAGATCTGGGCTAAATCAGAGACCTCTTTATCATGGTACCATATGCCCAATAAGAAGTACACAATAGCCATCTATGGGTATAATCAGGAATGGCCCAATCTACCATGACTCCCAATGGTTCCTACCCGGAGACTCTGTGTTTCCCATACCTGCAACTCGGGACTCTTCAGGACTGGAGGTCTCCAGAAACAATGAACTCATTCCAAAAGAAAGAGAAAGAATATCTCACTAAACTATAAGCTATGGATACTGCCAGGGCACTTTGGACTTACTGTGTCCAGAAACTGGCAGGCAAGAAGAGAAATCACATCTTAGCAGGAATAATCAACCCTGAACACTTGGAGGAGGCAGTGATGCTTTTGATAGAGTAGGGCTAGAAATATGTATGGAATTCTAGTGATCTGTTTGGGAGCATCCTGGTACTTCTTTGACCCACTGTAAATGTGAAAGAACATTTGCAACAAATCTGCCTTGAAAGGGGTATGATTATCAAGAGCACAGACATGTAGGAATGAAGGTTTTGGTCACACATAGATGTAGGCTACCAACACTTTGTCAAGGAAATAGCTGAGGGTTAAGGGGAATTAGAATGGATTATGGAGGTGGGAGAGGATGAGTACCAGTTGCAATTCCAAGCCTAACTACAGCATTGAGTTTTGGTTCATCTCATCAAACTCTTCCTAAATTCTCTTCTCTTCTCAGGAAGAGAAGTCTTTAGGAACTATGAAGGATTTGAGCCCTAAGTCTATATGAACAAGCAAATCTGTCCATAGCAAGGGGTGAACTAGGGCAATCTTGAAAATATACCACTTGGCCATGCTGCTCTGGCTGGAGGTCTTTAACTCTAATAAATCTTTTTAAATCTCAAAAAAAAAAAAAAAAAAAAAAGAAAAGAAAATATACCATTTGGGGCCAGCATTGTGGTGTAGTGGGTTAAGCCACTGCTTGTGACACAAGCACCAGTTTGAAACCTGGCTGCTCCACTTCTGATCCAGCTCCCTGCTAATTCTCCTGGGAAAGCAGCAAAAGACAGCCCAAGTGCTTGGGCCCCTGCACTCCTGTGGGAGACTTGGAAGAAGCTCTGGGCTCCTGGCTTTGGCCTGGCCCAACCCCAGCCATTGCAAACATTTGGGGCATGAACAAGAAACGGAAGATCTTTCCCTCTTGTTCTGTCACTCTGCCTTTTGAATAAGTAAAAATAAATATTAAAAAAGGGAGAGAATGTCCCACTCAAATCTGCTACAGGGAACAGATTGTAGGACTTACAGGTTGTAATTGTAGGACGTAACACTTCTGAATCCACCCATTTTTGTACTGAGGCAATACATTCTTGGACTTCTAGTTAATGACAACAGGGGTCATAATGGTGGCCAATTATTATTTTTTTGACAGGCAGAGTGGACAGTGAGAGAGACAGAGAGAAAGGTCTTCCTTTACCGTTGGTTCACCCCCCAATGGCCGCTGCGGCTGGTGCACCGCGCTGATCCTAAGCCAGGAGCCAGGTGCTTCTGGTCTCCCATGCGGGCGCAGGGCCCAAGGATTTGGGCCATCCTCCACTGCACTCCCGGGCCACAGCAGAGAGCTGGCCTGGAAGAGGGGCAACAGGGACAGAATCCGGCGCCCTGACTGGGACTAGAACCCAGGGTGCCTGCGCCGCAGGTGGAGGATTAGCCTATTGAGCCGTGGTGCCAGCCACAATTATTATTTTTTTTCTAACATTTGTAAAGTTTTCTTTAATGTTTTACATGTCTGAGTTGGACATCCTTTTTTAAAAATTTTATTTAAGTTATGCAAGTTTCATATATTTCAAATACACAGATTTAGGAACATAATGGCACTTCCCCTTCTACCCTCCCTCTTGCCTAAGTGCCAACCCTTCCTCCCGCTCCTTCTTGTATTCCCACTTTTAATTATTAGAAAGATCTATTTTCTTTTCTTTTCTTTTTTTTTTAAAGATACATTTATTTATTTGAAAAACAAAGTTTACAGAGAGGCAGAGTCAGAGAAAAGGAGAGAGAAGTCTTCCATCTGCTGGTTCACTCCCCAAATGGCCACAACTGCTAGAGCTGGACTGATCCAAAGCAAGTGGCCAGGAGCTTTGTGGAGCCGGCATCCCATATGGGTGCTGGTTCTAGTCCCAGCTGCTCCTCTTCCCATCTAGCTCTCTGCTATGGTCTGGGATAGAAGGACCCCTGCACCCACGTAGGAGACCTGAAAGAAGCTCCTGGCTCCTGATCAGCACAGCTCGCGGCTGTTGCGGCCATCTGCGTAGTGAACCGGTGGATGGAAAACCTCTTTCTGTCTCTACCTCTCTGTAACTCTGTTTTTCAAATAAATAAAATAAATTAAAAAAAAAAAAAAAGAAGAAGTGGAGCAGGGGCCGGTGCTGTGACAGAGCAGGTAAAGCTTCCGCCTGCAGTGCCAGCATCCCATATGGGTGCCGGTATGCGTCCGGGCTGTTCCACATCCTCACCAACATTTGTCATTTAATGATTTCTGTATGAGAGCCATTCTGACTGGGGTGAGGTGAAACCTCCTTGTGGTTTTGATTTGCATTTTCCTGATGTTTAGTGATCCTGAATTTTCTAAAATGTCTTTTGGCCATTTGAATTTCCTCTCTTGAAAAATGTCTGTTCAAGTCATGTCCCCATTTTTTTTTTTTTAAGATTTTTTTTATTTATTTATTTGAGAGGTAGTTACAGACATTGAGAGGGACAGACAGAGAGAAAGGTCTTCCTTCTGTCGGTTCACTCTCCAGATGGTTGCAGCGGCCGGAGCTGCGCCGATCTGAAGCCAGGAGCCAGGAGCCAGGAGCTTCTTCCAGGTCTCCCGTGTGGGTGCAGGGGCCCAAGGACTTGGGCCATCCTCCACTGCCCTCCCGGGCTACAGCAGAGAGCTGGATTTGAAGAGGGGCAGCTGGGACCAGAACTGGTGCCCATATGAGATGCTGGCGCCACAGGCGGAGGATTAACCTATTGTGCCATAGCACCAGCCCCCTGCCCCTATTTCTTAACTGGATTCTTTGTTTTGTTGTTGTTGAATTTCTTGAGCTCTTTATAAATATTCTGGATGTTAACCCTTTATCATTTGCATAGTTTGCAAGTATTTTCTCCCATTCTGTTGGTTGCCTTTTCAATTTGCTGAGTATTTCTTTTGCAGTGCAGGAGCTTCTCAGCTTGATGTAAAAAAAAATTTTTTTTTGTCAATTTTTACTTTGGTTGCCTGTGCTTATGGGGTCTTTTCCAAGAATTCTTTGCCTATACCATTGTCTTGAAGAGTTTCCCCAATATTCTCTAATGATTTTATTGTATCGGGTCATAGATTTAGGTCTTTGTTCAATTCTGAGTGGATTTTTTTTGTAAGGTGTAAGGTAGGGGTCTTGCTTCATACTTTTGCATGTGGAGAGCCAGTTTCCGCAGCACCATTTGTTAAAGAGACTGTTCTTGCTCCAGGGATTCATTTTAGCTCATTTGTCAAAGATAAGTTGGTTGTGGATGTATGGATTGATTTCTGGAGTTCCTATTCTGTTCCATTTGTTTACAAATCTGTTTTTGTGCCAGTACCAGGCTGTTTTGATTATAACTGCTCTTCAGTATGTCTTGAAATCAGGTATTGTGCTGCCTCCAGTTTTGTTTTTGTTGTATAAGATTGCTTTAGCTATTCAGGTTCTCTTGTGTTTCCATATGAATTTTAGCATCATTTTTTCTACATCAGCAAAGAATGTCATTGGTATTTTGATTGGGATTGCACTCAATCTGTAAACTGCTATTGGAAGAATGGACATTTTGATGATATTGATTCTTCTAATCCATGAACTTGGAAGATTTTTCCATTTTTAAATATCTTTTTCTATTTCTTTCTTTAGTGTTTTGTAATTTTCATCATAGAGATCTCTGACATCCCTGGTTAAATTTTATTCCAAGGTATTTGATTCTTTTTGGAGCTATTGTGAATGGGATTGATCTTAGAAGTTCTTTCTCTGCCATGACATTGCCTGTGTATACAAAGGCTATTGATTTTTCCATATTGATTTTATACCCTGCCACTTTGCCAAACTCTTTTATGAGTTCCTATCATCTCAGTGGAGTCTTTCTTTTGGATCTCCTGTTTATAGGATCATGTCATCTGCAAATAGGGATTGTTTGACTTCCTCCTTTCTAATTTGTATCCCTTTGATTTCTTTTTCTTGCCTAATGGCTCTGGCTAAAACTTCCAGGACTATATTAAATAGCAGTGGTGTGGAGGCCAATTCTTGTGAGACAAGGGACTCCTTTCACAGGTGACTTTGCCTGGAGGACTCCAGATTGTTCTGGCAGAAACTTTGTTAGAACTGTGCTGTAGTCGCCGGCGCTGTGGCTCAACAGGCTAATCCTCTGCCTTGTGGAGCCGGCACCCCGGGTTCTAGTCCCGGTCGGGGTGCCGGATTCTGTCCCGGTTGCCCTGCTTCCAGGCCAGCTCTCTGCTGTGGCCCGGGAGTGCAGTGGAGGATGGCCCAAGTGCTTGGGCCCTGCACCCCATGGGAAACCAGGAGAAGCACCTGGCTCCTGCCATCGGATCAGCGCAGTGCGCTGGCCGTGGCGGCCATTGGAGGGTGAACCAACGGCAAAGGAAGACCTTTCTCTCTGTCTCTCTCTCCACTCTGCCTGTCAAAACAAAACAAAACTGTGCTGTAGTCTAAGGCTCTTTTTATGGAATCCTCCTTCCTTTCACTTTTTTTCACTAGTATTAGACTTGAGTCATGATCTCAAAGCTCTTCCCACTTTCTCTGGCTATCTTCCTTTTATCCTTTACAGGCATTTCCCCCAGAAAATTTCATGCATGTCTAGTCTTTTTTGGGGGTGGGCGGATTTCTGCTTCTCAGAGGACACAAACTAACAGTGCCACTGGGGAAATGCAACCTTAGCTAACAAAAGAGTAGGGTAAGAAGAAAGAATTGGAATCCGCCTTCCTGCACTGGATCTCTAGAAATTTTTCATACAACATTGGCATTGTTTTTTCTGTGAATACCAATTCAAAAATTATTTGTATTTTCGCTAGCCTAAATAAAAAGAAAGTGCTAGCTAGAGAAAATGAAAGTAAAGGAATCACTTCCTCTAACTTTAATTGCTCTTTCACTTTTTATTACATTCTTATTACTTAAAATTATTTATTTGAAAGGAGTCAGATACAGAGAGAAAGGAAGAGAGAAAGAGAAATAGAATCTTCCATCTGTTGGTTTATTATGCAAATGACCACAACAGCCAGGGTTGGGCCAAGCTGGAACCAGGAGCCAGGAACTCCCTCCTGGTCTTTCACATGGGTGGCAGAGGCCCAGAGAGTTGGGCTACCTTCCACTGCCTTCTGTAGCTCCATTTTCAGGGTGCTAGATTGCAACTGGAGCATCTGGTAGATGCCTAAACCCCAGGACCACAATGTCAGCCCCTCTTAAGTTTTTTAAAAATATTTATTGTTTGATTGATTTATATTATTACTTAAGTTTCAATTCATTGTAAGTCTGGCATTCTGCAAATTTATATCACTTGATATATGAGTAAAACTATTTCCACTGTTAGACAACCATTCAAATGTGTATTTCTTAAAGGACCAAACACATAATCCATATAAATGGCTTCATTTTTGTTACTGCATAGTCAATTTTTTGAGAACTGTGCATTAGGAATCTTGTATAGTATTGGAATATTCTTTTTGCTATTAACATTTGGGCGTATCTCTTGAGTTCTTGAATCATATCTTATTTAAGTCTAGAAGAGGGGTAAAGAAAGGCATTTCTTCAGATAGGTCTTTTATATAGTAACTATACTTCATGATGTGTGTATGGGAGTGTATTGTGTATGTGCATGTGTAATACATAAAAAATCAGTTTAATATTTGGATCATTAGACCTATACTCAGCTCTATAATTTGTAAGAAATCTGGGCAAATTCTATTGTGTTATTGAGTTGTGGCTGCTTATAGCCTGTTGCAAAGTTTAAGTGCAACAGAGTATGTATAAAGGCTTTATAAATTATAAAATGGCATATGGATTTGAACTTTTATGATAGTGATAATAGGGATCTTCTTTGGAGCAACTCAGTATATGACAGATGTATAAATAGCTAAAAAGAAGTGGGAAGTAGATGTAGTTCATTGTGTGTTAAGCTATTAGAGCTACCACAACAAAACATCAAAGAGTGGGTGGATTTAAACACAGAAATTTATTTTCTCACAGTTCTAAAGGCTGGAAGTTTAAAATCAAGGTGCTGGCAGGGCTGTTTGCTCCTAAGGCCTCTCTTTTTAGCTTTTAGATGAGATGTCTTCTCATTATCCTCAGCTTGTTGTTTCTCTGGGCATATGAATCCCTGTGCCTTTTCTTTTTTGTATAAGGACACCAGTCATATTGGATTAAGGCCCTCTCTTTATGCCTCCTTTTAACCTTCATCATCTCTTTCAAGGTTCTATTTCCAAATACAGTCATAATAGGGGTTAGGGCTTCAATATACGAATTTTGGAGGAATACAATTAAACCCACAATACCCATCATTAACTATTTTCCAGTTCATTCTTGGTCCTATCCAACACTGAGCTGGTCTACTCCAAGATTGTGTGGTTCCCAGATCTGTATCCGGGTGCTTTGTGGTGCTTGGTATAAATGGAAGTTTCTCAGTTTCTTGGGTCTACTGAGTCAGAATCTTTAGGGCTGAGGTTGAGCAGTCTGCATTTTTACCATCTGGGTAGAAGTTATCTGGATGATTCTTGTGTACCAATGTTTAATAATTACTGATTCAATGAAAAGCACAAAGAAGCTTTGGAGTCATGGGGCCTGGGTTCAAATCCTGACTCCACCAATTACTAGATGTATCATCTTTGCCAAATTACTTACGTCCTTGTGCCACAATTTCCTCACATGTAAAACGACAGTTCTTATTACTACCAGGAGATTATTATGAGGATTAAAGGACCTGGCATGCTACACTTGCTTTACATTTTTTATCATTCTTCAACTTTATGTTCTGATAAAACAATGGTTCCATTAACATGTTCTTCACTTTTATGTCTTTTTTCTCTCTTGCAATGTCATCATCTTTTATTTCTAAATCCTACCACAACCTTTAAAACAGATTTTAAATCCTGCCTTCTTTTTTTTTTTTTTTTTTTTTTTTTTTTTTTTTTTTTTTAAAACAGGTAGAGTTATAGACAGTGAGAGAGAGAGACAGAGAGAAAGGTCTTCCTCCTGTTGGTTCACTCCCCAAGTAGCTGTTACGGCCGGAGCTGCGCCGTAATAGTCTTCCATGCGGGTACAGGGGCCCAAGAACTTGGGACATCCTCCACTGCTTTCCTGGGCCACAGCAGAGAGCTGGACTGGAAGAGGAGCAACTGGGACTAGAACCTGCGCCCATATGGGATGCCAGCGCCACAGGCGGAGGATTAACCAAGGGGGCCAAGGCGCCAGCCCCAATCCTGCCTTCTTAATGTCACCCTTCCTTATCCCAATTACAATCTGACTGTCTCTTCAAGTATTCCATTTTGTATTTAGTTATTTGCGTATGACTTGTTCCCCACTAATCATTCACAACTGATTCCACTCTAACATATACACATGCACCTGTATGCAGTGCACACACACAAAACACCCTTTTGAAGGTACTTAGAACTAATAAATATTTGCTGAATGACATTAAAAGGTATCTTCTTTTAGAAATTAGCAATTCCCAACTTGACTCTCACTGGGATTAAACATGACAATAGGTCTGATCTGATTTAATCATCATTTAAAAAATCATCTATTATTTTTCACTTTATGTTTCTGTGTGGGAGCAAACTGTTGAAATCTTTACTTAATGTATGCTAAACTGATCTTCTGTATATAAAGAGAATTGAAAATGAATCCTCATGTGAATGGAAGGGGAGAGGGAATGGGAAAGGGGAGGGTTGCGGGTGGGAGGGACGTTATGGGGGGGAAGCCATTGTAATCCATAAGCCGTACTTTGGAAATTTATATTCATTAAATAAAAGTTAAAAAAAAAAGAAAAAAAAAAGGTATCTTCTTTTTACAAAGGTGAAGATTCCACTTAACTGTAAAAATCCAGGCTTTCTTTGCCCAGGATACAAGTAACTCATGATATATGAACTGGTAGTATACAGGAAAACTGTATTGACAAATGTGAAAGTTTGCAGGGAATGAAGCTAACATTTTCCCCCATTCTTATAGTCCAATAATCAAATAGAAGTGGGCCCTTTGATCCTTATTACCAATACATGGCTGAACAAACTTCCTGCACTGTAGCTCTTGAAGAAAAAAGAGCATGCGAGCAAGATTGATGAAGGATGAAGGAATTTTGATTGTTAGAGAAACTTGGAGCCCGTGGTTTATTTTGAAATTATTTTTAGTAAAGATTTAGTCAGGTTCATTCCTATGAAGGTTTGGAAATGTCTGGTCTATTTTATAGCACAATAAAACCTCATGGTTTCCTGGCTGGCTGGTATTTGTTTGAAGAGAGTGGGTTGCTGGTTCGGACAACATTTGAGAGGTTATAATGAGAGGAAATCTGATGTTAATCTTTTCACCTGTAAAAAAGAGGGTCGCTAAGGAACAAAATTAGCCATATCTATGAGGCTTATGAGTGAAGAGTCATCGCTTTGATTTGTTTAAGGGTTTGTTCATGTAAGAGTGGATGTTAGTCATCCTTTCAAACATGATTATACATCCCCAAAATACAGTATTAAAACCTTGAATTATATGTAAGTGTTCTTGTTATTTTTCACAGTTTGCACTTACGTTTAATATAGTTACCAAAGCACCAAACCATGCTAGAGAGTTGTCACTGGGAACAGTCCAAGCATAATTCTAGTGAAGATTGATGTTGGGTTAAGAACTGAAGCATTGCAGTTAATCCTGGTTATTTAGCAGGAAAAGGACATAAAATACTCTGCTTTTATCTGAATTATCTGACCAGACACTAGAAAATTTTCTCTAAACATACAAGTCTGTATTTTGCTTTTAGTAGACCTAGTTGCTTATTTACTATTTTCAGAGCTGGGGAAAATATGATGATTTTTAAACAAACAATATTGAACAAAGCCATTTACATGATCTGTTCTGTTCTGTTATTATTATTATTATTTTTTTGACAGGTAGAGTTATAGACAGTGAGAGAGAGTCTTCCTTCCGTTGATTCACTCCCCAAATGGCCGCTACGGCTGGGGCTGCGCTGATCCGAAGCCAGGAGCCAGGTGCTTCTTCCCAGTCTCCCATGTGGGTGTAGGGCCCAAGCACTTGGGCTATCCTCCACTCTTTTCCTGGGCCACAGCAGAGAGCTGGACTGGAAGAGGAGCAACTGGGACTAGAACCCAGCGCCCATATGAGATGCTGGTGCCGCAGGCAGAGGATTAACCAAGTGAGCCATGGCGCTGGCCCCAATTTTTTCTGATCTTAAAAAAATGAATCAGACTGAAATTGCACTACTCATTGAAAGTGGATAATAACTGTTCAATTGTTTAAAAAAAAATCTTAAAGCTATGTTAGATGTTTCTATTTGTTTCCATATTATACAGAATCTGTAACCTCACTAGCATATTTTTATATTCCCTTATTTGTAGAATATCCTTATAAGAACAAGATGAGTTCTAGTTTAATTAATCTATTTATAAAAATATAGGAAAGATTATAGATATGCTATTAAGGGAAATCTGTTATTTTAGACTTTTTTTTACATAGTAAATGTACTTTATATTGTAGCAATAAGCTATTTTAATCATGTTTTTTAGCTGAAACTCATAAAAATAATTATGAAACTAAAGGTAAAGCTTCTTCTTGCCTAAACTTTCTAGAATGAAACCTGTTTCAGTGTCAACATTCTTTGCTTAATACACTGCAATCTGGTTTATGCCCCTACTGTGGCAACTACTCCCCATAAGTTTGCCAATGACTTCCTGTGACTATTACTCTGTCCTCATTTTTTAGAAGGTTGTATCTGATATTTTTTGTCCCCTTTCTTGAAAGCGATTTTGGTTTGTAACACCAATCCTGCCTGGTTCTATCTATAGGTTTGCTACTTTCTTTTCAGTAATTCTTTTGCTCTCTGTCCCATGTTGATATTTCCCAGAGTTCAAAAATTAATCCTTTTATTTTCTCACACTAGATACCTCACAATAGATACTCTCCTATGGAATCTTTAATTTTTTTCCCAGGGTTCCACTTCTACCCATGCACTATAGGGAATATATTCTTAAAAATATCTTTCAACCTCTATCTATCCTAGACTGCTCTCTTAAGCATCAGATTGATATTTCCGGCCGGCGCCGCAGCTCAACAGGCTAATCCTCCACCTAGCGGCGCCGGCACACCGGGTGCTAGTCCCGGTCAGGGCGCCGGATTCTTTCCCGGTTGCCCCTCTTCCAGTCCAGCTCTCTGCTGTGGCCCGGGAAGGCAGTGGAGGATGGCCCAAGTGCTTGGGCCCTGCACCCCATGGGAGACCAGGAGAAGCACCTGGCTCCTGCCTTCGGATCAGCGCAGTGCACTGGCCATAGCGCGCCATCTGTGGTGGCCATTGGAGGGTGAACCAATGGCAAAAGGAAGACCTTTCTCTCTGTCTCTCTCTCTCTCACTATCCACTCTACCTGTCAAAAAAAAAATGATATTTCCAGTGGCCTAGATACATTTCCACTTGGAGTCAGTCTATTAAAAAATGAAACTGGTAATTCTTACTCTCAATTATTCCTCTAGTACTTCTTATTCTGAGAATAGCTTCTAGTCTTGACCTGGAAAACCTTCTTCACAGTCCCCCTCTCCCCAGTTTCTATCATATGGAATTGATCAGAAAGTTCTATAGCTGCTATTAATTCAGTTCTTCCTTTCCAAATTTATTGCCATTGCTTCAGAGATCTTTACCTTTAATTTGGTCTATTAAAATAGTTTCTTAACTGATTTCCCTAGGTTTGGTCTCATATTCTTCCAAAATATTCTTCAAGTAATACCAGTACTGAGATTTAAAATGCACAATTAAAACTGACCGTGCTTCTATTCTGCTTTAAAATCTTAAACAGTTCTTTATCTTTCACAGAATGAAATTCAGGCTCCTCAGTGTGGCCTATAGAGCTTTCAATGATTTGGCTTCCAGCCATCTATCCAACCTCATTTTTCCATGCCCGTCTTCCCTCCACCCCTAATCATAGCAACCTGGTTCCAGTTCCAGAAATGCCTGTGATTTTTCATGCCTTCATGGGTTTGCACATACTGCTGTCTGTCTGGAATGCTCTACTATCTCCTTGTACACCTGGGAAGCACCTATTCATTCTTCAATATCCAGACTATCATCTTCTCATCTGTGTATTCCTTTTTGTCCTATCTCTGTATTATGTAAGGATTCTAATAGAGCACTCAACACTGCTGTGCTTGTTTACATATTTGCTAAACTGAAGGCAGGGATTATATCTTATTCATACTTGTACCTGTGGTGTCTAGGTAGGGCCTGGTACATGCTAAATGAGTAAGACTATACTTTCTGGGATCATTTCTATAGTTCACTAAATGAGTGAATAAACTTTTGCAAATATAAATGTTTTCTGTCGTCACTATGTTTAATGTTATTTTGGATGAAACTGCTTAAATTTTGATTTTTTCATTTCTCCATGTCACCACAAATAGACCCTTAATCTACATTTCTGTGGAATGAGATTTGAGATATGTAGGCCCATCAGATTATGATAATAATATGTAGTAATTCCTTAAAGTAATATATTAAAATAGTTTCTGAACTACAGTATTTAGAACAGAGGCATTAAAAACCCTTTATAATTCTCTTTGTAATTAAAGGAAGCTGCTAATTTATCTATTTAAGTGCATAATTAGGAAGTCAAAGATTTACTTGAACGAAACAGCATTGAAAATAAGCCTTGAAAAGGAGCTGAACAGATAATATAATATGTAGATTTCCTGGGGAAAACTCAGAATCCTGGGAAGCCTTGAAATAATGGGGGAGGATAAGAACAAGGTAAATGTAGGGAAAAGGGAAGTAAAGTACATTAATGGAGCATCCAGTCATTGCTACCCTATATATATAATTTACTATAGTCCATAATAGCCTTTAAAGGTGGACATTGTTTTCCCCACTTCATGGAGGAGGTGAGTAAAATGAAACATTGAGTAACTTCCAAGGTCATGCCACTACAAAGTGGAAACTAGATCAACTCATCCTCATTTCCTTCCTTCCCATCATTTGGCCTTCTGCCTTTCAAATAAAGTTCCCAGAGCTGCTGTGCTGCTGTGTGCAGCTTAGTAACACATATACAAATACACATTATTTGCTTCTATTTGCAAATGATCATATATAGGAGATTCACATGGCAGTTATAAGTAATGCAACTTTATTTCCAATTCCATGTCTATTAAAATTATTAATGAATAGTTCCATATTTATTGATGATGCTAGATAATGAATTGTTTGTATTTTTTAGAGCTTATTTTTCAAAATGGCATGAATGCATTTTAAGTAGGGGTAGTGGAGAAAGTATGCCTCTGATTTTTTCTTTGGTGTACCCTGTTGCTGGCTCCTTTTGGAATCCAGAAATGACTGCTCTCTGGGGTAAAAGGCAGTTTGCTCTTGCTGCCTCCTGTAGATTGCTGGGCCTGGCAGTTTGTCACTTTCCTGGGCAAATATCCAGTTTGTGGTAGTGAGGTGGTTTTGTGGCAGAACTCCACAATTAACCACAAGTTCAGTGTCAACGGTAGGCTGCCACCTTCGTGGCTGTGATCCTTCAGATCTGCTGGGATAGCCAGAGCTAAAGAAACTCCTGCTTGTCTAAGGAGGGAACAGGAAAACTTGGAAAGAGTCTGCATTGCTGTTTATTGTTCAAGATTTAGGATTTAGGTTTAAAACAAAAATCCAGGAAATTTCAGATTAATAGGTATAGCTTTAATACTTTTCCTGGTTGTTATATTTGAAAAGTGAGTTTGCATCATAGATGTATCTGTTGCTTTGAAAATTAGAAATCGAGAAGGGAAATTCTTAAAGTACTAGAATTTACTCTTTCATGGCAAAAAATTTTATAGATACCATTACTTGAATTAAAGTTTAAAAATCACCTGCACATTTCTTAAACATTTATTTTATGTTGGAAATTAAATCAAACACAAACATATGTATACTATTTTTTCATTGACTCTAATTGAAAGGGTTCTTTTACTGATTTTCTGAAAATGGATGTTAAGAAAAATATTTCCAACAATATGCAACCCTTTTGCTATTAAATATTATATATTTTTAAAATAATATTCTTCTGTCTGTGCTTTTGTATATATATGTAGAAGTGGAATTGCTGGTTCATATGTGATTCTATGTTTCTTTGTTAAAAATATTTATTTATTTGAAAGGTAGAGTTACAGAGAGGCAGAGGCAGAGAGAGTGAGAGAGAGAGAGAGAGAGATATATATCTTCCATCAGCTGGTTCACTCCCTAAATGACCGCAACAGCTGAAGGTGGTCTGATCTGAAGCCAGGAGCCAGGAGCTTGGTGCAGGGGCCTGAGTTCTTGGGCCATCTTCTGTTGCCTTCCCAGTCCACAGCAGATAGCTGGATTGGAAGTAGAGTAGCCAGGACTCGAACTGGCGCCCATATGGGATGCCAGCACTGCAGGAAGTGGCTTTGCCTGCTAACACAGCACTGGCTCCTAAACAGTATTTTAACAGTTTTCTATTAAAATTCATTATTTAGGGGCCAGTGTTGTGATGTAGCAGGTTAAGCCACTGCCTGCGATGCTGGCATCTCCTGTGGGCAACAGTTGTCCCCGCTGCTTCACTTCTGATCTAGCTCACTGCTAATGTGCCTGGGAAAGCAGCAGAAGATGGCCCAAGTGCTTGGGCCCCTGCACTCATGTGGGAGACCTGGAAGAAACTCCTGGCTCCCGACTCCTGGCCTGCCCTGGCTGTTGTGTCTATTTGGGGAGTGAACCAGTGGATGGAAGACCTCTCTGTCTCTCTGGATCTCTCCCTAACTATACCTCTCAAATAAATAAATAAATCTTTTCAAAAACATTCATTGTTTAATAAGGCAAAAAAAAAAAAACCCTAAAAACCGTATTTGTTAAAATTGTTTTGAGAACTATAAACATACTTGAAAAAGATTTTGAGCCCTTGCTATATATAGGCTGGGTACTACACTAGTCATTTGGAGATTGATCTAAGATTGAATAAGGCGGAGTTCATGTGTTTGAAGAGCACATCACAAGGAAGCCATGTAAATACACATGAACATACACCTTTTTATAACAAATGGTAACAACACACCTCAGTTCAACATTAGGGTCCCATCATTTCTCTAGCCCCTTCATATCTTACACTTGTGTTCTTTGTCCTCCCATACCTTGCAATCTTAGGATGCTTGAATTACCCACAGGCACTGTGCTTGCCTTCTTCCAGATTTTTGTACTTTGTTGCTTCCTTTGCCCAGGTTATGTTTTCGATTTTATTTAGATAACATTCTTTCATCTTTCAGTACTAAACCCAGAAATCATTTTCTTCAACTCTTCTTATTACTCTTCACCTGCTATTTCCACCAGGGTCTGGGTTAGGTGCCCCTCCTCTGAGCTCCCAGATGACACTGAGCCCACTTACTGATCACAGCTCCTACTACAATGGGCTCTAGAAGTCTTTTTACTCTTGTAGCTTCCACTTAGAGTCATACTTTCATCATTATATCTTTGTCATCTAGGACAGTTTCTAGGACGTCAGGCACTGTAAAAAGGTGGAATGAATGAATGTATTCACTAAGAGAGGGAGATTAAATATTGGTAGAGGGAGATGGTACATAGGAGAACACAGCAAAAGAAATGAGGGAATTAAATGTAGAGACAAAATCGAGAGGGTTTGGCAGAGGGGAGAGAAACAGGAAGACAGCTATCTGGACAGGCACCGGGGAAAGAAAGAAGACAGTAAAGGAGAGAACTGGAACCGACAGAGAAGGAGAAACAAATAGTGGGAACAAGCTCAGACAACTGCATCAGCTGCATCTCTGGAAAGGAATGACTCTCTTCTTAATAGTCCTGAAACATTTTTCCCAAGAGTGTTTATTCTCTTGTGCTCCTGAATAGTCTATGTGCATATACCCTACTCCCAGGTAAAGCAGCAGCTCTGAGGAAGCTCCTAAGGAACTTTTGGAGTTTTTAAATGTTCCATATAACATCTAGCACAGCGCTCTGCATATGGTGGGCACTCAATAAACATTTGTGAGATGAACTAAAAGCGAGTCAATGGGAGGTTCAGATTCTGAGATGGGTGTTAGTTGGAAGGAAAACAGCTAGTGTTCACATATTTGGGCAACAGAGTTGCTCCTGCACAAAGCAGAACCATATTTTCTGTACTGGAGAGAAACTATTCTGTTTTTATTTTCCAGTATGTTTGTCAATGTTAATTCTTTCTTTATACTTAAGGGATGAATCTAGTTTTAAACATTTTTTTTTTTTTTTTTTTTTTTTTTTTTTTTTTTTTTTGACAGGCAAAGTTAGACAAGAGAGAGAGCCGGCTGGTATTTTTTTTTTTTAAGATTTATTTATTTGGGCCGGCACCGCGGCTCACTAGGCTAATCCTCCACCTTGTGGCGCCGGCACACCAGGTTCTAGTCCCGGTCGGGGCGCCAGATTCTGTTCGTTTTGCTCCTTTTCCAGTCCAGCTCTCTGTTGTGGCCCGGGAGTGCAGTGGAGGATGGCCCAAGTGCTTGGGCCCTGCACCCCATGGGAGACCAGGAGAAGCACCTGTCTCCTGCCTTTGGATCAGCGCGGTGCAACGGCCGCAGCGCGCCGGCAGTGGCGGCCATTGGAGGGTGAACCAATGGCAAAGGAAGACCTTTCTCTCTGTCTGTCTCTCTCACTGTCCACTCTGCCTGTCAAAAAAAAAAAAAAAAAAAAAAAAAGATTTATTTATTTGAAAGTCAGAGTTACAGAGAGAGGGGGAGAGACAGAGATATCTTCTACCCACTGGTTCACTCCTGATGGCCCCAAGACAGGAGCTTCTTCCAAGTCTCACACATGGGTGATGGATCCCAATCACTTGGGCCATCTTCTGCTGCCTTACCAGGCCATTAACAGAGATCTGCATAGGAAGTGGAGCAGCAGGGGCATGAATGGGTGTCCATTTGGGATGCTGGCATTGCCAGTAAGGGCTTTACCTGCTATGCCATAAAAATGGTCCCAGTTTTAGATATTTGGAATTTCAATGACAGTGGTTAATTTACTACCTATTTCTGAAAGTTTCTTTGATGTTTAAAATTTATCAGACTACTTTATATCATTATTTCTGAGAAATTCAGGCTGCTTTATCATCGAATTCTGGGAAATTACACTTAGAAACAGCAATCCGTTCTTTTAGACATTTTCCCAAGTACACATTCATTTTTTTAGGTCTGTTTTAGAGATTTGAATATATCCATTTATTTTTTAATTCAGTGGTTCCAAAGAGAGGCTTTCCTTTAGAGCACGAGGTGCCAGAGACCTACTAAGTTGTCAGGCTCTGGTTCTGGACACGTGCACTTGAATAAGAGTAGTCTGCTTTTTTTGTATGACATTTATTTTGAAAAATAGTTAACACTGTGATTGAAAGGTGACAATATAGAATGAGAATAATAATGTAAAGCTCTTAAAGAGCTGTTAACCATTATTCTTTACTTTTCAACTGCTCTTAACAAGTCTTTACAAACTTCCAGATATCATCCTGAGGAGTTGTCTGATTATGAGACTTCTGTCTGACAAGCAATAATGACTGGACAGAGGACTAAACCTCATTTAGAGAGGACATTTACCAAACTACCAATCATCAGCACCAGAGGTTCCCATTGAAGAAGCAGGCATTCTAACAGTTGAGCTAAACCCAGTAATGGGATGTCCGAAGTGGTGCTTGTAAGGTTAAACAAATGAGAGGCAAGTGGCATCTAGAGGGGCTGTAAATGTTAACATAGTTCTTACAAACTTCAACTAACGCATGGGGCAGGGTGTTAGACCCCGAGACTGCAAAAACCTAGGCAGAATTCTCCGACAGTCACTGAGGCATTAGATTACTGGTGTGGATACTTTAGAAGGAGAACAAAACAAAATTTCCACCCTAAAAATTGGCACTCATGAGACAACTGGGTCTTTGGAGCTTGAGAATAAGGATTGTGTTGCCCCAGACTGACTTAGTAGACAGATGGTAACCATCAAGTTTCCATGGATCATCAAATCAGGAGATTGGAGAGATCCACTAGAAAGTGGATAGATTATGGGTCAAGATATGAGGGAATGCAAAGTAAAATGAGGCTGGGTTACAGAGTGCTCAAAGGTATGCTTTAGCTTAAGGACTTTTCCTCCAAACAAATAATCAGTACAAATTCTTGAAATGAAAGACAAGAGCTAAGTAATTCTATTGGTTATTTTACATTCGGCAGAATAATAATTAAATAACTTGACCTTTAAGAAATGCAGCCTAGTAATAATCTTAAACAAAGACTGTAAACAGAGAAGGGAGTTGCTATAAACATAGCTAGCTCATTCTTTTTGTGCATACTTTTAGTTAAGTTCTCATGATGTTTGGTTCCATTCTTACATTTTATTTTAGGTGCTGGGTTGGCATTCAGGAGGATGCATTCCAGCTATGGGTTATTCAAAGAGTTGAGTTTGAGCCTCACAAAGACCTGGATGACAGCTAAAAGAAGTGTAAAGAATTGGCAAGTAAAGCAATTTTATGAAGAAGGCATTGGTTTTTACTTCCTAGAAAAGTCCTGTTATACAAATCCCTTCATTTAAAATTTTATTTTCATTTTATTAGAGAGAGAGAGAAAAAGAAAGAGAAAGAAACATGACTCCTCAAATGCCCAAAACAGCCAGGGCTGAGACAGGCCAAAACAAAGAACTGGGAACTCAACCCGAGTCTCTCATATGAGTACCTAAGCCATCATCTGTTGCCCTGCACACTAGCAGGAAGCTGGATCCAAAGCAGAGTAGCTGGAGCTTGAACCAGGCAGTCCAATATGGGATGTGGGTGTCCTAATCAGTGACTTAATTATAAACACCTGCCCTTTCCTTCATTTTTTATTTATCAAAACAGAATTTGACTTAGTTGATAGTACAAATAATTCAAAGGTTCTCCTGGCAAGGTGAATCCTAAGAATGCCTATATACTCTTGACATACAGAAATCATACCATACACCCCCTTGGCTAAACCTTAAAGGTCACCTTTATGGACTGCTTTAACAGAGACTAGCAGGTAGAGGAGCAAGCTAGGTAGCAGGAGTAATGGAAGGATAGGTGGCAGTCCAATTAATAGCTGCTTTACACAGTGATCTTCCATTAAGGAGACCCAATAAGACCAGTTCACCCCCAAATAGCGCCTGTAGGAAACCAGGAAATTGAGCAAACAGCTGTGGTGACAGAAGACAGCTTCTGAAGAGCTCTGACAGCTCTGGTAAGAGCTGGGTCATTGAATTTGGAACTGCCATGGGGTCAAAGAACTTCCAGGTCAGAACTGCAGACCCTGTTGACCCTAAGCTGAAAAAGTCCTTAACTCTGCTGAGGTTCCTGAATGCTACTCAGGGGACAGCCTAGAGTCAGTGACATTGTAGGCAAGGTCATAAGTTTTCTTTTAGAGACACTGCCTATTCTGTATTAACCTGTTCAGGCCAGACAGGCAATGGGAGCTAACAGGTTATCTTCCTTGAAGAGGTTCACACCACCCTGTAATGTCTCTTATAGTACTCTATGTGAAGAAACAGATAGGTCCAGGCCACACATATATCTGGCCAGGCCTTAATACCTACCTGATTATTATAAAGACCCTCCTGTCAGTTTCTATTTGCCTTTAAATTCATTAACAAACAGAGCATAAAGCAACAGCTAATCTGAACAGTGTGATGATAGGATTTATAGACAGCACCTATTTGAGCAAGCCCTCATAGAGAAACTTAATCAACCTATCTTGAGGGAGGGTGAAAAAATAATGCAATGTAGATGATTTGTTCATCTGT